>NC_044562.1:62890385-63190385 GCF_007565055.1 Rhinopithecus roxellana
GGAATAAATCAAGTAATAAACACAAAGTTGCAGAAGATATAAAACGTAAGGTTAACCCTTTGGGCTAGGAGGAAAACAGAGATATTTATCAATTCCTTGTCAAGAGCTCATTTTTCTCTTTAATTAATTAATAATGTATAGTAAGAGCTACACAATAGCCTTAAATTCTTTTCTCCACGTCTCAATTGATGAGAAAAGCTGGCTCCTGAGGTTCCTACTTTTAAAATAAATTTCAAAGCACACAGTGATAACACTAAAAAAAAATTTTTTTTAATTAACAAAGAATATTTACGAGTACTTTGGGAATTTTACAAATTCTAAATTTCTAAATTTGGAAATCCATCTTCATTATTCTCTATTAACCAGAATAATTAACAAAACAAACATTAAAAAATTAACATGTTCCTCAAGGCAGCACATCTGTCCCCCCCAGCCACTCCATGCTCAGAACAGAATTTCAGATTCCACTTGAAATGGGAAGAAATAGCTCATTGCCCTGCTGCAAACACCTTAGAACACGAACTGTGAACAACAAAACTCAACATCTGATCACACACTGAGATAAAAGAGACTGAAACTTCAGTAAGACTTCATTGCAAAAATAAAACAAAAATTTCCTGACAACTTTAACAATTGGCTGGAGACAGTCAAAACACTAAAATTTCCAGGAAAGAACAGTGGCAAGCTGTTAGGCAAAAGAGTTTGCTGTACCTCAGCCCCACAATCACTTTGTCTACATCAGGCTGTATCCATAACATTGAAATCCGACAACCAGACTCAATCAAATCCAATGGACAGAGACACCCCAGCATATACAAATTCCCAGTAGGGTTTCCTTTCTCTGCCAAGTTGGGAGACTTCATCACTAATGGCACATCCTTCTGTGATGCTGGAATTGGCTTTGAGGAATCATCAGACACAAGGCAGCCCTCAGCACCCACGGCGTCTGCCAGGAGTGACCCTGCCCTGCATACAGCCTGCTGCACACTGCCCGAAATGTAACAACAGCAGATCACACCCATCCCAGAAGGGTTGCAGATTTAAAGTCAACGCACAGCAAGCCACCATAGTAACTGCTTCGCCTCCAACAAACACTCAGTGCAGAGGAAAGAAAGGTTAAGGTAATCCAATTATCACCTGCTTCTTTACAAAAATGTTTAACTTCTCGACATGGTGAGAGAAGCCATGAAGGACACCCCCATCAACTAACTACCTGCCTACAGGAACAAGGGCATCATTGCCAAGAGCCCTCTGTATCAAACAGAAACCGCTTTCCCCCTTTCAACCAGTGGCTAAGTCAACGGCTGCTGGAACACACTATGGGAGGTACCCAGGAGCTCCTCTGCAAAAACAAATAAATGCCATTCAAACAGTTCTGTTCACACTATGAATTTTGCTGCCTTTTTTTTTTTTATGGCAAGTTTCTGAGTTGGGCAATGTATATTCACAATCTTTGCTTCCTGGGTACGCTTGGCTCTGTTTAATGGTATCAGCATTATACGGTAAGCTTTTAAAAAATATCACATAAATGACATCGTTATTATAAAGCTTGAAAATGGACAAAGCCATACAATGTATAATTTCAGGACTCAAACTAGAGCAAGTTGACAGCATGGACACAGATAATATAGACCAAATTCAGGTTAATGCTGATCCCTGGGCAGACAGGCAGGAGAAATGGGTTCTGGAGGCACATGGAAGGAGCTGCAACTTTTACTTAGGATTTGCTTATTTCTTGCAGTAGCAGCGTGGCAGAAAAGGGCTTGTATTTGATGAAGTGTGTGGTGAGTACACATATGCTTTTTATTTCTGTATGTCTGAAAAATTTTTCTAATAAAACATTTTAACCACATGTAAACTAGGGCTGCTAAACTAAATTAATTGCTCTAAGAACCCATATTACCAAACTAGGGATTAACTGGAGACAGTCTTTTAACGCTTTTTTCCCGAAAGAAATGAATGAAATAAAATATAACTTAGTGTCTGATTAGTAAAGTATAATTCCTACTGTAAATGTAACATATAATTTGGACTATGACAGAGATTTTGTTTGTACTCTTTTGTAAAAAAGTGTCATTTATTTTTGTTTAAAAATTGTATATGAATATATGCAAACAAACATCTGGGAGCACAAAATGTTAGCCCAGAGCAGTACATTACAGTCTACTTTATAAAATGTATAAGAATGGTATTGGAAAAAATGATGCGTGTACTACTTAATTAACTGTGGCCTCTTTATGATGTTCTAATAAATACGGTGGATAGTGCCCCTCCAGCTGGGTGTTACAATCCCAGTCTGCACAAATTTTTATTCACTAAGATTGTCTGTATACCATGCATCTGTCCTCCGACTAGATACTTCCAAACAAATACACATTTTAATAGTTTATGCCTATAATCACCAACAACTGCCAGGGATGAAGAGTCTATCAAATTTTACATATTTAAAAATAGAAGAAAACTGGTCATGCTAAAAATTTAATTTCTTAATTGCTATGATTTCAAAATTAATTTGCCTTCTTTTTGTTCCTTGGATGACACTGACATCTAGTGGAGTTACTATTTCCAAGAACTTCAACTTAAGACTACACCACATGCATCATCACCATCACCACCACCACCACCACCATCATCATCATCATCACCATTATTTTGTTCAATGTCGAGCCCACAGAGGACCAACATATGGATCCCTGCCCAGAACTATCACCATCTTTTCCTTAAACGCCACAATGCAAACCTATTGCAGTGGCAGCTTCTTTTATGACTCCAAGTTTCTATTCTCACTAATGCCAATGAGGCAGCTGGATTCAATTTCTGATCTGATCTCAAATTTGTTTCCCAAGATCAAGGAGAAAGACAACAAACACTGGTCACACTTAGATCCACAGGCAGGCCATTATATTACGCGACACATTAATGGCGAAATAATTAACTGTCATTTTTGGTCACTGTAACAATGAGTTTTTACTGGCTTCTGCACCTGCCCTGTCCAGCCTCTTCATGGATGCCTGTAAGTGCATGTGTGTGTCTGCAGCGTGAATCCGCAGGAACAGGGTCTCTCTTCCTAGGGTGCAGAGTCCCTTCTCCTTCACCCTAAACTCTTTCTCTTGAACATGTGTTGACTCTGGCAGCGAGATTCTCCTAGACACTGAGCAAAACCAGGGCTGTGCAGACAGCAGATGTTAAGTCAGTATTTATTAACTGAGCTGTTATTTTGATTCTCTCTGCCTTAAAGTGTTTTCCTCCCTAAGTCACCTGGGTGGTCAGTTACCCAGTGGGATACTACTTTCTGGCACACTCCAGTTCCAGAGCTTATAAAGGGAGGGGACGGGAAGGTGCTGGCATTCTCCTCATAAATATTCTCATTTTTAAAGACACTTTGTGGTTTTTAAATTTCTCTCCTTTGAAAAGAAAGCAAAGTCCACAAGCAGAAAATGTGGCCCTCAGAAGGTGTCTGAGAATGAGTGCTGTCCCCCTTCCACTCCCTTAACAAAGGCACAGAAGGTGTTCTCGACCACCACAATGACAAGCCTGCCCCTCCTCCCAGGGCACAGGCCGCCTGCCCACAGCCCACCCTCTCGCAATCCAGCTGCATCTTTGGCTATTGGTCTCTCAAGTCACCGAGTCATTGTGCAGCCTGTTCTGAGAGGAAACACTTCAACCCAGAGCCCCCCAGCCTGGGTGCAGACAGGGGCTCCAGGTGTTAAGACGGAGCTGGGAAGCAGCTATTTAGGTAACTGCTGCTGTTCTCGGTGTGTCTGAAGAAACTGCCCAATAAAACATGTTATCCATGCACTAATTTAAGCATGTGAGATACTCACCTGTATTCTGCAGAAACCTAATTACCCACCTCCTATAATCTATCACATATGCTTAACACTACCAGAAATCATTTTATAGCATCAATGGGAGTAAGAAAACAACGGAAGCAATGCCACCAGGTCTCTTCTGCCTCCTCCAGGAAGCCTTCCCGGAAGCCCCACTGCAGAAGTACTGTGGTTTCCAGCTCAAAGAGGTCAAGTCATTTGCCTAAGGTCAAACATCCGTCAGCAGTGGAGGCCGGGGTCTGAGCTTGGTCTGTCTGATCAGTCCTGCCCCTGCTGCCCAGCAGCAGCCTCTGTGGGAGCTGATGTGGCGTAAGGCAACCAGCAAAGGCAAGAGGAGGTGTGTGCAGCTGGCAACTGCCTCAGCAGTCATGAGCATCCAATGAGAGCCTGCCCCAGACACGTGGCAGACGGGCTGGGGATCTCCCAGACTTGGCAGGAACCACAACGTAATATCAAGATCGGATTTACAAAGGGGCAAGCAATCTGACTCCCAGCCACCCCTCTAGAGTCCTCCTTTAACTCAATAGGAAATATTAAGCTCTGCATCTGGGTCAGCAGTAATCAATCAGAAATGGAAGTCAGATGGTTTAAAACAGGGCACCACTGACATGTGGGGCTGGATAATTCCCTGCTGTGAGCGGCTGACCTGTGCACTGTGGGATGCTTTGCAGCACCCCTGGTTGTTACTCACGACTCGACAATTGCAGAACCTTACCTTCCCACTCCCATACTCCTGTTGTGATAGCCCAAAGTTTCTCCAGAAATTGCCAAATGTCCTTGGAGAGCAAAACCACCCTGGTTGAGAAGCACTGTTTCAAAAGCATGTACTTGTAAGGCATGATCCAGGGAGGAAAAGCATTCTTCTCAAGTCCAAAGGCTTCGGCCACCTGACAGCAGCCGCGCCTGGAATTTGGGGCTCAACTGTGTAGACTCCAGATTGACTGGTAATGTCTGCTATGCACAGGGAAGGGACAGGCTGGTGGCATTTTGCCTCCTCTGTAATTCAGGGATTCTCTGCATCTCAATCACCCAGGGAGTTTTTAACACTTCCCATGCTGGCTGTGCACTATGGCTCTTGCCTGTAATCCCAGCACTTCAGGAGGCCAAGGCGGGAGGATGGCTTGAGCCCAGGAGTTCAAGACCACCCTAGGCAACACAGTAAAACCCACTTCTTAAAAAAAAAAAAAAATAGCCACACACAGTGGTGAGTGTCTGTGGTCCCAGCTACTCAGAAGGCTGAAGTGGGAGGATTTCAGGAGGTTGAGGCTGCAGGGAGCCATGACTGAGCCACTGCACTCCAGCCTGGGCAACAGAGTGAGACCCCGTCTCAAAAGGGGGGTAAAAAAAAAAGGAACTACGTGTGCCCGAGTGCACCCAGATTGTGAATTTATAAACCTGAACCCAGATAGCTCATCTCTGCTTTCAACATGCTCTACAGAAAAAAACCCAAGTGGAGAGCCTCATGGCAATGAGCCTCCAGGAAGTACCTCCCAGCCCCCAGCCTCCACCCCGAGGGCAGCACCAGGCACGCCAGCAGAAGAAGAGGGCCTGTGGACAGTAATAGCTTAGATATCATCTGAAACATTAGACACACACATCTGGGAAACTTAAGAGTTTTGTCATCTCCTTGTATCCACTGTGACATGTCTTTAGCTGGAGCCACAGGATAACAAGTGCCTTTATACACACCCCCAGCTCTTTATTTCAGACACATGAAGTCAGGAATGTCTACACTAAGAAACCCCCACTCTACTCAACATTCAAATCTTTGCTTCTCATGATTTTCTTAGTCTTCCACAGAAATCAATGATATTAACTTTAATATAGTTGAGATTCTACAAATACCACTGAACCGTGTGGCAACCAGGTTTGCATTAATGGAGACGCTTCAGAATCCCATTCAAATCTCAACCCAGGGGTGACACTCACGGTGAACAGGTTGGACCGGCGCTTGGACTGCTTGCGAACAGGTGTGGGCGTGTTGGCAGTGGGAGGAACATCGATCCGAAGTTCCTTCTGGCTGGTGCTGGGAGTCGATGGAACGGAGGAGGAATAGTCGCTTAAACTCCCACCTCCATTACTTGTCTGAAATGATTAAAATCCAAGGTTTTATTAATGACACACTCAGGAACCCAAGCCCTCCACTTAAGCAAGGTCATAACCAACAAGTGAGCATGAGCCCCATGGAAGGGATGCGTGAGAATGGCTGACTGGCGTCTATGGCTTTGCCAGGTGTATTAGCATCATGTCTACGAAGTCTCATCCTGGAATATGCCAACCATCTCACTCAGTGGCGTCCCCTAAGAAAAGTGACTGAAGACAAAGAAGTCTCTTTCATTTAACTTAGAAGATTTCTGAAGTTCAAATTTGATTATTTTCTCTTTTCTCTGAAAATGAAAGAGACTGGTTAAACTAAATGGATTCTATGTTTCCTTCACTGCCTTAGATCAGTAGAACCACAGCTAAAATTCTGAAAGCGACACCTGGAAAATCTGAGTGTTTTTGAAAAGTATTTCAAGATTCACCGAAAAATAAACACAGCAAGTGAAGACATTCTTTTTTTATGTATTTATTTTTTTGAGACAGGGTCTCACTCTGTCACCCAGGCTGGAGTGCAGTGGTGCAATCTCACTCACTGCAGCCTCGATCTTCTGCTGGGCACAGGTGATCCTCCCACCTCAGCCTCCCAAGGCACAAGACACCATGCCTGGCTAATTTTTCTATTTTTTGTAGATACAGAGGTGTGATTCTGCCATGTTGCCCAGGCTGGTCTTGAACTACTGAGCTCATGTGATCCACCTGCCTTGAGCTCCCAAAGTGCTGGGATTACAGGCATCTGCCACTCAGCCCAGCCAGCATGAACATTCATGACTGAACATTCATGACTGTACCTGGACAGGCTCTGACAATACATGCCCTAACTTTACTGGCTTCCCAAGTGAACTGAAAGCATGACACTGAACCTTTTCGCCATGTCCTTAAAAAAAAAAAGTGCCAATAGAATACCTGCCCAGGAAACGTAATCAAAAAACAAGCACAGGCAAAAACAAAGCATTAAGAGGTTTTTGGTTGGGTTCTTCAAAGTGACAATTATTTCGTTTGCTTCCAAGTAAATAATTTTGCAAAATGTTGTTATGGAAAGATAGCAGTTTCTATGGGACCTAAGGGAGATGGTAATTATAATTGAATGCCACTATCAAATTTAAGTATAAAGCGAGATTGGCCATTAAGATTTACTCACAACGGTTCAACCTATAAGCAGACTAGGACCAAGACCAGAGAAGGGTGGTTTAAATCACCAGCGAGGACCACAGCCACACACCTCCCATCACCACCTGGGCCAGCATGCCTCATAACACAGGCAGCATGAAGACAGAAAACAGTAAAGAATGATTCCCATAAAACTCACTTGGCCACAGCAGTTTCTGAAGAAAATGTTAAGTCAATTACATCATGCTGTTACTCACAAAGTTGAAAAAAAAAAAAAATCAACCTTGCATTGGCTGGGAACACTATTTACACATTCTCTTTGGTTCTAAGAGTCTGACTTCTCATGTCACTTAACATACCTGGCTGATGTGCACGGCGGACACCTGCGCAGAACAGACGGAAGAATGGCTGGGAGAATTAGGCAGCGACTTGCAGGGTCCTATGGACAGCTGCTGCTTCTTCCTTGTGGCAACAATCTTCTGGGCAACTGGTGGACGCACAGACAAAAAGAAATCCATGTCAATCAATTTCCAAATTCAGGAACAGAGCAGAGATCATCAGTCTGTCATTGAAATTTGTTATTTCCTTCTTTCACAGTAATAGCATTCCTGGTTCTTAGTTGGGCAAATGACAATCAGAATAAATATGACGTTTTCCAGAGCCTCTTCTCACCCCCCCCACCCCCCCATCAGCTGAACATGGCCAGGTACACCAGCTCTGGCCAGCAGGATAAGAGCAGAAGGATCACAGGGCAGCTTTTAAGGATCTTTCTTGAGAGCTTCCCTTTGCCCCCAAATTCTTGTATGGTTTTCCTACTTGTTGCCTGAAATGCACAAATGTTATGTAGCCTCAGCAGCACTGTGGAACACGAGGTGACACTGGGAACAGGAGCCACATGGGAGGGAGACAGAGCCGGTCCCCCGACTCCGGTCCCCCACCTCCACAGAAGGCCTCAGCAGCCCTGCACAGACCACCTCAGAGGAATGTGAAGCAAAAAAATACACACCTGTCTCAATTAAGTTATTCTCATAAAATGATCTTTTTTCCCAGTTACTTGGAACAAAAATAATCCTAAATAAGGCAGGGCAATTTAACCAAACCCCCTGGAAAGACAAAAACTGTTTTTTTTGGTTTTTTTTTCCCCCTAAAGCCTAAAGAATTCCTCTTAACTCTACAAGCTATCATACAGAATTATATTCAAGGACATGTAATTATATCAAAGACCTCTTTTATTTAAATATATTACTGCACACATTGGAAGTTTATCTTAATCAATACAAATCTAAATTCAAGCAGCCATAACTTCTCTTGGCAAATAGGCTCGCTGATAAAGCATACTGGATGTAATTGGAAAGGAAGTCAACGATTAGAAAACTCTTCCTACACCAATGGGTGTCAGTGCTGCAGAATAACTACAGTTTTGATTTGAATAGATGTGTGTCTTTGGGGACTAGCAGTAATTAAGTTCAACGATATTCAATCCTTGTCTTTGCCTAGATAGTTGCTATTTTCGGAGATGTCCATGGAAAAGAACATGTGATCTCTTCCCAGCAATAGGTTTTAACATAGACGGGGTCCATATCGTGTTTGCAGATAATTTCTTTTCCGAATGAATACAATTTTAATAAGAAACTGGTCTGTCCACAGCCTATAGGTTTCATGTAAATGAATGATGGTATAAATATGATTAAGTGAAAATGCGATATATAAAAAATGGCTCGCAGAGATGAAGAAGCAGCTTCATTAGTTACATCCCACCTCCAATAGGCCTCTTATCATCCTGAAAGGATGATATCAATTAATTTATCTTCCGGTAGTGTATTGATCATAACCTTCATCAGCTAATCATGTTTAAATTACAGAGGAATATCGTGGCACTCTGTCATTTCAGAACCATTGGCATATTGATCTGGGGTCTTTGAAGACATTTACTAGAATATTTCGAAAGTTCATTACGTGAACTCAAAAATAAAATCTAAGATTTCAACAGATGCAAAATGTGTTGTCTAGGTACCCTGAAATTGCAAACACCAAAAGTAAATTAGCCAAAAATCATAACTGCCTGGGTGAGAGCTAAAGTACTGCTACTTTGTTTTTGAAAAATAGCAATAAGGGACTTTGATTATCAACTACACCGATAACTGATTTTACTCCCAGCCTCAGAGTTACTATTCAGCTGGATGGCCACACTGACTTTACACTGGTAAGAAATGCGCAGATGTCAGAATTAGACAGGTCTAGGAGGCAGGCTTTGAGAGCTCTGCAGACATTTTCATTTGTAGAAACTAGGGCAAGACGTGAGAAACTTACTACAAGTCAAATATGTTATTAAAATTTCTACTGTATGAAACTTCAAATGCAAATGAATGTTCTGTCCTTCCTACTTGGAGTCTAGGAAGAGTCAGTTCATGAGTAAAGAGAATATTTTTACAACAAAGCCTCTCATCAAACTACAGACAGGATGTACAAAGTATGAGTATTTAGCATTGTTAACTGCTGAAATTATTCTATTTAATTATTGTTCTACCACATTAATTAAAAAATAAAACGAAGTCACAACATCCAATAACTGGTAGTATTTTTTAAACTCTACTGTTTTTTTCGTATTTGTCCTATTTCCCCTCCACCTGTAACTGTTATGTCCTTCCTGCTTCCATACACAAACGAAGGAAAGAAAATGATTTATAAATATATTGTTCTAAAATATACAGACTGCTTGAATGCTTTAAGACTATAGGGTGACCCATAAGAATAAGGGAAAACTTTAATGAAGAACAAAAAGTATCTGACTTGAGGGGGAGGAGGGAGAGTATGAGGAACAGGAAGGGAAAGGACTCCTCTGTAACATCTGCCTATGTCTCCCCCATCTTGAAAATGCAAACTGACTACAGAGTCAACGCTGGCAAACAGCCACAAATTTGTCAATGGCTGTTGCTGCTATTTGCTCAATGTCCCAGGGATGGGGTGGAATCTCTGGGCGCCTCACTTAAAGACATCCCTAAATGAATTGTTTGGGCAAGCAAAAAACTAGTGTGACGACTGCCATCCAAGACATCCGCAATCCTTCTCCACATAACCCGGCAGCAGGCTGGGTGAGTTCACAAAAGCTCCTAGAGGGAAAAGCTTGCTGGGTCTATGTGAGTGGAGGAACCCCCGCTCCATTCCCACCCCCAAAAAAACAACTCAAAGAAAATGGATGGAATGTCACGGGAGGGAGATCGTCTTCTGTGGCTGTAATCGCTAATTACTCATAATATTTAGAACATTTAAATGTTAATAGGTTTAACATGTGAATATTACCCCAGACTATGCTGTCTGGGAAGCTTTTTATAACCATTGAGTTTTTGTCTATATTTGATTATTCAAGAAATAAATTTGCTGTTTTATATAAATACATATGTTCAATGTAAACGTGTATTGGTGCAGAGACATAAATGTTCAATGTAAATGTGTGTGGGTACAGAGACATAAATGTTCAATGTAAAAGTGTGTGGGTGCAGAGACATAAATGTTCAATGTAAACGTGTATGGGTGCACAGACACAAATATGTTCAATGTAAACGTGTGTGGGTGCATAGACATATAGATTCAATGTAAACATGTGAGTGTGCAAAGACATATGTTCCATGTAAATGTGTGTGGGTGCATAGACAAAGATGTTCAATGTAAACGTGTTTGATGCATAGGCATAAATATGTTCAATGTAAATGTGTGTGGGTACATAGACATAAATATGTTCAATGTAAATGTGTGTGGGCACATAGACATAAATATGTTCAATGTAAACGTGTTTGGCGCATAGACATAAATATGTTCAATGTAAATGTGTGTGGGCGCACAGACATAAATATGTTCAATGTAAACGTGTTTGGCACATAGACATAAATATGTTCAATGTAAATGTCTTTGTTGCATAGACATAAATATGTTCAATGTAAATGTGTGAGGGTGCATAGACATAAATATGTTCAATGTAAATGTGTGAGGGTGCATAGACATAAATATGTTCAATGTAAATGTATGTGGGTGCATAGATCAGAAACACAATCACATGGACTTATGTAAAAAAAATCTGGAAGTTGCTGGGCGTGGGGGCTCACACCTATAATCCCAGCATTTTGGGAGGCTGAGGTGGGCAAATCACCTGAGGTCAGGAGTTCAAGTCCAGCCTGGCCAACATGGCGAAACCCCATCTCTACTAAAAATACAAAAATTAGCTGTGTGTGGTGGCGGATGCCTGTAATCCCAGCTACTTGGGAGGCTGAGACAAGAGAATCACTTGAACTTGGGAGGCAGAGGTTACAGCGAGCCAAGATTGCACCACTGCACTCCAGCCTGGGCAACAGAGACAGTCTCAGAAAAATTAAATTTAATGTTTAAAGAAGTCTGGAAGCTTTGTCATTGAGATTTGATCTTTTCTCAAATTGGACGGCACACTTCACCATGACTCTGTCACACGAGCTATTCCTAAATCTAAAACAGTGTCAGCGGGTACAGAAAACATTTGCTCTTACTACTGACACTACCAATTAAATTACCCTCCTGAGACTCCCAAGAGTAATGCTTAGCGTTCTTTTGAAAGTCACTTCCTCTACGATTTTAAAATTTTATTTGGATTTACAGATAGAAGATACCTTTAGCTAGCCCCTCGACTGTGCACGTGTGCGTGTGTGTGTACCCTGTGTAAAGGTGAAAACCAAGCCGGTTTCACCACGGGCTCAGAAGGGAGAAGTGCGCCCATCTTTAGGGAGTAGAGCAGGCAGGTGCTTGGGACAGGATGCAGGGGGTTCTGGGGGCTGGAAATGGGTCCTTCTTGACCTGAGGATAATTTTGTGACAACTTTTTAAGCCCAAAAATACATTCATGTATGTTTCCATTCTTCAATTTAAAAAAAAGTTTAAGAACAAAAAAAGTGAAGCATACATTTACTTTATCTACAAATTGTAAATGTTTTATTCTATAGAGGGAAACAACACCCTTTAATTAGTGGTTAAAAATAAGACAATAGCTCCCAAACAAGGCTTCATTAAATCCTGACATAATGCCCAATTTCTACTTCCACCTTGTTTCTAAATCACACAAAATGAGGCAAGGAATCGCCCTTGGTCACACTATGAGCCTCCGGGCTAGCCTCATGCCCTCTATAACCAGAGAACAGCTCCTCCTCCTCCTCCACCTTGCTGTTCAAAGGCTGAGCAAGGCTGGGTGGCCTACACTTCCCATCTATTAACTCATTTCATCCTCTCAGCTCTTTCATTTTGCAGGTGAGAAAAACCAGGCAGCGAGTTCACCAGAGCAATCCGACGGCTCCGTGACTGCTCATGACACCACCACGTGGCAATCAAACACCCAACTTCCCTGCCAGCGCCCCAACAGACTGTCCTGCTTCCACAGTACGAATGTGTTCTTTTGCCCTGCACCCTGTTTCTTATCCATTTCTAACTTTTATTTGGGTGACTAAACAAAATGCTGAACAGGACTGAGTGTGGCGACCAGCACACGGGAGGTGCTCACCAAGATTGCCCCAATTACACTGTGTGCCACACCCCATTCCCAGCCAAATGCTGAAAAGGACTGAATGTGGTGACCGGCACACAGGAGGTGCTCACCAAGGCACACCGATTACCCCGTGTGCCACACCCCATTCCCAGCCAGGCCTTCTGGAAAGCTTGGGGATGCTGCTGGACTCTGCCTCTCCTGCTCTCTGCAATCCCTGGGCTGGGCCTGCCATTGCCATGGTCACTGGGAACGACCCAGAGGCCAGGTCGCACGTTCCTGGACCTCTGAGCAGCACGTGGCATTCCTGATCATTCCCTCCTTTCCTCTTCTGCATCTTCCTTGGGCTTCCATAAACCCTGACGTCCCTGGTTTTCCTCCTCCGGCTGGAACTTCTCTTTCTCATCCTCCCTTGCTGGCTCCTGAAGTATGGGTGCTTCCCTGGCGTCCTCCTGGAGTCCTCTTTTTCCCCATGCCCTCTGCCTGGGCAATCTCCTCGTGAATGTCTCAGTCACCACCTCAGTGCCAGGCGCTCCCACCATTGCCACTGCCATGAAGAGCTCTGCCTCGCATCCTGCCTTCTAGAGTTGTGCAGCCAATGACCAACTCAGGATCTCCCCTTGGATCTGCTTGCAGCGCCTTCAAGTCTGCGCTGCCCAGCCTGGGCCTCCTCGCCTCTCTCCGACCTGCCTCTCATCTGTTTTCTAGCTCAGTCGATGGCACACCCACTCTTCAGCACAGACAGAACAGGCCTAACAGATTACTGGTTCAACCACCAGAGTTTCCCAGAAATTCATCTTCACTGCCACTGCCTTGATCTTTAAGACTGATCCCTCCATAGCTGGTGACCAAAGCAGCTTCCAAATGAGTCTCCCTGACTGCCCCCTAAAGGACCTGAACACGCCGCGGGGTGACCTCAAAGGCAGATCTTACCACGGCACTGTTCTATTTCTACTTCTTCAACAGCTCCTTAGCAAAACTGGGCTCTTTCACGTTTGGGGAAGGTGGCTTGTCCACTCCTGGTATTTCCTGGTATTAGCACTACTGGATAAGGATCATAGTCTCTTCTGGAATAAGCGGAAAGCTCAGACAAGCCCCATGCAGCAGCTTTATGGGGGACCAGATGACACGCGAAGGGTGGGAAAAGTGGGCCCGGGCAGAGAACTAAGGAAGACACAGAGAAAGCGTAGAGATTCCAGTGACACCGAAGAGCCACCATTAGATGACAACCAACAACTCGGTGTAAATCGAGCCCACGTTTGGGAAGAGGATTCCTCTGCTACCAGGAAAGCTGGAGCACAGTGAGGCCAGTAACTCGGGAGAAGGGGGAGCAATTCCGAGTAAGCACTGTTAGGGAGGGATTATAAAGTACGAACCACATCTCCAATAAAACCGTATTTTAAATGTTCATCATAGACACACTGATGAAATTTAATTCACATGAGACGAAACACTAACTTTACTCCACGAAAATATTTTAAAAGCAAAATTTATGCAGCTGAGGGCACTGCAAGTCTTGTCGTGTCTTTGGTGTCTCCACCCAAAGGTGACATTTACTCCACCTTTCATTGAAAGGCTCTTCCAGGTCGGGGGCGGTGGCTCACGCCTATAATTCCAGCACTTTGAGAGGCTGAGGTGGGCGGATCACCTGAGGTCAGGAGTTCAAGACCAGCCTGGTCAACATGGTGAAACCCTGTCTCTACTAAAAATACAAAAATTAGCCAAGCATGGTAGTGTGTGCCTGTAGTGCCAGCTACCCTGGAGGCTGAGGCAGAAGAGTTGCTTGAACCCAGGAGGCAGAAGTTGTAGTGAGCCGTGAGCCAAGATCACGCCACTGTACTCCAGCCTGGCCAAAGAGCAAGAATCCGTCTCAAAAAAAAAAAAAAAAAAAAAAAAATCAATCAACGTGCCGTCTTATTGTTTATCATGATTCTGTGGGGCAGGAGTTTGGGCAGGGCGTATCAGGGACAGTTTTCCCTAATCCATCTCAAAAAAAAAAAAAAACAGAAAAGGGAAAAAGAAAAAGAAAGGATCTTCCACTCGAAACATAGGGGGCTTACCTGGAGACCTTCCATAAATAATGAAAGCCACTACCGGCTATAAATCTTCCAGTAACAAATAAAAGATCCCCTAACGTCTCAACTTGGTTTTAAATTACAGTAGAGTGATCATTAAACTATCTTATTAATTAAGAAGAAACTAATTACCAAATTATCTATGTAGTTCAGAATGTGTGACTTTGGAGTGAAAAGAAATACGCAGAATTTTTCTCACCATAAAAATCTCAAAGTTAAATGTTAAAGAAGGTGTACTCTATATGGTTGCTAATTCAAGCCCATCTCCTAAACGTGTTTTCATATGATCTGTGTTTTGAGCAATAAAGAAAAGCTAAGTCAAATCACAGCCACGTGAGGAAGCACACACATCCTTGAGGGTCTCTTGGGTTTTCCGGCTACAGTATGTTCCTTAATGGCAATCAGTGAACCATGGTACCTACGGCATGGCCTGGCACTTACACACCTGTGGAGATCCTGTCCAACTGTGCCGTCTACTGAAGAATACAGTCAGCCCATGTTCCAAGACAATGGATCAACTCCACGGAGCTGGGACCTCTTCTGGAAATGCTTGAGGCCATGCTGTATTTAACTTCCTAGGGCCAGGGCCTGCCCGACACTCAAAGGGCACACACCAACTGGATGAATGCATGGATGGATCAACAGTGGGGCCGGAGTGGGAAGGTTATAAGAAGGTAGTGGTAGAAGATGCTGAAACGGGCAACTAGACATGCATTTCTAAGGACTTGGTATGCAGAGAAGAGAGGCAAGTGTGAAGCTGTCCTTAGCGCAACGGAGGTTATTCACGTTGAATAGTGAAGAGATTTATGCTTTGGAAAGATACCTGGGGTGGTTAGAAAATACAGGTCATTCCTACCTAGAGTGTGCAGGGGTGTGGGGAGGGGAGAGGCTGGGAAAGAGCCTCAGGGGCTGAACTCAGCAGCCTGGTTCCAGCTGTTTCCCGAGAAACACACAGTTTGCATTTTGAGACTCCCATATCTAAAAGTGTGTCCCTCTACCCTTTTACTGGATTAATATTTTGGCAGCACATAGAATTCTAGGCTAATTACATATCATCTGATGATTCTAAGCTACCCAAATGAGTTCTGATAAGCGGATACAAGCTCACTGATACAGTTTTAGCTAAACTCCAACAGTTTCTTTAATCTGCGTTCCATCTTCCCATAAGCACGGCGACCTCACAAGGAGAAATTCATTATCCCTGTTCTAGAAGAAGAGACTTTCATCATTTTTTTGCCACTACCTTTAAAATCAGCACTTCGCTATTCACCCCAAATCTACCCATTCCCACCCATCCTTCACACAGATGCTGCATTTATGAACAAGTCTGGTCCAGCCACTTCCACATTTCAACAGGACAAATTCTAATTTTTGCAAATTATTTTTTTTTTTGCAGAATACTTTCCCAATCAAAACAAATACTAACAAGGAAGGTAAGACATCCTGCAATAAACAGGTCATAAATTTAACGTAGGGGTGTATAAATAGGAAATGCTCTTCTATGCATTTGCTTTTCGGTTCCTTGTCACTGAAATCCTAATGAGAGGCTGTGGCCAAGATTCAACTGCTCAAGCAAGTCATTAGGACTTGCTGTGCCCCAAGCAAGCCAGCAGGAGAAAGGGTTTGGTGGGTGGTAATCCTTCGATAACTTACCTCACGTATATCAAAGTAATCCTTTGATGCTTTTACCTTCTGAGTACCGAAGCACAAAATATGTCTCTCTCTCTCTTTCTCTCTCTCTCTCTATATATTTTTTTGTGCAAACAACCCTCTAATCTAAAACAGGTTATGGTTAAAAAGGCAAGCTTGCTTTAATTTCTTCTAGTGAAGCTTTCAAGTTTTTCCTGAAGTACTAAGTCCGAATTCTTTTTTTTTTTTTTTCCAAATGCCAACAGTCTTTATTATGAGAAAGCAGTGTTATCTAGGAAAGTCACACGCTGGTTTCTTATACAATGACAAAGCAGGTTTCTTAAATAATTTACACACGGCAGAAATTGCTTTTGAACAGGGCTACCCCCTCCCGGCACACCCACAGTACTCCGCGTTGAGCATATAAATAGGTACCCGTGAGCCCAGGGTCGTAAGCCTGGAAATATCTCCTATGCCTTCCTCCGAGTCCCTGGTAGGGAAAGCGGGGATGACAATGGGGCCCCCAAGAGCCTTGGCACCAGAAACACGGTGGGTGAGTGACTCTGCGGATGACTCCCCAAAAACCAGGCACGTGGGTACACAGCTAAGAGCTCTCAAACATCTGAGGCTAGCACTTCACGTTATAGATGAGGCAAATAGAAGGCTCAAGGTCAAGTGTACGATGAGTTTCTAAGCTCAAGAGTCCCCTGGGAAAGCAGAAGGAACAATTCTCCCCTTCTGCAAGGTCTCCCCAAGACACTCTCAGGCTATGGCAGGCAGTCACTGATGGGTCCAGATGTGGCCGGAGCAGGGGGCTCTGGGCCCCTTGTTAGGTGCTTGTTAGCAGTGGCCCGGGGGTACTGACAACTCCTGGGGGTTTCCTCCGGGAAGCTCATGGGGAAGCATAGACATCCTTGAGTACGAAGACTTGGCGGTCAGATAGGGCTTGTTTCCTCTCTTCCGCCATAATGGCTTCCTCTAGCTCTTGGGACAGCTTCTGGAGATGCTGGATTCCTGCCCCCACAGGCTCTGGGTCACTGTCAGATTCGCTGGGAGAGCAGAGGGGCTCTGTTGAGGAGTAGGGGCTCCGGAAGGCAGCCTCCCGCCTTGACCGCCGTAATGGGTGGGCACGTGAGCCCATTCGGGCCGAGAGGTGGTGATGCTCCTTCTCCCAGGGGTCTGTGGCAGAGTGGGCAGGGGTGGCTCCAGACAGCCGAGTGCTCTTCTGGCTCAGGCTGTGAGTTGGGGATCCACTGCCCTTCTGTGCGCCTCTCTTCCGCCTCCTGGCCTTCACGTGCGTTTCCACCAGCCACTTGGTGCCACTTTGGCAGGACTCTTGGATTCTCTGGCTCTGGGGTTTCCAGGCGCTTCCAGGAGGGGCCTGTGCAGAGGTTGAGGTTGACGGCTCTCAGGGGCAGCCTCCTTTGGAACTGTCTGCACAGAGACCCCAGGGCCCCTGCAGAGGTCTCCTGATGGCTGGCCCCAGGCTGCAGCTCCTTGCTGTCCTCCAGCTGCTCCTGGTGCCGGAGAGATCTCCGGCGCACAGAGGTCCCCATGCTCTGCCACCGAGAAGCCATTTGCCTGACCAAGAGTCTTCTCTGTCCACTAGACCCGGACAGCACCAACGCGGATCACAGCCGGAGCACCGAAGTCCGAATTCTTAATCTGAAATTCAGCTCTTGTCTGTATTCTTTTTATCTCGTTGTATTAAAACAAATTTATCTTCATTTATGTCGCAATTACCTATTAGGGTTGTTAATTTGCTGGAAATGAAGCTATTGTTTAATTGCTCCTATTAATCGGGGGATTTAAATGCCGACTGTAATAAACAGTTACCTTCAGGACGGAGCAAAGTCAAGGCTGCTGACATTAATTTCAGAATTTTAGAATGAGGGGAAATTTCTACCATGTCTAGGGCAGCTGGAGTTCCCTTTTCCTTTCAGAGAAAAGGGGAAAGAACACAATTAAAAACAAAAACAAGAACAACAAACACCCTGTGCTGAAGCAAATAGAGTATAGTTGACATCTGTTAACATGTGGATCCAATTCTGGTATAAAGTAGTTGTTTGTGGTAAAGGGGACATTAAATCATGCTGCAGGAAACACACACCCCTTCCTCTTCCATCTCTTCCATGCATTCCTTCACAGCACAATCGTTCCTTAAAATTTCATCCCAAAGTCAAGCTGCCAAAAATCAGGAATGTTTGATTCCCATAGTCACCCTGGGCTACAGGGCCACAGGGGCTGGGGAGCTGACCATCTGCCAGGCTCCAGGCCTCGGAAGGACCAGGGATCCTGTATTCAGAAGCACCAGCATGCCAACATTCACTCCCCTGAGAGATGTGGAAAAGCACCCTAAACGTGGTGTGGCCCTGCAGCTGGTTTCGTCTACCGCCAGTGTGAACGCACGCTTCTGAGGGTTCCATTCTGCTTCCATCAGCACGTCTCCCCCACCATTTGGGAAAGGAGAAGGGGCTCGATACGATCCTGTCTGGAGAACCCTCGGGGGTCATGTGTCAGGCTTCAGTCTGCCCCATGTGCCAACAGGACGCCCACCAGTCAGTTCCAGGCACTGGGATGTGCACTGAGGACACCGATGGACCCTCCCACTCCTCTCCTCGTCCCACTTTACCTCCCACTCCTCTCCTCACCCCGCCTCACCTACTCTCCCACTCCTCTCCCTGCCCTGCCTCGCCTTCCCTCAGCATTGGTCTCATCCATGCCTTCTCCAGTTTTCAAACTCAGCCACCTTCATCCAAAATCCGCACCATACCATCCTGGCTTACTAGTTGTTTATCCTTTTGGTGGACCTTCCTGAATTAAAATCCTCAGATCTTCTAGGTCTTTTCCTATCCTTAGGGATTAGGAGTTTGTACATCCAAGTCATACTCCAGCTTGAAGGACTTAAGCTGTGTCTGTAACCCTGTGTCTCTGGGTGGCTGTACCACAGAGTCCCAGTATGGGGCTCTGCTTCTCGGTGCACTTGAGCTAAGTACTGTGTATGATCATGGCCTTTCAAAACCTCTTGCCCCAGTCAAGTAAGTCCTACCCATCAAGCACAGTAGTTAAGTCAGGATGACACCCATGAGGCACGCGTGACCCAGAGGCTGCAGTGCTGATGCCAATGGCCTAGGAAGGCCCCAGAATGTATAATACTTGGTCAAACTCTTGGCCCCAGAATGCTCATCATGGTCATGGCTCTTGGTCCCGGAATGCCCATGGCCTAGAATGCTCTTGATCCTACAATGTACTTGGTCATCCTCCTGGTCCCAGAATGCTCTTTGGCTTGCTCTTGGTCAATGCAGAGTTAAGCAAGTCCTCAAAGAAACCAAGCAAGTTGCTGCCCATTCTTTAATACGTGGAGTTGGCTGCTTTTCCCTTTCATGTGTCAAGGAAGGTTTCTTTACTATGCTTTATAGCATCCCTCACTCATCCCATTTACTGACTGTTTTCATTGAGCAACTAGTATGTGCCAGGCAACTTGCTAGATGTGGGAGACTGTGGGATCCAGACAAATCTGCCAGCTGCACCATCAAGAAAATGTCAACCAACCAACCAGAACATCCCATCCACCTCCTGCACGCCTTGTCAGCACCTTTCTCTCCCAATGTGTTAGATAAGTGACAGCGTGCGGGATACAGAAAGCGCTGTCTAGAGAGGTGTGTGTTTATGATGCAGACAAAGAAGGAATCATCTGCAAGAGGGAAATACTGAGAGATTATGAATGTTGCATAGACACAGAAGAGACACTTAAACCAGGAAACACTCAGATGGGTGAATGAAACATGAGAAAGTATTCCGCCCGTGGAACAGGCGGTCATTAGTGCATGACGAAGAAAAGCTTTCACGACATAGGAAACCCACATGGTTTGCAAGCAGCAGCCAAGGGGGAGGCAGCCCCTGCTAGTTCAACTCTAAAACAGGAGAGGGGAGAAGTCTGAGAACTCAAAGGCAAGAAGTGAGAACTGGAACCCATTGATCACAAGACTGTGGGGCCACGGCCTGGGCCAGCTCGACTCTGAGCACTGCCTAAGTATGTGTCAAAGTGGCAGGAGCTGGTGTCAAGACCCTTAAGGGGGGGCTGACAGCTCCCTCAAGGAAGCCTGATGGAAACAAAACTAGCATATGCCAGAAAAGATGTCAAGGAGAATACGGGAGCCAGTACAAGCGGGGAAGAGTGACAGGCCCGGGAGGATCAATGGACAGAGCTCATGCTTTCTCACTGGAACTCCAGAGGTCTCCTGATCCCTATAAACAAATGAACTTATTCTTCAGGACCTTATTAATGAGCTTCTTCTTCGGGACCTCACCTGCTCAGAGTAAGAGAGCTGTGCTCTTCTCATCACAGGGCACAAGAAAATAGACGAAATCTTGTCACAGGCACGTTCTCCTTCGGATAGCTTTTAACTTTCCAGAAAAATGGACTGTAACACAACTGAAGCTGTTTTCCTATTTCCAAAAATAATTATAACTACAACAATCTCCATAAAAATTTCAGAATCTCTTAGAGCGCTGAACACACCATTTCCCTCCATGCCCAACTACAATTCTGTATTAATTATTCCACTTAATTAAATAAATCATCATCAACAACAAGTAGGCAGAATTCAAAAGCAGCTCACACAGCTTGGTTAATCTGAAATGGAGAAAGATATGTAAAAAGCATAGATCAAAGATCTTCGGAAGAGCAGAGCTTTCTAGAACAGGACACTGTTCTATTCTCCTTGTGATACAGGTTAACACAGGGTTGAATACAGACTCTCATTAGAAAACATGTAACATTTCAAATGCTACAATTAAACACAGTACAAATCTGTTCCAAAGGCCAGGAGATGATTAACTTTCTCGCTCACTTATTCTCAAGCTGGATGCAAATCAGCGTCTTCCAAGACGAGGCAAGTGAATATCCCAGTAAATTGGCAATACAATTTAGATGGCAGGCAAGGATCTCAAAGATAAATGGCTTAAACAAAGAGGGGAAAGATGAACCTGTCACTTCTTCTCAACTCATCAAGCTGCCTCGCAGAGAAAGCTGATGATCCTGGAGCAGCAATGCTTCTGCCACCCCCTGAAGGTGACGGCTCACCCGGCAATTCTTTAATCCACACGGCGAGGCTCCTCCACACTCTTCCACGCCAGCACGGCTACAGGACTTCCCTTTTCCATCCACATTTTTTTAAAAGGCCCAAATTAGGGGTTACAAAGTAAACTAACACAATTTGTCAGCAGAATGAAAGAAAGACCTAAGTGCAGATAAATGTGGTGGTATCAAAGGAATACGACACACTATGAAGACAGGATACAGAAAAAGCGATTGGCAAAGGATTTTAAAACATACACAGAGAAAAACATACCAACAAAAACATGATAGCGTGCCAGACTGATTACGCGAACTTATCCCAGCTAAAGAAACTACACAAAATTTAAAATAGATTGTGCTAAATTATCCCAGCTGAACTACACAAAATTTTAAAGAAAATAGATTATGCTAAATTATTCCAGCTAAAGAAAAATAGATTATGCTAAATTATTCCAGCTAAACTACACAAAATTTTGAAGAAAAAAAGATGACGAGATCAAGATAAATGAGGAACAGGAGACTCAAGAGTCCTAAAGAAGGGAAAACATAAGGTGTAAAGGCCAAAAGTCGATTTTGAAATCAGGAACCTTGAGACAGATTCAATTAAGTACAATAATTGGTTTTCTTTCTAAAAAATTAACAGTTTGATTAATACAGGCTTAACAACTTATCAGGCCTAACTTGCTTCCTATGTTTAGATATGAATACCAACAGAAAAAGGAGTTCAGAAACTTCTCTAATCTTTCCATTTGTCACAGGCACACTCTCCTTCGGATAGCTTCTAACTTTTAAGAAAAATGAACGTATCTACCACCACTGAAGCTGTTTTCCTATTTCCAGAAATAATTATCCTTACAACAATCTCCATAAAAAAGACATTTTCTTCTTAAGGTGGGGGAGAGAAGATGTCTTGGTTGGAACCTGAGAGAATTATTCCTCTCCTTCCTGCTCTGTTAATAATGAACCAGCCGCGGTGGCCCTGTGCACAGGAAGAAGTGACAGTGACACACAGGTTGAATTATACAATGTATTGTGATGCAATTAGGAAGAAGGATGAGATGACAAAACAGATTTCCACTTGGTCTTCAACAGGGCTTTGTGCATTAAGTTATTGTAATACTCTCCCCAGCACCCATCCATTATTACTACTTAACCAGCATTACCTCCCAGAAACCTACCTTTTCTGATACATGAAGATCCTTTGGGGAAGTTTTGCCCTTTGTGATGTTATAGGAACATTACCCACGAAGTCAGGAGATGCATGATGAATGTGAGGGTCCACATAAACACTTTTAAAATAATCTACATACAATTCGACATGATTGACATATAAATCTAGACAAATTTTTTTTTGCATAGGCCACGGCTACTGAAGAGTTAAGTATATAGCAGAGAGAAACTTTTCATGGTTTTTTTCCCCCCCTTTAATAAGAAATTAAGTTTATCAATTGCCATTGTAATTACTCACAGCACCTCAGGTAATTAAAAGGGATCTAAATCTAATTTTATTTACATTTAGAATACCTGAGGTCATCACCGATCAAGATTTCACATTTGTGACTAATAATGTTTAAGTGTTAGAGTTCAGCAGAGAATACTGATTGATTTTGAATCTGTAATCTGCTGTGATTTAGAAATTGTGAGGAAGTCAAAGTATTCTTACTGTTACTGCAGTTTCTACGCATTAGTGAAATTCTTCAAAGAATCATGTATGCCTTTTAATTCTGGCAGGATTCATTTTTTAAAAAATTGTGGCTCATCATAATACTGTACACTTCTACTTGTGAGAAAGCACTCACATTAAATTAGGTTTATCTGGACCCATCTTCATGTAAGAGCTCTACAAT
The DNA here is from genome assembly GCF_007565055.1 of Rhinopithecus roxellana. NCBI lineage: Eukaryota > Metazoa > Chordata > Mammalia > Primates > Cercopithecidae > Rhinopithecus > Rhinopithecus roxellana. Next base: position 62,913,553 of record NC_044562.1, read on the forward strand.
GACATTTTTAATGCAGTAACAATTATTTTGATTTTCCCCTATATTTTATTAACACATTTTTTAAGCATACAAAAAAAGTTGAAAGTGAACACCTCCTTCCACTCCAGCTACATTTTATAATTGTAACATGTTGCTATATACTTGCTTTATTACATATCTATCTATCCATCCATCCGTCCGTCCGTCCATCCATCCATCCGTCTGTCCGTCCATTTCATTTTCTGATGCAATTCAACTATGGTGCAGGCATCAGTTCACTTCACTCCCACACATTTCAACATGCACGTGATTAACTATTAGGTTCTTTTTTTGAGATTAAATGTACATACTGTGAAATGTAAAACACCTTAGTTGTACCAGTCCATGAATGTTGACAGATGCCGTGTAAGCCAAGCCACGATGAAAATATCCCTCTAAGGAGTTCCTCTGGGCCACCCCCAACCCCAACCAATCCTGCCTTCTCACTTCCTGGCAACCACTCTTCCGATTTCTTTCATCACCAATTAGTTTGCCTGTTGTCGAACTTCATATAAATGGAATCATTCTTTTCTGTGCATGCCTCTTTCCACAGAGCATAATGTTCTGCGGGCATGTCCATAAAAACAAGTTTTCAAACCACATCACTGGCATAACAAGATACTAGAATCCTGTGATGACAGGGACGGGACAAGGTCTTTTTCTCTCCACAGTGACACAGAGCAGTCAGTCCTCTGCTTCCTAACAGGACTCTATGAGAACATGGTGATGTTCTACCACAAACAAAGGAATACCTGATTATCAATAACTTCTCTGGTCCGGCCACGGATGAGCAAGGAACAGACTTTTTAGAACATTAAGCATATATCTAAATTTATTTGACCTGAGGTATGTAAGTGTTAGCTATAGGTAAAAGGTTATAATGACTCTTCAGGCCATAAATTCAACTTTTTTTGCCCCCAAATCTTGCTATAAACTACCCTAGGAAACTATCTTTCAATAAGAAAAGCCTGAGAAACACTGTCTTTGGTGACATCATAGTGCAAAGCTCACTGAGAAAAATGGCATTTTTTTTTTTTTTTTTGAGACGGAGTCTTGCTCTGTCGCCTGGGCTGGAGTGCAGTGGCCAGATCTCAGCTCACTGCAAGCTCCGCCTCCCGGGTTCACGCCATTCTCCTGCCTCAGCCTCCCCAGTAGCTGGGACTACAGGCGCCCGCCAACTCGCCCGGCTAGCTTTTTGTATTTTTCAGTAGAGACGGGGTTTCACTGTGTTAGCCAGGATGGTCTCAAACTCCTGACCTCGTGATCCGCCCGTCTCGGCCTCCCAAAGTGCTGGGATTACAGGCTTGAGCCACCGTGCCCAGCCAGAAAAATGGTATTTAAGAAAAAAAATCCATGGTGAACACTTTGAAAACAAGTCTCAATCACAGACTCGATCCTCACTCTACAACCTACACACACACACAAACACACACACACAATCTCCTGCTGATCACAAAGTAGTCTACAAAGTTAAAAACTAAAATAAATAAACCACTATTTATTACATTTACAGCTGAAAATGGTGCCTCCCGTACCATGCCTATTCTGTCACTGCCAGTCACACAACTACTTGGAAAAGGTATACCGCCACTTAAACACAGTCCATAGGTTTACCTTAATACTGAACGCTGTGAAAACTAAGCATGCAATACGGTTTCCTCAATACCATCCAAGGGTGATAAAGAGAAAGTGGGAATAGCTGACGGGGATTCCTATTCAGTTATTCCAAAGAAGGTAGATTTTCCTTCCGGGCTTCCGAGTTCTCCCAATGGTACTGCTACACAGCACCTTTTTATCTATTACCAGCATAAATGTTTACATATAAGCTCTTCTAGTGATGCTTTTGCAAATTCATTTTGAAGGGGGAAAAAAACAATGTGCATAGATAAAAAGAACTCAAATTTGTGCCAGTTAATAACCCAAACCATTAGCACCCATCTGAAGAATTAAAGGAAGTAATTTGAAAGTAATGCAACCATTTCATTGTGGACACTCAAATACATCTGTGGATGAGATACGTAAGAAAAAGGCAAATTACAGCTTGTAAAATTTAAGATGGCAAATGGTGACATTGTCAAAGTATAGAAAATCGGCTATTTCCTTCCTCCAAAAAATAACATACATGAGAAAAGATGGTAAAGATGTTACCTCTGTTTTCAAAACAGATTTCTCTTTTGATGGAAAAAATACAAAAACAAAAACAACAAAAAAACAGGCAGGAGTGTATATACTGTATAGTAGCCAAAGTTATCCTTCAAATAGATTGAAAATCCACCCAACCATGGCTTTGAATCAAACGCCATGCTCTCGGTGCCCTGCGTCTGGCCTGCAGCCTCTCCTGAGGAGGGCACCTGCCCAGCTCCATCTCCTGGGCTGGAGGCCTTCCTTCTGAAATGAAGAGCTGGTCCTGCTGTCCAGTTACACTAGGCCTTAAAACAACAATTCCAATCAACTGTGGCCAACCTGTGAACAATGAAAGGAACCACATTGTATCACTGGGTCTAGAAAGTTAAAGGCTATCACAGCTTCCATGATGCAAAAAGATGTAGTTTCAAGTTTCCTTGATTCTACAAAAGGAATGCAGAAACTCCGTATGTACTAGTGGCGTCCATTAGAGAAACAGGCATCTGATGAAAAGATTATTTACATCCAAAAAAAAAAAAAGCCCCCCCACCACCTTCTACTCACCCCCCCCCCCCCCAAAAAAAAAGCCAACTGGTGATAGGAACAATAATTTGCCATTTGGGTGTTTTTCGAAACAGCTTCCACTGGCTCAGGCCTTACCCTTCCAGAGCCCAACTGCATCAGAAAAAAGAGATACTGGATACTGTTTGGCTTAGGAAGGCTTCTAGGTGCCTCTGAGACTGTGAATCTAGGAATGAACAGGTGTCCAATGAAAAACTGTCTGCATTTGGTAAGTGTGATTTAGTCTCCAATAAAGACCCAACTCTTCATTTGTGCCTTTCTGGCCTTTATAAGCATTTAACTGTCATAACATCCATAATTCAGCATAGAAAAGGCATCATAGAGCATTTATTATAAATCTTACAAAACATCTAAGGCCCCTTTGCACTTTAATCATGAGCTAACAGTTACAATAAGATTGTATTAAAAATTTAAACTGCCCTACTTAAGCAATTTACCTTCAAACGTCCATTTCCAGGGAATGAATCCAAGGGATATGAATGTCGAACCCTTGGTCAGATTTATTGCACCAAAGAATATTTCTCCCGATATAGCTCTGATGAGTGAAGTCTAATGACTTTAGTTTTATTACTTTTTAAGCACTTAATGGGAAAATTTAGACATTTTCACAAGACTGAGCTTCAACAAGAATGGTACATTTAAAAAATGACAGGTAGGGAAAGGTCTATAAGATTACTTTAGACATACCCAGATTAAATATAATCAGTGGAAATTTTAAGGCAATGGCTAATATCACAGGCTTGCCTCTGTCATTATTAGTTTGGGTTTCTTTTTTTTAAAATGTCTTAAATAATAGTCCAGAGAATATTTAGCAAAGAGTAACTGCAGAGAATTTTATTATTATACATGTAAAATTTTAAAGCCATTTAAAAACACCACAGTATTTAATTTTTTTTCCCACACTTATAAACCACCTACCTTGAAGAGGCTATACAGCCTATATCGTAATTATCTCGGTATAATTACCCCAGCCTTGGCCAGGATCAACTGTTTCTACCACCAACCAGACTGTCAGCGGGAGAACTATCTTCAAAATGTTAAGAAGCAAATCTAAAAGTTTTCCTTTACTTGAAGTAATTTTTTCCCCCTAACTTAAACCCACAGCTGTGATCCCTCAGATTTCAATTAATGCCTAGGCAGTAATCCTATCAATCAGCAAGGACTATAAATTTCTTATCTTTCTCATTAGCTACACCGTTGCACAGCTTAAATATAAACATACCTTGCCACAGCACTGTAAATTACTTGGCCGAGCGACTCTACCCATCGTCAGAAGGGGCAGGAATGATTTCAGCAAATCTGTGGTGTGCTTGCTGCACTAAAGCTGATTTACACTTCTCCAAAAAAATAAAAAAAAACACCAAGAATCACACTGACAGCAGATCTCTTTGAGTTTGCTTATTTGGCTTAAAACTGATAATGACCTGACTTTATTAGTATTACTAAGTTTTATGGGCAGAATCCAATTTTCTGTGGAAAACATATATATATATATATATATATTTTTGCTGCATCTGCCAATGATATCTTTTGCAGTTACCTGTAGCTATTAATTTTTTTAAACCTGAATTCCTCAACTTCCTTTTTAAAGCTGTAAAAAAAAAAAAAAGGCAACAAACTATCTTCTTCTTGAAATAAAATTAGGCACAACTGTATCAAGAGATGGCGAAAACAGGAGGTAGGGTGGAGGTGGGAGGGGCAGTCCACCAGGAATGTCACCTCCTATCGCAAACACTCTTTTAGGCTAACGTGGTGATACCATTACTCTGGGTCTTGCATGAACCGTTTCATTCAATTTTCTCTAAGGAGACTGTGCAGTCCAATTTTTTCATGGAATAGAGACTATTTATGCCACTTGCTGTTAAGTACAAACTTTGCAGCCTACATTCCGAGTGCCAGTGATGAGGATTTTGCTGCTGCACCTTACAAAGCAGCTGTCAGGGGTCCAGGCTTTAGGCTGCACAGTTCCCACAGCGGACGGGGCCTCAGCCATGAGCTTCCAGTTTCCTATCACATTCACTTTATGCCTAATTTAATTAATTGTATCTTTCAAATTAAAATGGATGTAGCACATTAACTGGCTATCACCTTCAGTCTGCAAAGCCTATAGGTTACTGATGATCTCACCTGAAGGAAACCAGGGGCAGGGATGTCTGAGCCCCAGCTCCAAGGGCACCTCTAGCCAGGGCGGTACTGCCATCTAGTGGCCTCCGCTGTCACTTGCCAGACTTTTCCAAGGAGCAGCTTGGGCTCTGGACTCGGAGAGCTGAAGGGCAGAAACCGGAGCGCCAGCGGGTTCTGGGTGCTGAGCTCTGACATATTCTCACATAGCCAAACATGGCATTTGAAGAGCCCGGCGGGGTAAGACTAATAGACTGATGTCCTACGGGAGGAAACGTAACCAACATTCATCCCCAATTATTTTCAGATTATGAACAACCCAAGAGTGGCCCAGGCCCCTCAAAACAAGTCAAACCCAAAACCATCTCAAAAACAGAGCTAAATCGTTAGGTTTGAGGCTATGTGAATTGTATCTTGGGGAAGCTGTATTTTAAAAATAACACACGCCACCTGAATCCACTGATGTGTCTACAAGGATTTTTCTCCCTCGAGTCCTCTGGCTGCTCCTTGTCAGGTTACTGAGGCTTCCTTGCAGATGAGTCTGTGTTTTCGGCAAATGTTCACAGGTCGCCTGACAGAGGTGGGGAGCGCTGACGCTGACTGCCCGGGTTCCCAGCTCAATTAGGCAATTTATGACCCGCACGATCTTTAGCAAGTTACCTGGCTCTTTTGTGCCTCAGTTTCCTTATCTGCAAAATGTACACACACGATGTACTTCTTGGGGTTGGTGAGGAAAGTCAGTTAATCCATGTGAGGCACAGATGGGGTGCCAGTCTCACGCAGCAAGGACTGCCACGGGGCTGGAGAGACCACAGAGATGTAGGTGACAAAGATGGGGTACCCGGGCTGGCATCCCTAATATGAGGGTCTAGATGTGGTTCTTGATCCCATGGGGTTTATAGTCTAGACCAAGAACACAGCCACCAGAGGTCACTGTCATCTCCAGGCCATGCTGAGCCCCACCTTGTGTGGGGTCCTGCTCCAAGCACTGGTAGGGCCTCTGTCATCACCAGTTTCTCAGATGAGGACCCTGGCACTGCGTCTCGGGTCAGGGGAGCCACATGGCAGCCACGAATTCCGACCCCAGAACTGAACTAGGGAGAAGAGGCGGAAGAAATACTCCCTGGGAAGCTAGGAGCTGAAGCTCTACGCTCACAGATAAGGAGTGAGTGAGGGGTTCCAGGGCAGGAGGAAGAGCACAGAGCCGGAAGGATGAGGACAGGGACTCTAAGAATCTCGAGGAACCTTCTGGCTCTCAGGATCCACAGCATAGGGGAGTCTGAGAAAGACACTAAAGAGGTGCTGTCTGATGAGACGTGAAATAAAATTCCCCGCTGGCTTCACTGGTCAAAGAACTGGGGGAAATGGGTGGATACCCAAAGTGGAAAGTGCAGAAGGAAACCCAGGCGGGGCGATGGTGGCTGGGGCCAGGGCACTGATGGCAAGGGTCGCACAAGGTACGTGAACCAATATAACCTGGTGCTCAAGCGGCCACAGAGTCAGAGCGGTCTAGGGGTCTAACCTGAGCCAGGGACACAGGGGCCACTCAGCTGGGGCCCAGGTGTGATGTCAAGGACACAGCTGATATTTAAGTCTCAAGCTCAGAGAAAGGATCTCAGTGGGCGGAAATGTGAGCGCCCCGGTGAAACACACAGATAGGAGATCACCCAGGTCCGAGGCAGAGGGTGAGGGCAGCGGGCCCAGGGCAGAGCCAGGAGGGGCCAAGGAAGCCCCCTCCTCCCAACCACTACAAACATTTCAAAGGTACAGAAAATGTAACATACAACAGATAAACCTCATAAACCCACAAACATCCAACAAATACAAGTCCTTTGCCATATTTGTTCTAATCTCTGTATTTGTCAACTGAGTCAGTTACATCACAGCCATCATTTGTTAACGTCCCAAACACTTGAGCATGCACCTTTATCAGGACATCTGCCTACCTAGTCCTTATGCCAATGGGCAGGAGGCTTGAACATGCTCAGGTGACAGCTGAAGGCACTCAGGACCGGTGTCGGATTCTGAGAAGGCGATTGGAGGGGCGCAGGTTAGACAGCTGGGACTCATCCTCTATGGCAACAGGACGTGGCGAGTACAGCCAGCGTAATTTGCTGGTGAAACAATGGTTTCTGCTCCCAGAGGCAGACGTGAGGCTGCCTGCTGATAACGAGGAGGAAGGTGGGTGGATATCAGCCCCACAGAGGCTCTTCACACCTGGAATTTTTCTTCTGTCCCAGGTCTGCTGGTTCTGTCTCCAGCTTGGAGCAACTCAATAAATCACTTTTGTCTTTTTTTTTTTTTTTTTCCTTTTTGAGACAGTCTTGCTCTATCACCCAGGCTGGAGTGCAGTGGGGCAATCTTGGCTCACTGCAACCTCTGCTTCCCAGGTTCAAGTGATTCTCCTGCCTCAGCCTCCCGAGCAGCTGGGACTACAAGGGCCCACCACCACGCCTGGCTAAATTTTTTTGTATTTTTAGTAGAGATGGGGTTTCACTGTGCTAGCCAGGGTGGTCTCGATCTCCTGACCTCGTGATCCGTCCGCCTCGGCCTCCCAAAGTGCTGGGATTACAGGCGTGAGCCACCGTGCCCGGAATCACTTTTATCTTTACTTCCTCGTTCCTCTGCGGGATCCAGTCCGGCCTCTCAAGAGCAGATGCTCATATGATAAAACGTGCTGGGAACTCGCCATGTACTCCACAAAGGGAAGCAAGAGTGAGCACAGCCCTACCTTTTCCTGCTCGGAGGCTGCTTCCAGGTTGGCGGAAAAGGCAGAGATAGGTTTCAGCCAAGAAAGGGCTAGGGGAGCCTGGAGGTTTTGGAAAAGGGGCTCCGAGCTAGTGCTGACGCCTGAGGTACGGGCAGGTTTTTGCTCAGTGGAGCAAGCATTCGAGGCTAAGGAAAGGGTGCGAGCTTGCAGCGCCTGGAGTACAAGGTGTGCAAGGGGAAGGGGTAGGGCCCTCCGCTCCCTGCAGGGCATGGCACCTGCAACACAGGAGGCTCTCTGGGAATAGCTGCTCAGTGAGCGAGTGACACCCACTGTGGCAGGTGGTGCCACATTCAGAGGGCAGGAATCCCGGCGCCCTGCACTGCCTGCTGCCTTACACATACATGGCCTTCAACTTAGGAGACCCTCGAAGAGTTCACAGCCAAAAACAAGTTTGGAAACCACTATGGTAGGTGCTAGGGAGTCATCAAAGGCTTTTGAGCAGGAAAGAATCCTATCTGAGCTGTCACAGGCAAGCGCAGAGGCCAGCACAGCAAAGATTCGGAGTGGGGGCATCTGCTTGGATACAGAGGGGGAGGCTGACAAAGCAGTCTCAGTGACCGAGGAGGAGGCCTGGACTTCTGAATGGGCAGTGAGTAGGGGGAGAGAGGCTGAGGGACTGGAAGCAACACCAGTCCTGACCACCCCTGCTTGGCCTTGGAGCCCCACCCTCCTCCCTTGTCACTCTCATTCATTAAGCCACACTGATGGAGAATTCACCACATTCTAGACACTGTGACCAGAATTTTGAAACAGGTCCACTTGGCCCTTGTAGAGCTTATCAAAGCAAAATCAGTTCTTAAGAGGAAGGGTCACGCATCTAACATACATTCAAAACCAAACACAACGCAGTCTCCTAAGCCGTACAATGTCCGATGTCCACACTTCCTAATAAACTAGGAAAATATCTTAGGAAAACCTTCAAAGGGCCGAAGCTGGCAGTTGCACATAAGGCAATCCTAGGCACAAGAAAAACCTAAACACTTAAAAGGAATCAACAGGCCATCTTGATATTCAATTCTTATTGCCAACTCTGCACAACCTCCTTGAAAACTTATGTTCAGAAATTCCTAAAATGTGTTTCCAACGTTTTTCTATCTTTGAAATACTTCCAGGAGTACTAATCAATGTTTTGATTAATTACATGTACATAGAATTTAAGACAAAGTGAAGGCTCTTCCATCCCCTCAAGTCCCCAGAGAAAGTTTGTAATAGCAAAGGACCATCATTACTAAATTAGAGTGTAACCAGGTATGTACCGGAGTTAACACATAACTCGGGGCAGGGTAGGAGGAAGGACTATGACACTTCTCAGTGGCCATGAATTATTAAGCCTTTATCTCCTGACAGACAAGAGAAATCTAGGCTGACAACAACAGAGGAAAGTACATTTATTTTTCTTTTTTGTCTTTAAGAAATAAGCTCAGAAGGTAGGAAATCACATTTTTAAAAAAAGCTTTCTATGGTAACTTGTCCTGGAAATAAAGTCATTACATCCATGATTTAAGAGAACAGCTTTTTATGCTTCCACTAATAAAACTCACTTTTGGCTGGCACAAAGTGATCTCACAAGAATTCTTTCAGTCATCAGGGTCCCAAACACAGGCTATACTGATGCAAACCTCCTTTCACTGAGGGTGACACGGCCCCACGACAATCCTGCGCCAAAGAGTGTACAACCATCTGGGACAGGAATCCCAAATGGTTGGTTCCTGGACACCTGCAGGACCTGTGGGCGCTGTCTCCACTCACCTTCTCTGTTCCCCGGCTGGCTGCAGACAGACAGGACAATCTCCAACGTCCCTTCTGTCCACCCGGTCCTTTTTCTTCGTCACCACTCCTGGAGCTTTCTCTCAAACCTTCCCAGAATTTACAGGGGAATCCCTTCCATAAAAGAAATAAATTTGGCTCTCAGCAGGAAACTCCAGCCTTCCCCAAACTGACACTGACATGTCAACAGGGACCCCAGTGAGGGGTGGTGGCTTCGTTTTTGTAGCCTAGTGACAAGTACAGGAGGTGAATGAATGGGCGAGTGAATGCAGGCGTCAGTCACTCAGATCATCCCACTGCAGAGATCTCACTCATCTGAATTCTCTTTCACAAGATAAAAAGGTTAGTAATTACTTTAGGACTGCATCTGTTTTCTACTCTGAGACTTCACTGAAGATACCAAAATAAGTTCATTTGAAATCTCTGATTGGATTCAAAGTACCGCCATAAAGATGCAGGCAGCCTGTGTAGCTAAGGTAATTGGAAGCGGCCTAACGACTATTTTAATTACTGCATTTAGGCCCAGCTCTACTTCAGAGCACTGGCTTCATTTCCATTTTAAATGCGACAGTTCTCAGTCCTTGATCGCTTTCCTATCAGCAATTTTTAGGCTACTACACTTGAAGGTTTGGATTCTTAGTTTCCCATTAGCCTACTGGTCCTGCCCAAGTCCACACTGATTTGGGAAAAGTGACTGCCTGCCGTGATGGAAGGGAGGTACCCAACCCGACAGACTCAGCCCTTTCTAAAAACTGGAAGCAGGGGTGAGTCGCGGAACTCCCTCTGCAGCAGGGCCTCCATCTTTCCATCCCTGGGCTGGCGACGGTACGCCAGGGACTCCTCTGATGGCTGTGGATGGGGGAGGCTAGCATTTCTTCTGCCTTACGGATTTTCTGGATGTGCATTCTTAGAGGTACACCGTACTTCATGGGAGAAATGTCTATAATATCAAGAATAAGGGCATTCATCTATTAGTTGAATTTTCAAGATTTTCTACAAATAGTTTTCTCATGGATCTGGATATTTAATTACAAGACAGTAAAACAATTTGAGATAAAGAAATTTAGCTTTTGTTCACAGTAGTCATAATAGTAGTAATAATTGCTATCTCTTGGTCCTGTTTACTTTTGCTAAAAATCTTGGGGGGGGGGGAGGGAAGATTGGCTGAATGAACTAGCAGGCGAGATGAAGAGTTGGTTGTCTTCAAACATAAAATCTCTCTTCAAGCAAGAAAAGAAGAAAAAAAATCTCTTCAGTAAATGTTGGCAATATTTTCAAAAAGATTTTCTTTTCTTTTGGTGCAAGGACAATAAAGGAAAACAAAGGACACTCAATTAATTAGAAGATAAACTGGTTCTCCGAAGAAAACCAGCCCCAACTCAGAAAACTTTGACAGGCGAGGACATGACTCACCAGTCCATTCACAGGTCCAACCACTGTTTCTAATGAATGAGCCAGCGCTATTATTTAAAAGGATCTGAATCTATAGTGAGGCAGTAGAATAGAGTATGGGGGCAGGGAACCTAAGGCTGATTCACGCTGACTTCCAGGAACTAAATAGAAGGAAAACCCCAACTTTCTATACCTAAGTAACAAAAGGACCTGAGGCTGCTCCCTTTGCAACCCCCTCCCTGCCTTCTTCTGCATGGCAGACAGAAAATCGAAAGTGCCTCTGCCCGGTTGCTTTCTGCAACCAATCAGACATTTGCATAGGAGTGTACCTTTGTAACTTTGCTTCAGCCTTTGATTGGCTGCTTTCCACCGCCAATCAGACTGACCCTAGGTCAAATCTTCATTTGCATAGAAGCATAACCTTTGTCACCTCACTTCCACCTTGGATTGGTTGCTTTCCGCAACAAATCAGACTGACTGGGGGCCACTATTTCATTTGCATGGGGTGTACGCCAAGTGGCCAATGGGAAACCTCTAGAGGATATTTAAACCCCAGAAAAGTCTGTAACTGGGTTCTTGAGCCCCCTATGCTCGGGCTGCTCCCACCCTGTGGAGTGTACTCTCGCTTTCAATAAATCTCTGCTTTTGTTGCTTCATTCTTTCCTTGCCTTGTTTGTGCATTTTGTTCAGTTCTTTGTTCAAAAGGCCAAGAACCTGGACACCTTCCACCAGTAACATCAGTAAGTTGATCTGCTTCCAAAACACAGAGGGGAGAAAAAGTGCTTACAGAGAGCTTGGTGCTTTTTACGCTACATCCCAACAAAATCAAACAGAGCCATTCCAACAGCTTTACTGGGCACGTAAAGACTGCAGGGCCCACAAGGACTCGGTCGCCTCCTGAAGGTCAGAGACTGACCAGTGTGCATCCCAGGCTCTGAGGGCGGCCTCTGCCTCTCTGCTTGCGGCTAGTTCTGTGTGAAGGGTGGTCACAGTCACTCAGCTGTGCTCAGTCCTGTGACAATGAACTCTCTGCCTTGTGTTTACTGTCACCCACCTTCTTGGGCCCAAGCTACAGACACATGTCAGCTATGATGGGCATTCCCAGAAGGAGATAATCAAGAAAAGGCAGATACATTTCACAGCTGGGTCAACTGAGTGAGATGCTGAATCACCATGAATGGGAGGACTCTGTGGTTCAGTCCAGCGTTTATCCATCCACAGGCCATAATCTACAAGTGTTGGCTTCTCGGATAGCTGACTGAGGAACAACTAAGATGGAGATCTGATGGGGCTGGAATTCATGTGCCTGCTGGTGAGTAGCTATTTGTCAACAGCTGTCTTTAGGGAAGCTTGTCAAGAGAAATCAGTTTCTCTGTGTGGTCTGTGATGAGCATCCGCTCTGCTTGTCTTGTCGTTAGCAGGATTATAAGAAACATCTGGGGCTAGGTGCGGTGGCTTACACATGTAATGTGTACTTTGGGAGGCTGTACAAAGCACTTTGGGAGGCTGAGGCAGACGGATCACCTGAGGTCAGGTTTCGAGACCAGCCTGGCCAACATGGTGAAATCCCGTCTCTACTAAAAATACAAAAATTAGCCAGGCGTGGTGGTTGGTTAATTAACGTAATCTCAGCTACTTGGGAGGCTGAGGCAGGAGAATCACTTGAACCTGGGAGGTGCAGGTTGCAGTGAGCCAAGATCACGCCACTGCACTCCAGCCTGGGCAACAGAGCAAGACTCCATCTCAAAAAAAAAAAAAAAGAAAAAAGAAAAAGAAAAAAGAAATATCTCAGTTCTGGAACGTTCCATTAACTTCTATTTTCTAAACAGAATCGTTAATGTAATTCCATCTGAATTTTTTGTCACAGGTCTCGAAACAAGTAAAAAGGACGAATGATTAAAATATGCAGTATCATAAGGCTAAAACGACATACTGATTCTTTGAAGAGAAATTCAGAACTCATATCTAACGCTGGGGAGAGACAGGAGTGCTGGGAAGATGGGGAGGTAAGGAGTGAGTGTGTGGGAAGAAGGAAGCAGGGGGCCCCTGGCTGCATAAGATGACACTGACGCAGATGGGGGCCCACCACAATGGCCGGAGAGGAGCCAGCAGTCACACAGCCTCTCCTGCTCACTTCAGCTTCCCAGGCTCTAAGCCTCTCCAGGCGGGGATGAGTCTTTGGGGAAGACCCGACAGGGCAGATGGAGCTCTCAAGTCACGTGAACACGTGGCCACCTGTTCCATGAGTCAGAGACCAGCATGTCTCCAGTTGAAAAGCCACACCCGTCGTCTCTGCATGCCACACATCCCCTAGGTCACCCTGGCTGTGTCGTGTGGCAGATCTGTGGGTTCCTGGTGGTGCCCTGCTCCCCCAGGTGTGCCCACGTGTGGTGGGAGCCCCAGAGCAGCCCCGAGGCTCCTTAGGTGCACCTGAATCTTCTGCACCTATGGCATGGCCTAGAGATCGTGCTCCCCCGCAGAAGCCCTCTGGAGCCGGCCTGCCTCTGACCATCTGCCTTAGCTTCCCGCAGCTACTCTAACAAGTTCCCACAAACCCAGTGGCCCAAAAGAAACTTAATTTCCTCAAAGTTCTGGAGGTCAAAGTTCGAAATCGCCATCACTTGGCTGACAGCAAGGTGCTGGGGGCCACGGTGGACCCAGAGGCTCTAGGGGAGCAGTCACCTGTGGCTGCCACACTCCTGGGCCATGTCAGTCCCAACATCCAGGCAGCATCTTCAAACTCCTTTGCTCCACGTGGACCCTTCTGCCTTCCTATTATAAGGATACACGCAACTGCTTTCAGGACCTGACCAGAATGTATTCAAGATTCTTCATCACATCTGCAAAGACCCTTTATATTCTGGACATAAAATATAACACGCATCAATTCCAGGGATTGGAACATGAGTATCTTTTGGGAACCCATCTTCCCGCCCACCACACCATCTCGGTACAGGGATCGGACATTCCTGAAGCTTTGGAATCTGTCATTTCGAGCTTAATTATCCTAGCACTGACTGTGATAATCCACCAAAGGCAATTTTTTTCCTCAAAATCCACCAGCTTTTCTAAGTAGTTTAAATAAAAGTCTGAAATGATTCTGAGTGTTCTAAGCCTTGCCCTTCAATGGAAGCTTCTATTTAAATCTTCTGCTGTAGATTTTATGATTGGGTGAATACTCATCACGGGTTTAGGAGTGGATCTTGATAAAATCCAGCTCAGCTTTATCATTTGCCAGCAAAAAGGGGACTCAGTGAGCCTGTCCAGTCCCTGGCAATTTTCATCAAATGTATTTATTTAATGATATCAGTTCCATTATTTCCAATGAGACATCTACTTATCAAAGGGATGGACTCCTGTCACCCTCTGGCTACTGGTGACTTCTCATGGCGAAATCTACCTGGAAGCCAGTTTTTAACTGCACAGTCCACAGGTGACCAGGGACGCAGGAGAGGGGGTCCTGACAGGCTGACATCCCCCACACACAGCAGGGACTTGGGGTACTCATCCGAGAGCCCTGCCATGCGCCAGCTCCTGTCTCCCCATGACCGGGGTGCTCTGGTCAGACCCAGGAACGTCACAACTGGCTGTGCCTGGGCTAAATGCCCAGAGTCTAATCTGCTGTGAGTTCAACAAAAGCTCTTGAACAACAGGCAGGCACTCCTGCTACCCAGTAGGCACTCAAAAAATATGCACAGAACGGACCCAGCGAAGGACTGAGCAGCACATGGCTGTCTCTGGGGATGTCCATCCACCGCCAGCAGATGCCAGCAGGGAAAAACATGCTATGGTGTCATCAAGACATGGGTTCCAGAGGAAATTAAATAACATGGTAAATAGTGTCAGGCCTTATTAAAGCAAATTATTTAAAAGAGAGTCCCAATTTTACTTAAGAAGTATTGAAAACTAAGGGGCATTTACAATTAAATATTAGTTATTGGCTGGGCATGGTGGCTCATGCCTGTAATCCCAGCACTTTGGGAGGCCGAGGCAGGTGGATTACCTGAGGTCAGGAGATCAAGACCAGCCTGGGCAACATGAAACCCAGTCTCTACTGAAACTACAAAAATTTGCCGGGCGTGGTGGCGCAGCTTGAGGAGATTTTATGACTGGCTGAACACCCGTCATGGGATGCAGGAGCCCTCTGGAGTCCCGGCTTGAGAACCACTTGAGCCTGGGAGGCTGCGGCTGCCATGAGCCAAGATTGCACCACTGCAGTACAGCCTGGGTGACAGAGTGAGGCTCTGTCTCAAAAAGAAGGGTTAGAAAAAAATGTGTATATATATTAGTTATTATTAGCAGGTGGGATGACAGGTGATTTTTACTGGCTTTCTTATAGTTTCCTGTATTTTTACAAACAAGTTATTTTAATCACAAAAACATGTTTAAATGTATGTAAATATTGAGAAGATATGAGATACACATGCTAATATACGAAACATACATAACTGTGTATCTTAATAGAAATGGATGTGCAGTGTAACTCTGGAAAAGCGAAGTCCGTGGAAAGGACCAGATGCTCCTTGGCAGCTGAGGGCCATGTCCTCCCCTGCGCCAGTGCACACCTCAGCCAACACAAGCCAGGCCACCTCTGCACGACGTCTGTGCCTCCCCCATGATCCACGACCGGGTGAGAGGCGGCACCTGGAGATGCCCGTTAGTCACTGCCTCCCCGACATTTTGACGATATTTTACAGCAATTATTTGTATGCTGTGTTGGAAGGATTTCCTTTGAATGTCGTTAAATTTCTTCAAGAGCATCCTAACTTATCTCACACAACAATATGAACAGAACAACTAACTGTTTGCGTTTCTTTAACCACCATTTGGGCAAAGGGCCTGCCTAGGAAGGAGGACAGAAACCAAAGGCCCAAGTGAGGCTTGTCACCATCTCTCTCACAAAACTCCAATTCTTTAAAATATTAGTTAGTAGCATAAGCCAATGATGCAATGCCAACAATTTTCTGCAAAAGGGTGAAGATCACACAACTTTGCCATTAGAGGAAAAAGAAAACTCCAAGTAGAAAGACTTGGGCACACGCCGCTCAGCAGCCCAGGCATGTCCTGGCTCTCGTGGGTTGAAGAGACAGACCCAGCTCTGTGTGCAGGTGAGCAGTGACTGCATGACCTGCCACCAATCCTAGGAGTGCTCCTGGAGGGCACCATGCCAGGCACTGGGGGGACAAAAGACGTGCCTGGACCCCAAGGCAGCAGCAACAGGACTGTGTGACGGAGCTACTGGGGACGGGCACCAAGAACCCAGAAGAGGGAAAACAGCCGGGGAAACAAAATATCTGGGAAAATGATCCTAGGCTGGCCATTTCCAATCCAGTTAAATAATTTTCACTCATTTATTGGGAATTACTCGTGTCACTGGGATCTTTAGTGCAGTTGGTATAATTATTGGGGTATTTGCTAAGGTCTGTCATCAGGAATCCTATTTCTGAGATGAGGGTTCTTTAAACTGCATTTCGGCAGCAGGTGCTGCTTCTTCTGTAAGAAATGCATCTGGGAACTCGATGACGCAGAGGAAGCTGCAGCGCTGGCCGAACTGGGGCCTGGACCACATGGCTTCCCCTATCCTCCTGACAACACTGTCAACCGCTCACAGTGCTGGGAGCCGGCTTCATCCCACGGAGGCTGTGCCTCTCTACAAAGCCGTGCCCACCTGCAGGCAAGTTCTGTGAATGCGCCCTGGCACCATGCACATCCTTGGATGCCGCTGGAGTTTACTGATTCTACTGCATCTCCTGAATGTTGGGCCACAGTTCTACCCACTGGCTCCCCATAGAATGCCCTAATTTTTAGAGGATGGTAAAACATTGTCTTTTGGCACTAACAGACTACTTTGAGAAAGCCACCCTCCTAAAGGCAGCGCAGCACTCTGTTGTGAGGAAATGCCCACTTTCACTCACTTTTCTCATGACTTTCTGCCAAATGTTCACTATTCTATATACTGAAAGTGGTAAAATTCTTGAAAATCTTTAATAAATTCTAGACACTCAATTTGTACATATTCTGATAGAGAAAATGTTTGAAGAATACTGAGTTTGTGATTGGATGTATTTCTCGTTTGAGGTACTGAAAATACAATTAGTCCCATTTTACAAATACAGAAATTGAAAATGTTCTGATCTGAGATGCTACAATTTCTCAAATTCTAAAGAACCTTATATAGTGAGAGAAAATAAAGGGTGAAAACAGTAAACAAACAAAGGAAAACTGGCAGGGAGCAGTCCTCTATCCAAGGGTGGGAAAACCTAAGAGGGAAAAGAAAAAAACCTTCACGAAGCTAGAAGACTCTGCCCAGGCACGTTGGCTCACACCTGTAATTCTAGCATTGTGGGAGGTAGAGGTGAGTGGAATGGTTGAGGCCAGGAGTTTGAAACCAGTCTGGCCAACATGGTGTAACCCTGTTTCTACTAAAAATACAGAAATGAGTCGGGCATGATGGTGCGGGTGCCTGGAGTCCAAGCTACTTGGGAGGCCGAGGCAGGAGAATTGCTTGAACCTGGGAGGCAGAGGCTGCAGTGAGTCCAGATCGCACCACTGCACTCCAGCCTGGGCGACAGAGCCAGATTCCTTCTCAAAAAAAACAAAACAAAAAACTCCCCGAAGAAACCTTTGTATCTTTGGCCAACTTTTCTTTTGATTCTTCTGTAAAGTTACATGCAAGGCAAAATCACAGGATATATAACCACAGAACGTAGAATTCTTTAACCACAGAATATAAAATTTCACCTTTTCAATTTTGTTCTCCTCCTCATTCCAATGAATGAAACTTTTTTACTTCTGCACTCACGTGCTGCTGATCCAGTAACTTCACACGCTTTATGGAGTGTATCTTATTACAAGTCTAAATGGTCTCTTAAACCAGTGTGTTTTATTAGGTCTGTGTTCTCCATGGTGACAGCAAAAGGAAAAAATATGTGTGAGAATAATCCTTAGAAGCGCTTTCAATGCCCCCTAGTGGCGGTTCACTAAATTACAACAGCACTTGAATGCATACACTGTACTTTATGGGCCACATGGTCCTTCTAGCTCAGACCTCGTCACAGATCCAATGTCCTGTTACCCACATGTTCTGCTGCACGGAGAAAACGCTCTGTGTGAATGAGTTTTTATTAGTTAGCTTATAAAAAATAATCGATGTGTTGATTATCATACTGCATTTAATCCAAGCACCCTGTGTTCAAATGGCTTAAATTTTATTAAAAATAATAACTTAAAGGGGCATTTTATTTTAGCTCACTACCAAGTTTTTAAATGTAGCCAATGGCTTCTAAGTATAACATTTATAAAACAAGAAAAAAACTGTGCAGCCAAAATATATAGACCTAATTTCTAGCACCCGCCTTGCTACTGAACATGCTCTGACAAGACTGGTCCTGTCCACCTGTGAGGGGAAGGGTCGAGCTAGGTGGGGTCTCTGTCCTTCCAGCTCTGAAATTCTACACATCTAGAGGTCAGGCCAGAAATGTAAGCGCTACCTTGGACTTTTCATTGAATAATGAAATCTCGGTGTGGGCATGGGAGTATTTCCTAGTATCCAGATGACTATGCTGGTGTTCAGTATTTTTTCTTACAGTTTACACACAAAGTTAAATGAGGGAATTTTCTGAAACTTCAGAATTCACAGACCATAAACAGTCACTCTGAACTATGGCTGTGCTTAGAATACAGTTGGCTGGGGACAAGTCACAGCCTCTCCTGCAGAAGTAGACATGTAGAAGCCAAAGTGCTGCTGAACATTTAGGGGGGAAGCGAGTGCTCAGCCCAGGGAGAAGGGAACACGTGGTACAGTCCACCTGGCTGCGCTCACGGGACCAGGACTGACCACGCAGCAGCAAGCCGATGAGCCCCCAGTGTTCGGCTTCTCTTTTTAGGCTGGAGTGCTGCTGATTAATTCTATGTTTGACTACGAAGTGCAGGCACATGTTTCCACTGGACGGGCCGGGCCTGTGGGGGCAGCATGAGACTGCCACCCTTGCGGAAAACAAAGCAGCTGCCACGGGTGCTCCCAGATGCCCCCATCCCACAGACACTCCCAGATGCCCCCATCCCACAGACACTCCCAGGTGCCCCCATCCCACAGACACTCCCAGGTGCCCCCATCCCACAGACACTCCCACGCATCCCCATCCCACGGACGCTCCCAGATGCCCCCATCCCACGGACGCTCCCAGATGCCCCCATCCCACGGACGCTCCCAGATGCCCCCATCCCACGGACGCTCCCAGATGCCCCCATCTCACGGACGCTCCCAGATGCCCCCATCTCACGGACACTCCCAGATGCCCCCATCTCACAGGCGCTCCCAGGTGCCCCCATCAGGGGTGGGAACATGTAGGCAGCTGAGCCGACTCAGGATGCAGCACAGATAAGGAGGCAAGTTTGGGTTTTAATTCTTTAACTGTTGTGGCAGTGACCTGTCAGTGACTGAGTTCTGAAATCTTGATACTTCAAACATGGAAGAACAGATTCTTGTGATCAGCAAAGCGGGGGACGTGCTTTAGGTGCCTGGGAAACACAGGTCTACCCGACCAAGGTCCCCAGTTCAGATGGACGATGAGGAGAAGCAGAAAAGGAATAAACGTGGCAACGGGGAGGAGCTGAAGCAACCGTAGCGGGACACAGCTCTTCCCTGAACCTCGGTTTCTGAGCGTGAAAATGAAGGGTAGAGAGGGGTTCTCAAGCCCTTCAGAGCACCAACAACGTACAGCCATGCTCAAGAACTGGCAGTTTTGCTTTCTCTTTGCCTCCCTTGAAGTGTACTCCAGATATTTGTCTGTAAGGTGCTGATGTGCCGATAAAAGCGCCTACCAACCAGTCGGAAGAGTTTATGGAAGCACCCTACTTCTGCCGTGGAAGTTAACCTCCACGTGTCACAGCCACACACGGGCCAGAGCCACGCACGGGCCACAGCCATGCACGGGCCATAGCCATGCACAGGCCACAGCCATGCACGGGCCACAGCCACACACGGGTCACAGCCATACATGGCTCACAGCCACACACAGATCTTCAGACCAGCACTCTGTGCTGTCAGCATTCTGGGGAGCATGGCTGCGCCCACCTCTGCAACCGCCTGATGACCCCAAAAGGGCGCATCTGTAAGAGCAGCAAGGACTGCCTGGGTCCCACGTGTCACCCTCGATAGCAGACCTTTCCTAGCTAGGACAGGTACAAAATCAGTTAACAAAACTGATGACAGGACGTGGACTTATTTTCTTATTTGGGGGTGCCTTACATGAAATAATACTTGACTTTTTTCTGTGTATAAACTGATAGAGGTTTTCAAAATGAATATACCCAGTGTGGCCAGGTGTAGAAAAAGGGCAGCTGCTGGAGAACCCTGAATTAGGACGGGCCTCCTAGAAGGCAAGTCAACACTGAGGATTGAAAGCCTTAACACTCTGCAAGCCATGGACGTACAGTCTCACTTCCAGAAATGTATCCTAGGAGAAAATTAGGAAGGACAGAGACACAGCTTTCAGTGAAGAGAACCATGCGTGGAAGCACTGACCAAAATGAAATACAGAGGGATAAAAACCCAACTGAATGTCTAACTGGAGACTGGATCCAAACGCTGTTCTGTTTGCTCGCGGAAACGCCATGGGTAGGAAAAGAATTCACAGGTTGGGGATCTCTTACCCGAAATGCTTGGAAACCAGGGTGTTTCGAATTTCAGTTTTGTTTTTTTTATTTTTTATTTTTTATTTTGGAGTATTTGCAGAATATCTGCAGACTGAGCATCCCTAAACTGAAAACCTGGAATCCGAAATTCTCCATGAGCACTTGTGTGGCATGTCTGCACTCAAAACATTTCAGACTTTGGAGCATTGCCAGTTTTAGAGTTTGGATTTTCGGATTAGGGATGCTCCACGTGTATGTGAAAGAGTATGCTATAAAGTCTCACAATGCATGACAGTCCATCTTTTTCAAACACGGCAGGCACATGTGCGCAAGTGCACGTGCGCACGCACACACACACTCACCCACTGAGCCTTAACAATCATTGCCCCTGGGTGGCAGTGTTGTGAGTGGTTTTATTTCCATATTTTATATCCTCTAAAAATGATCTTTCTTCTCTTTGGCAAATTTCACAAAATCCAATGTACTCACTGAAGGTTTTACAATCTATTTTTCCTTTTTTTTTGAGATGGAGTCTCAACTCTGTCTTCCAGGCTGGAATGCAGTGCTGCAATCTCAGCTCACCACAACCTCTGCCTCCTGGGTTCAAGCAGTCCTCCTGCCTTAGCCTCCTGAGCAGCTGGGATTACAGGTGGCCACCACCATGCTCAGCTAAATTGTTTTTTGCATTTTTAGTAGACACAGGGTTTCTCCATGTTGGCCGGGCTGGACCTGAACTCCTGACCTCAGGGGATCCACCTGCCTTGGCCTACCAAAGTGCTGGAATACAGGTGTGAGCCATTGCATCTGGCCTATTTTTCTCTAAGAAAAACAAGGTTGAAATCCACTCTTCACAGCTGACTTTTGCTTGCATCAGGGAAGACTGACAAGGCTGTCAGTGCATCATTCTCGTCACAATGCTTCCAGTGGTTCCGCATTCAATACACAAACTCACTCAGGATTTCAGAGCCCAGCCTTTAAGGATGCCCCTGATTTGCTCCAATTCTTCACCTCCTCTTGGAGCCAGTGCCTGGCCAGGCTCACCCTACAAGGACCATGCAAAAAATATCAAAAGTCCACGAGACAAAGCCACCCTTTCCGAGGTTAAAGAACTTCACGACTTAAAAAGGATTACTTTTCCTCATCTGCCATGAAGTGAACAAATTCAGTGCTGCTAATGCAGTGGTTTGAGGGTAGCTCCCCCATGAGTGAAGTCTACTTCGGAAAAAGGACCATATGGCTATGTCCATAATCTCTGCAATTTTTTTTTTTTTTTTTGAGACGGAGTTTTGCTCTTGTCCCCCAGGTTGGAGTGCAATGGCACAATCTTGGCTCATTGCAACCTCTGCCTCCCAGGTTCAGGCGATTCTCCTGCCTCAGCCTCCTGAGTAGCTGGGATTACAGGCACGCACCACCACGCCCGGCTAATTTTTTTGTTTTTAGTAGAGACAGGGTTTCATCATGTTGGCCAGGCTGGTCTCAAACTCCCAACCTCAAGTGATCCACCCACCTTGGCCTCCCAAAGTGCTGGGATTACAGGCGTGAGCTACTGTGTGTCCAGCCTATGTCCATATTCTCTAAGGAAAAAAATTATAAAAAACTTCAAAATAACTGGAAAACATCAGCTACGGATTGTAACAACTTCTGACTAGCCTAGCTAAGTAATATTCTCTTAATCTTTTCATCAGCGATTCCGTGGAGGGTTAACTAGGTCAAAAAGTACATCACTACTTAATCATTTTAAAAACATTAGAAAGAGCAGAATGCCGTGGCATTATGAACAGATTATGAACAAAAATAAAAGCCATTTGTATGCATTAATGATACATCACGCTAATTCAAGCTGGCTAAAGTCATTAGAGAGAAGTCCTGGGGCAAAACACAGCTATGATACCGCAGTGCAGAAAAGTATTAAAATAACCATTTTCTACGTCATTGATAAAATTAATTCTATGAGCAAAAGAGATGAGTCTTAACATGAAAATCAAAATAGAGAACTTTCCTAATAGTGTGTTTAATGATCTAATGTTGGCAGTGTGAGAGTTAATTCAGGCATTTCTCTGCACACGTATGAGCATCTGTGCACACTTAACGTTTCCAGTAAGAGAAGCACAGCAGGAAAAATCCCAGACTTAGGGTAAGAAATTGCCAGAAGAGATCACAGGCTCTATTAACACAATATTTTACAACACTACTAAATAACAAATATTGTCTCTCGTTGTTTGTAATATCAACCTTAAGATTTTAAGATAATTTCTTCCTGTTATCTCTGAATCAAAATTCCTTTCCTTATTGATTCCTTTGATGTCACTTTATCATGTTTCATACTTGACCCCATATTGTTAAGGCCAGCAGGTGCAATCTGTGGAGTACAGAGCACAATGATAATTAAGATATTCCCTCCCCCACCTAAACATTTTCATGTTAAATGGCTGGTGTTAAGCAAATCAAGCGACAGACTGAGAGAGAATCCTTTAAAAGTGGGGCTGCTGGGAGTGGTGGCTAATGCCCATAACCCCATCACACTTTGGAAGGCTGAGACAGGTGGATCACTTGAGACCAGGAGCCGGAGACTAGATTTGGCAATATATCAAAACTCCCATCTCTACAAAGATTTTGAAAAATGAGCTGGGCATGGTGGCACGCACCAGCAGTGCTAGCTACTCAGGAGGCTGAGGCAGGAGGACTGCTTGAGCCCAAGAGTCTGAAACTGCAGTGAGCTATGATGGCATCACTGTACTCCAGTCTGTGTGACAGGCGAGATCCTGTCTCAATTAAGAAATAATAATAAAAAGAAGGGGTAACTCCAAACAAGAAACAAGCTGATTTCCTATTGCTAAGATGACAGAATTGAAATGGTGTTCAAAAACACTTGGATGATTTAAGGATCATCACCTCAAGCACATTCTCCAATTAGTTCTGAAAATGGTTGGTGTAGTTTCATAATGAATTCTATCTTACACATTCGTATTTATTTTGTTTTCGGTTTTGTCTTTTTGAGACGGAGTCTCACGCTGTTGCCCAGGCTGGAGTGCAGCAACGTGATCTCAGCTCACTGCAACCTCCACCTCCCGGGTTCAAGAGATTCTCCCGCCTCAGCCTCCTGAGTAGCTGGGATTACAGGCGTGCGGCACCACGCCCAGCTAATTTTTGTAGTTTTAGAGACGGGGCTTTCGGCATGTTGGCCAGGCTGGTCTCAAACTGCTGACCTCAGGTAATCCGCCCGCCTCAGCCTTCCAACGTGCTGAGATTACAGCTGTGAGCCTCCGCGCCCAGCCCATCTTCTATATTTGTATTTACTGAGTGAGTATGGAAGATTTTTGTCTCAGCTGATGTGCCAGAAGCTTCCCTCATCAGTAAAACATGCACTTTCATAGCTTCATGAGGGTAAGAATTTTTCAATCCAAACTAATTTTTTTTCTAAAAATAATAACTCAAAAGTATGTTTCATTTTGTTGGATTTTTTTAAACCTCTGAATGTATGGTTTACTATACAAAAAGCTTTATTTTAGCTTTGGTATTAAGTTGCTATTTCAGTTTATAATTTAACCCTGTTGTAGAAAGAGCTTCTTTGGTTAAGAACTGAATTTGAACAAGCGTTATGAAGAAAGGAGTTGGCAATGTCATGTTTCATAAAAATGATCACTGTCAAACATGTACGGATTTTCCCATCCAAATATAAACCAGGGATATGGCATAAGAGAAAGACCCACACAAACCCACAAAGGCTTCTTCCTTACACGTGCGCCCCCACCAACAGGCTGAATCAAGTCTCCTTACAGTCAGTGGCAGGTCAGCACCTCCCCCATTCGCTGGGAGATAAGCTACCAGGCCGGCCAGATGCGGCTCTTCTGAAGACAATCTGCAGATTCTGAGAAGCCCCGAATGGCCCTGCATCAGATGCTGCCGGCGAGTGACATCAATGACCCTAGGGCTAATGACACCAGAACGGCTCCCAAACTAGCATCAAACCCCCTTATATGGCCGGGTGCCATGCCTCACGCCTTGTAATCCCAGCACTTTAGGAGGCTGAGGCAGTCGGATCGCTTTGAGTTCAGGAGTTTGAGACTAGCCTGGGCAACATGGCAAAACCCCATTTCCACTAAACATGCAAAAACTAGCTGGGTGTGGTGGCACGCACCTGTAATCCCAGCTACTTGGGAGGCTGCAGTGGGAGGATGGCTTGAGCCCAGAAGGCAGAGGTTGCAGTGAACCAAGATTGTGTCACTGCACTCCAGCTTGTGTGACAGAGTGAGACACAGTCTCAAAACAAAACAAAAACAACATGCCTTACGTGACTTGATCATCCAACCCCCACTTGTATTGGTACCGCATAAGTGCTGCCAGAGCCTTATGTAAGTCACTTTCTTCGTGTCATCTTTGTTCTCAGAAAATGTTGAAATATGAACCCCCTTAATGAAGTGTAATTTAAGCAGCTGAACCTCTTTCATATTGTCCTAATACACATCAACCACCCATCTGCCCCTGAAGTCTTGGAATTAGACTTTCAATGTGTGGTGGGGGTGGGGGTGTGGAGAGGGGGGCAGTGATGAGTACAGGTGCACAGCCAAGACCACAGGTAGAAACGGGAAATGCTGGCCCGGCCTGACACCAGCTGCACCATGTGCCTCTGGGAAGGAAGCATTTCCCACAATGTAGTCCCAGCTGTAACTGGGCCTAATGAGATCCACTATCCTACATCATAAGCCGTTAAATTGTTATATAATTATTAGTCATTACAAGTGATTAAAAAATGGACAATTAATGACCCATTAATTCACCTTTTGAACATATATCAAGTGCCTAATGTACACATATACAGGGCTTGCTTTCAAGTGTAAAAAATCTTATTTTTTGAAGTATTCCCTCGCTAACACACACACACACGCCCGCACACACACACACACACAAGTTCCAATCTAATCTCTAATACAATAAAGGAGGAAAAAAAATAGCAACGAAAACAAATCATAAAACCGGCCACCCCAACAATGAAAATTCAGCTGGTTTCAGGAAAGAACGGAATAGGCCTCACTGATATATCCTTTAACAGCACAAAGACTGCGGTGTAAGCAAAACGAAATGGTGCAAGATGATGGAGGACTCAGGAGAAAAGGCCCAGAAGACCGCGTACATTCACCGATGCTCTAGCGCACGCAATTAGGTGGCACCAACGGGCTCATTAATACAGCTCCCCTGGTTGTGGACTCACCTGTAATTAGGACCAGGCAGCTGCCGACATTTAATGTGAGGTGGGTTCTTTGTACACCAGGATTTCAATCTCTGGAAGCAAAGCATCAAGAGCCACCGAGGTTCCCTGACTTGCCGCACAACCTTGGTAAAATCACGCAACCTCTCCCAGCTCGGGCTCTCGGCATGGGTTAGACATGCCCATGTGAGCTGTTACTGGGAAGGGACGAAAGACAAATGGAATGGCTTCTGTAAAAGTGCTTTCCAGAATGTTAATTGCAACACAAACATAAAAAACCTGGGGCAATGAGGTCAAAGGACTAACATAGATCTGCCTAGACCAGGAACTACTCTGCCAGATAAATACCCATCCACCAGGATGATGTACACAGCGTGTAATCAGAGGAAGCCCTAATAAGCCACAGGCTGTGGCCGTGCTAGCACCTGGCACACAGAGCCCTTCCAGCGCCACTGCCCAGCTTTCCCATACACCCAGACCCCACTGTCTCTCCCTCCACAATAATGCAGGTCTGTTCTAGGACAGAAGTCTCCCATGTGAGAGCACAAAACTGGCCCTGGAGACAGTTAAGCAGAGAGATGATAATTTGTAATTTACCTCTTTGACATGGATCTTGACCTGGTCTAACAACTATTATCAGAGTCAAAGTTCTGCATGTAGGTTTTCCTATGGTCGTACGAATACAAGGTTAAGAAGAGGCTGAGGTTTTGGTGGGGAGCACGCCCTAGCACAGTGCAGATCATACATATAATGTGATGCTTTAAACTGGGATTTGACACCTGACTAGAAGGCTCAGAAGACGCATGCAAGAATATTAAATTCTACATACCAGCAGTCCCCAACCTTTATGGCACCAAGCACGGGTTTCATGGAAGACAATTTTTCCAAGAATCAGGGGTTGGGGGGGCCGGTGGGGGATGGGGATGGTGTTGGGATGAAACTGTTCCACCTCAGATCGTCAGGCATTAGATTCTCATAAGGAGCGTGTAACCTAGATCCCACGCATGTGCAGTTCACAATAGGGCTCGTGCTCCTAGGATCTAATGCTGCCGCTGATCCGACAGGACGCGGAGCTCAGGGAGTAATGCTCGCTTGCCAGCTGCTCACCTCCTGTGCGGCTTGACTGGAGACCCCTACTGTATACAAAACATGCTGGGATGCAAAAAAACAATCCACGCATAAAACCACACTGTGGACCACTCAGATACATCTTTATCAGCTCGTTCTAGGAGAGGGGGAGTGAAGGGAGAAAGGGTACCAAGCTGTTTGGAGAAGAAGAAATGAAAACAATTCTTTGTACCACTATCAGGTTGTACTCCTGATCGCACATGAACGGGAAACCCCTCTTTCTGTAGGTATCAGGGGCCTTTAAAATCCCACATGCCATACAGCTACCACAAGGACACCATAATTTAACAGTCATAAACCATGCCCAGTAAAAGTTGGGGTGCACTGGCTCTAAAATGTCAAACAAAAACACCCTGATCCTGTCTCCCCGACTGAACAGATGCCACCACACAGGCCCCTGTGTTCCTCTACGGCACAGCCACCTGCAGCAGAGAAAGCTCCTAACACGCCACTCAGGAAGACAAGAAACTCAAATGCATCTGAATACAGACTAAAACTGACGCTCTCCAAAACCTAACTGCAGGGAACGACAGTGCTGAATGCACCATCCAAGAATATACAGGCAGAGCCTGATCTCTGCTCTCTTCCTCCCAAGGTGCACGTGTAATGCTCAAAAGGGCCCTGTCGTTACCTATACATGGCTTGCTACCACCTTGAACATGACTTGGCCTTCTGAAGGGAGGATTTACTTTTGTCGCTAAGCTATAACTATTTTAGGTGACCTTTCAGCATGTAAGCTGAGAAATCCCATTGCCAACACTACATCTTTCCTGACCTTCCGAAGACCTGACTACAGTCCCATGTCAGACACGCACTCTGTCTGTCCGGAAGAGCTGCTTGCTGCCACTCAAAAAGCTGGTTCTTCATATGATGTGGGAGAAACGTCTCTTTAAAAAAGACTCACAAGCTGGGCGCAGTGGGTCATGCCTGTAATCCCAGCACTTTGGAAGGCTGAGGCTAGAGGATCACTTGACTTGAGGCCAGGATATCAAGACCAGCCTAGCCAACATGGCATAAACCAGTCTCTACTAAATATACAAACAACTAGCTGGGCATGGTGGTACATGCCTGTAATCCCAGCTATTCAGGAATCTGAGGCAGGAGAACTGCTTGCAACCAGGAGGTAGAGGTTCCAGTGAGCCTAGGTCGTGCCTGGGATTTGACACCTGACTAGAAGGTGACAGAGACCCTGCCTGAAAAAGGAAGGGAGGGAGGGAGGGACGGAGGAAGGGAGGGAGAGTGGAAGGAATCACAGGACCAGAGAAACAATGTCTACAAGGAATGAACTTTATTTTTCTTTAATCCTTCTTGTTCATGTATCCAGGCCCTAGCAGAACAAATGAACAGGGACTTTCAAAAAATTTCATGCCAAACACTGAAATCACCATTTTAACCTTAAGAATAGAAAAACTTGTATATAGGTAATTTCCCAGATGTGGCAAGAGGCAAACAGAGCCACGCAGAATCTGACAGGTGCAGAGCCACTGGCTGTGGGACGATCTAGGAACGGGAGCCCCGTGCAGCCCCCACAGACGGACCTGCAGCCCCCAGCTGCCAAGTCCACACGTCCAGCCTGCCCCAGCCCCCAGTGTCTCCCTCTCCCAGGGCTCTGCTAAGAATCCAAACAGTTGGGTATCCATGGTCCATGTCCAGCTCAGCTGCCCAGGTCAAGCAGAAATCATCTTGTGGAGCCAGCTCACCCTGTCCCATAAGTCACACGATCTCGCCTGCGAGCAGAAGCGAAGACGCTCCCAGGCTGCTGGGAAGGACCCCCAGAAAACGGCCTGGGCCGTCACACTTCTTCTCCACCCCTGGGCAAGACACAAGGTCATGTTTCTGGGTGACTGATGTTTACCCTCTCCAGCGGACCTTAACTTCACGGAGGAAGGGACCCTGCCCGCGCTTCCGAATCTGCCTCTAGCCCCTGACCAGAGGCACAGTGGGTGGGAAGCTGGTGCTCAGACGAACAAGTGACTGGATGGATGAACCAGCTTGCTAGCCTGCTTCCCAATACCTAAAGCCACTTGCTAGTAGCCATCTGGCAACTCCATGAATGAAAGAAAAGTAAACAGGACTACACAAGTGAACAGGAAAGTGAATGCAATGTTTCTTCATTAATTTGTACAATCTCCTTTTGTTATAAGACACTAAGAAGTCAAATGTTGAAGAAGCAAAGAATAAGGTCCCTGGCCTTTTAAATGAACCTTGGTACAGAGTCAATCAGGAACGCAGACTCTGCAGGGCAATGGAAGCAGCTGGATTGTTTTTTCTTTTATTTACAAGCCGAACATTACGTAGAAATTACACGGTTTTCCTTCATGTTTTCTTTCTACCATATATAGGTATAAAAAGTAAATAAACAAAGTAAGCCCTAGGGCAAAAAAGAAGCCAGAGAGTCATCGAGACGGCTGAATAAACTGAGTCTGCAAGTGGGCAGGGGCCCTGCTGGCTGGGTGCGTCCCCTGCCAGGCCCTCCCCAGACCGGTGGGCAGAGCGGGCAGCGGCCCTGCTGGCTGGGTGCACACCCTTCGAAGCCCTCCCCAGACCTGTGGGTAGAGCAGACAGGGGCCCTGCTGGCTGGGTGTGTCCCCTGAGACAGGCTGTGCCCCTTTGGGTCAAGCTATGTCATTTCTCTAAACCTCGATTTCTTCAACATTATATAAACCTTACAATGTTTAACTTTCCTTTAGGATTTTTACTTTGTTATTGTTAGGGATTGCTAAGTACTGAATAAAGCTTCTCCTCAGCAACTACTTTTATCACTAACAATGAGAGTGTTTGTGATTTAAGTGAAAAAATATATATAAGAAACCATATACCATATAACTACTATATAAAATATGCAGAGTAACCCTGATTTTATTTTTAAAATGTATCTTCATATGAAAATATTTGAAGGACAAAAAAAATGCAACAGTCACAGAAGTTGCAGCATCACAGGTATTTGCTTTTCAGATTCCATAAAGTTCGAATACTTTTTTTTTTTTTTTTTTTTTGAGACAGTGGCTCTGTCACCCAGGCTGGAGTGCAGTGGTGCGATCTCGGCTCACGGCAACCTCTGCTTCCCAGATTCAAGCAATTCTCCTGCTTCAGCCTCCTGAGTAGCTGGGATTACAGGCACTCACCACCACACCCAGCTAATTTTTTGTAATTTTAGAAGAGATGGGGTTTCGCCATGCTGTCCAGACTGGTCTCAAACTCCTGGCCTCAGGTGATCCACCTGCCTCGGCCTCCCAAAGTGCTGGGATTACAGGCGTGAGTCACCACACTCGGCCAAAATCTGAATACTTAATGAGAATGTATTATGTCTTTTTTTCTTTTTGAGACGGAGTTTTGTTCTTGTTGCCCAAGCTGGAGTGTAATGGCGCAATCTCAGCTCACTGCAACCTCCACCTCTGGGGTTCATGTGATTCTCCTGCCTCAGCTTCCTCAGTAGGTGGGATTACAGGTGCATGCCACCACACCCAGGTAATTTTTTTGTATTATTAGTAGAAACGGGGTTTCACCATGTTAGCCAGGCTGGTCTCAAACTCCTGATCTCAGGTGATCTGCCTGCCTCGGCCTCCCAAAGTGCTGGGATTACAGGTGTGACCCACCGTGCCCGGCAGAGAATGTACTATTTCTAAAACACGAAACTGGAATGGAAATCTCCTGTGCCTATGAAAACAGACACTCGTCACAGCACTACCTGGGGAGGTGTGACATGAGCTGTCACAGCAACGGTGATGCTTTATCTCAGTATTTTAAAATAAAAATATTTAGAAATATCAGTCCTTATTCTCCCCTTGCCAACCCCTCAACTTGACGAAAACAAAACACTTCCAACACAGAGGTGGCTGCCTGTCCTCAGACTTGAATGTGCTGGGTATGGTATGGAACTCAACCCAAATTCTTACCCTGAAATCCCGACCCTCAGGGGAAAAGTGGGGCCTCTGCCAGGTGACTGATCACAAGGGTGGAGCCCTGTGATGGGTTAAGCGCCTTTATGGGAAGGGACAGGCGAGGGCTCATGTCCTCTGTTCTCCACTATGTGAGCACACAGCCCACCAGGAGGATGGCCCTCGGCAGGCACCACACCCACCAGCACCTGGCCCTGGACTCCCATCCTCCATAACTGGGAAAAACAAAAGTCTGTTGTGTAAGCCACTGGGTCTTGTTAGAGCAGCCAGAATGGACGAAGACAGGCTGTTTGGCAGGAAGGCACCATCATCCTGACATTCTCCAGTATTCATTAATTGATAACATTATTTTTATAAGGAACATTCATCAATTTATGGAAAACTCATGTATGTTAACCATGATAAACATAAAAGCAAAGGAGTCATTGTGCAGACTCAACTTATCCAGACAACTGAGTCCCTGATATCCTGCATCAGGGACTGGCAAGCTCTCTCTGCACGGGGCCAGAGTGTAAATATTCTGGGCTTTGCAGGCCGCAAAGACCCTCATCTCTGCTGTCACAGCTGGAGAACAGCCCAAACCCGCTGTAGCCCATCGACACAAAGCGTGGCTCTGCGTCACCAAAAGTCTATTTACAGCCAGGCGTGGTGGCTCATGCCTATAATCCTAGCACTCTAGGAGGCCAAGGTCGGCGGACTGCCTGAACTCAGGAGTTTGAGACCAACTTGGGCAACATGGTGAAAATCTGGTCTCTACTAAAATATAAAACATTAGCCGGGTGTGGTGGCGTGTGCCTGTAATCCCAGCTACTAGGGAGGCTAAGGCACAAGAATTGCCTGAACCTGGGAAGCGGAGGTTGCAGTGAGCCGATCGCACCCCTGCACTCCAGCCTGGGTGGCAGAGCGAGACTCTGTCTAAAAAAAAGGAAGAAAAGTCTATTTATGAAAACAGGCAGCAGGCCTCATGCATGGACCCGGGGACGCTTCATCTACAAAGCTTTACTTCAACATTCACGGGGCCTCAGCAGCGCGGTGGCCGACAGTGACCTTGCTCCCTGAGGGTTCACCTCTCGGAAGAGCTCCAAGGGCCTCCCTGCACAGTTCTTCCAAGTCTTACTAACATCTCACTAACCTTCACCGGCATGGCTTGAAATGAAGTTTGCTCCCCACAGGACGTTCTCCCAACAGAGGCGGCACGAGGTGCCCGGAATAAACGTGAGTGGAGGGAAGAAGCGGCTGTGGGCCCCCAGCGACTTCGTGCTGCCTCTCAGGGGAACCCTGCGCTGCTTCAGCACTGGCACTGGAAAAGGCGAGAAGAAACGTTGAGGCCGTGAAGGACTAACTAGGACCAACGTGCTGAAATGCAGCTAAGTATCTGAGAGGCAGAGATGCGTGGGAAGAGACGGCGGGCTCAGAAAAGGAACCTCACTGCTACAGGAAAGAAAACGTCAAGTCTGAGAACTCATGTCATCTTTGAAACTGAGTTGAACAGTGAACGTATAGAATCTCTACAACTGCATCTGAAGACTACTTGAAACATTTAAAAGAACAACACAGACTGCCCCATTTGGAGGAGGTCCCGGAACAGTCCTATAGTCACTGCTTTCATAGTCCGTCTTCGGGGTCAGGGCGCAGCGAGTCCTCCATCTCCTCCCAGCTCTGAGCGGCTCTGGCACTCTCCAGAGAGCCCCAGCGTGGCTGCCCTGCTCTGCCCCCAACAACCCCTCGGCACCAGAGCAGGGGCACAGGTGGCTCTGCCCCCATGGATTAAACCAGAAGGGGAGAGGACCCTACAAGTGATTTCCACCACTCCCGCCAGCAATGCCACCCTCTGCCAGAACACCATGCCTCTCCCAAGTTCCAAAGTTGAAAAGACTGGATTTAGAAACATCAGTCTTTATTCACCCCACACCTTCCTATCCCCAGGGTGACGCCACCTCTCCCGCCCACCCCACGCATCTCCACAGGCTCCTCTCTCATAGCCGACGTCTGGAGCTACAGTCATCTGCCAATATCTGACCCCCTGCAGAACCTCAGCCCTTCTAGGAGAATTTTCTGTCTGATTTGTGGCCGTTCCTGAAGGCAGATGATCAATAATGAATAAAATCACCTAAAAACAATTCCAAAAGGCTGGTCCTCACTTGCTGCTGTGAGTCCTACCGTGTCATGTTATTATGTTTTTGGTGGGAAAGTCCAGACTTGATACTCACTCTCCTCCTTTCAGTTCTCTCCTCAAAGCCTGATATCAAATATTGCAACTGCTTTAAAGGACGGGATTGGATTAAGCATGGGCAATGACAATAAAGAAATGGCTCACAAACAAGTTTTACAGAGCCCATGGATGAACAACAGCTCAAGAAATGTTCTATCCTGTATACAAAAAGGCCCCATAGGTGACACGCAGACCCAACACCAGGCTGTTCTCAAGCCATGTCTTGTTGTCTCTTCTGAACACAGCACTTTATATCCAAAACATACCTGAGAGTCGCCTCCGGAATGGAGTGCTCTCGACACTAACGCCCACCCATCAATGACCACCCATCAATGACGTGTTTCCGCCACCCACGTGCACAAGTGCAGGCAGGACTGATTTCTTGAAATGCCTCCTGTATCGTGAACTGAAAGTAAATTCCCAGCCATGCGCATTTACCGTCCTGGAAGACCCTCTCCACGTTCAGCCCGTAGGTAGCACACGTCTCGTAGTACGTGCACCGTTTCAGGTCATTGGAGAGCTTCCTCGCCCTGGCGTCATCGATGACCCTCGGGTTAGTAGAACTTATGGCATCTGGAACAGAAGACCAAAAAAGTAACAGCACGGTGACAACGACAGCTCTGACTACTTCCCACACTCCCCACGTTGCAGAAAACCGGTACCTTACTCAACAGAAATGTAATCAGTCTATGAATCTGGAGTTTGTAGAGCATAGTTTGCCTCCCAAATAACAGGTTCAAACACCAGAGAAAGTTATTCATTAGTAGAAATGTGTTTTGCAGGAGAGCTTCTGAAACTGAAATTTCACAATGTTCAGAAAGAAGCAACAAGACTTAAATGTGGGTCTAGAGGACACATACTTCAGAAAGAAGGAAAAACCACACACACAGTCCCTATGTGCAGGTCCCCTTCTGTGCACCATGCAGGTGGCTAAGCATATGCCCTACACTGGCATTATTCTTCTAGGCGTGGTCGCTTGTCCAATGACCCATTTAATAAATGCTCACTGAGGCCCCATTTTGGGTCTGTTCCTGTTCTATGCACAGGGACACCCCAGTGAATGAAACAGACATTCTAGCTGGCCAGAGAGGCAAGCAGAAAATAAAGACGAATGTGATGAATGGTTCTGAATGTAAGATGGCCACACCGTGAGTGATGCCGGGAAGGAGGTCAGGAGGCTTGGGTGAGTCTAGGTTTTAGAGCCCTTGCTAAAGGGATCAGGGAATCCTCACCTGCAGCAGGTGGGTGCAGCAGGCACTGCCTGGGGCAGAGTGCCTGAGGCAGAGGGCGGCAGGGCAGCTGGTGCATGTGAGGGAGATGCTGCGGGGGTGAGGCCTAGGGGGCGAGGGAGGTGTGCGGAGAGGGGAGCAATGAGTCCCCTGAGGTTCTGATGGACCTCCTCAGGGTCACAGGTGACCTGAATCCCCCCAATCTAAGTCATGTGTGCACATGGGGGCATTTGAGCAGCTGCAGAGATGTTGGCACCAGTTTCCTAAAAGAGAAACTGAGCCTTTTTTTTTTTTTTTTTTTTTTAAGTTCAGCTGCCAGGATTCCCCAGCCTCAGACCCGCCCCATTCATTCTGTTACTATTGAGTTACAGTGGCACATGGAACACAGAAATGAGGAGCTGGAATGTGAACAGCCACGAGGCTTAGGGGTGAGAGAGGACTTTTCACAGACGGTTTTCTTTTTCTTTCTTTCTTTCTTTTTTTTTATGAGATGGAGTCTCACTCTGTCGCCCAGACTGGAGTACAGTGGCATGATCTGGCTCACTGCAACCTCTGCCTCCTGGTTTCAAGTGACTCTCCTGCCTCAGGCTCCCAAGTAGCTGGCATTACAGGTACCCACCACCACGCCCAGCTAATTGTTTGTATTTTTAGTAGACACAGGGTTTCACCATGTTGGCCAGGCTGATGTCAAACTCCTGGCCTCAAGTGATTCACCCGCCTGGGCCTCCCAAAGTGCTGGGATTACAGGCGTGAGCCACTGCACCCAGCCTTCAGGGACAGTTTCCTAACCTGAATCTTTTTCATAGGGCTTGAAGGCTCTTACGTCAAAGAAAACAATAAGCGACTCTTTCAACAAAAATCCACCAACAGGATTTCTCTACCAGCCAAAGAAATAGTAGCGAAGTTATACTGCAGAGTGACACCTTTGACATTTTATTTTTGTGGAGGAAGGGCATTTGGTAACTCCATTTTCTGAAGTATATTTAAAACGTGACGTCCGGAGGAATTTATCCAGTTTTTCCTTTTCTCTTTTCTCATGTTATTTTCTCAGCCCTATGAAATAGGTTTGGGCTGACGTTTCTCCGTTACCAGAAGGCAACTGACCTCTGTAATTAAGGGTTCCTCCTTTGACAATCGCCACTACAGCCTCCATAGGCTGCACCCCCGTTCCAGGGATACGGTTAAAGGGCACCTCATCCTGCCTTCTTGTCTTGCTGATTAGTAAATCTCACTTGCATTTCACAACATTTAAGAAAATAGTTTTTTTTTCTTTAAGTACAAACATTTCTTTTTAATTGTAGAAAGAAGTTAGAAGTCCATGATGTTTCAATGTTCTAGGATAATTCTGAAAACACAGGCCACGTGGCATCCACCTGGCTTCCATGAGACCCTGACCTGCAGCCCAGCGATCCCGCAGCCCCTCCGTCCTCAGTGGCTCACTCGGTTTCTGTCAACTTTCCGCTTCAAAGGTGCACCATTGGAATCTCTGCCACTGTATGGAAATGGGCTTCTGCACTCGCATTTTGGTTCTATACCTGTCTCATTTTCATTCCACTTTTAACTCCGTAGCTTTTTACAGATCCTGCTTCTCCCTCAAATCAATTTCATTTGCAAGTCTTTAAAACAGAACCTGTTTAACAAACATTAAATGATTACCTCATTCATTCCCATCTTGTCCAATTACGAACATTCGTGTAGTCCTTAGCTACTGCCCAGAAAGAGCTCCTGCTGGCAGAGCTGCCCCTCCTGCCAGCGGGCGGAGGCCTCACCCCAGCCCAGGCATTCTTTGGCAATGAACCTAATTCCTCTTCGGTTCTTTCCCATCCCATATGCTCTGACCTCTCTGGCTGCCTACCCCAAACCAGCAGGAAGAGAAATGCCAGGTGCCCTCTTGGACAACGTGGTCCCTCTTTTGTCTCTGGCAGCCCAGGAAGCCAAGCCCCTGCAAAAGCAACCGAGCACAGGCTTTACAGAGAGCAAGTCTGCAGGCAGGAAGCAAGCGTTGCAGCAGGGACCCTCAGAGCCCACGTGCATGCCAGCTTCCTGCCACCGGGCTGCTGGGGTGCTCCTTGAAGTCTAGGTAAGGACCAAGAGAATCCCACAGGTGAGGAATGCAGCCCTAATTGGAACTTTTCGTTCTGGTTCATCTGGGGGTGGTCCAGCTAAAAGGAGTCCACAGGGAGGGCGCGGGGCCGGCTTACCTGCTCACCCCAGGAGGGTGTGCGGCCGGCTTTACCTCCCCACCCCGGAGGCCACCCTCGCACATGCAGACACTCCCTTGTGGTCTTCCTGGGCATCTTTCCACATCCGATCAATGGATGTTCATGGAATCCATGGGAATAAACGGGGGTACTTTCTTTTACTCAAGGACTTCACCTTCATTAGGGTTTCCTGAGACTCTAAGTAGCCATCCCGGCAGGAGGCTGGATGTGCCCCTCGGCTCAGGCAGGAGACTCAGAGGGATATGCTGTCTCCAGGGGCAGGGATAGTTGGGGGTGGGGTTCAGGATCCCAGGCAGGGCCCTTGGAACACCAGTCACACACTGAAATATGAGGGACAAAAGCAGCCACCATTAGACGCCTATCACCTACCCATGGATGCACTGAGTGTCTTTTGGGAATTCCTGTTGAACCCCAGCAGAGCCCCGGGGGTCAAGGTCACACAGCAGCAGCCAGTCACATGCAGGTGTGTGTGGTCCCAACTCCCAGGATCTCAGACACTCCCTTCCTACTGACGGAACATGGCTGTGTACTCAGAACTCCGAGAACAGACACTGATCGCAGAGAATCCTTCCAGGCTGGGAACTTCACTGCCACTTTTCACAGTGAGTCCAAGCAAAAGCCCATTCTGAGTCCTAAAATCAAACCTCCTGAGCTCCAGCAGCCCACGAGCGGTGTCTGCACAGCCCCGAAGGACTGCTCAGAAATGCCATGGTCGGGCCTGCGGGAAGGGGAGCTTATCTGGAATTTCTCTATTCGACTTCAAGGCAGCTTCAAGCAGAATCTGCTGTGGATGAGCATCCACTTGAAACACGATTAGGAATTTTCAAGATGTCACCTCAAATACAGCAATTCTGCATTCTCACAAGAACCAAGGACTTTTTGGTGGTGCGGCCTTGTCTCCTGGTGAACACTAGAGGGCGTGTTAGGCCTAAGAATCCCTCCTCCCTTCTGTGATAGGAAAAACAGAGCTCTGGCTCTGAGGGTTTCAGGAGGGAGAGTGACCGGTGGCTACTCCACGAGTTCTTTTAAAAAAAAAAAAAAATGGTGGAGAGGTGCTCTCCAGGAAGCCCAACTCTAACACCTCCCATCTATCACACTGAGAAGATGCTTTTAGTTTTCTCTTTCTTTTTTTTTTTTTTTTCTTGAGATGGAGTCTCCCTCTACCAGGCTGGAGTGCAGTGGCACAATCTTGGCTCACTGCAACCTCCACCTCCTCAGATTCAAAAGATTCTCCTGCCTCAGCCTCCCAAGTAGTTGGGATTACAGGTACCCGCCAGCATGCCTGGCTTTTTATTTTATTTTATTTTATTTTTTTGAGACAGAATCTTACTCTGTCACCCAGGCTGGAGTGCAGTGGCACGATCTCAGCTCCCTGCAACCTCCGCTTCCTGGGTTCAAGTGATTCTCCTGCCTCAGCCTCCTGAGTAGTTGGGATTACAGGCATGCGCCACCATGCCTGGCTAATTTTTCTATTTTTAGTAGAGACGGGGTTTCACCATGTTGGCCAGGCTGGTCAACTCCTGACTTCAAGTGATCCACCTGCCTAGGCCTCCCAAAGTGCTGGGATTACAGGTGTGAGCCACCATGTCTGGCTGCAAAATGCTTTTAGTTTACGCCACACTATTTATCTGGGCTTCTGTAGGTTCCTGATCAAGCAGCCAATCATTTGCCTGCGCAACCTCCTACTTAGACCACACCCAGTGCGGTATGGACAGCTGATGTCCTAATGAGAAACGTCTCGCCTCAGAGCATGGACGGGCATGTCAGATAGGCTAATTTTAAAAGAATTTGCAAAACAGTCTATTAACAGCCACAACAAAAATGAAGGGATATACAATTTTTCCTGACGGGATTATTTGTCAGTTACCCGTATTTCTGACAAAGCAGTTTTAAAGCTAACCTCCACCTGACTTTTAAAAACATCCTATGTGACATCGTAGACCCTAGTGGCAGACCCCAGCACAGCCATGGGTCTGTGATCAAGAACGAGGATGCTGTGCCTCAGTCCATGTGACAGCCACTCTACTAACAGACCAAGCGTGAAGTGACGTGATGGAAAACAAGAAACGTGCCCAGCATAATTCTATGCTCTCTGAGGCGCCTGCTAGATTAAATATGAGATACAGATCACAAGACAGTGACAAGTAGAACTTAATAAACGGAACTGCTCTATGTTGAAAATCAGCACTATTTTCAAGATGCACTGAAAGATAAGCTTTAATAGACTGTTTATAAATCATTTCATAGAACGCAGAATTAAAATACAGCAGAAAACAATATCTGTATTTGGCTATATATGTTTATACACAAAACACACACACACACACACACACACACACATATATATATTTTTTTCTCCCCAGAAAACAAGGGAAAATAGATTTATTTTTCCTAAAGCACCTAGGATATGTGTGTGTGTGTTGTTTTCAGGTTGTTAAATGAGTGGTTCCACCATAAAATCCAATCAGGAAATGTGATAATTTCAGTTTCACGATTTTTCCCAAAAAAGTGAGCGTTCAGTAGGCAATTTTTCCTTTTTTAAAGCATTTTTAAAACTACCCCATACTGAAAATACGTAACTGTTAGAATCCTCTCAAAACAACCTGCACATGAGCATCACTCACCCTGGGTTCCCACCAGAACCAGAGGAATCTCGCTCGTGTTCCGATAGTTGGCCATGCGACTGTAGTAGTGGTAAACAGTCTGGAAACTTATTTCATCCTCCAAGCTGAAGACAAATATAACAGCGTCCACCCACATGGCAAACTAGGGAGAGAAGAAGGGGAGGAGAGCAGGAGCTGAGTGAGAAGGCTTAATTAAGAACAGACGTCTGGACGGTGGCGGGCAGCAGGGACTGCAGGAATCCCCTCGGTTGTGTGCTGGGTGCCTGACTTGACTGTCACTGTCACACACTGTCATGGCACCAACGTCCTCCTCCTGAGCACACCGTGCGTGGGCGGTGTTCCCCTCGGGAATGGGGCCTTCATCCTGTTCCCACTCAAGACGCTCTGTCTTCAGAGGACACAAACCACACAGTCTCCCCGCGGTCCTCATGCTCCTGGCCTGTCCACCTGCTGCCCCGACCAGCCAAGACGGCCCGCAGACAGGCGGCCAGCCCCATTTCCTGCCAGAGCCTCTCAAACCCCGAGGCTTTCCACTGTACTCTCAACCTCTTAAGGAAGCCTTGCTGGACCCCTCAGGCCTGCTCAGAACCTCCCCACCCCACAGTCCTCCCCACTCGCTACCGCAGCAGCCGGCCTACTCTGATGAAGGGTAAAGACTCAACCCAGGCTCAACCTTGGCTGAACTCCTGCAGCACCCCTGCAAGAAAATAACTATTTATTTTCAGGGAAATTAACAAAACTTAGGGAAGAAAGCCTGACTCTTGCCATTTTGTTCTTGCTTTGCTGTACTCATTCTTGTCTTGCCAGTTTAACCTACATCGCATCCTCTTTCTGACAAATACCCACACTGTCAGGCATATATTAATGCCTCATTTAGTACTAATAACCATCTTGCAAAACTGGAGCTGAGTGAGTGCAGCCTCCCTGCAGGGCAGACGCTTCCCACACTCACTGCAACTGGCTCAGCAAATCTGACATCAGGTCTATCAGGCAACAAAGATCCTTCTCCTTCCAAGCGGAAATTTGAAAAACAAAACCGAAATGTATCCTGTTTCCTTTCTCTCTAAAAGCAGCTGTAGTTCCAGATAGGTTTTTATGGCCAAGGTAATCACCTCTAATACATTTGGGGAATGTTTTTAATGGGTTAAACTCTGACTTCCGCATATAAGTGAAAAGTGTATTCAGTTATATGTAAAACGTTTACATGAGAAAACTTAACCCAAAGTTCTAATGATAAATACAAAATTAAATGAGAATGAGGACTTGAAAACAAAGAAGGCTGGGAGAGACCTGGGAAGACTGCGATGGCAGCTCCCACAGACTGCAGCAGTGCAGCAGGACCTAGACTGATGAAAGGCATCTCCTTTTCCTCTTCTCTGCCTTGAGGAAGGCTCTTCCTGTCTCTTCCAAACAAGCGGGAGGAGCAGACTCCCCCTGCGCCATGAAGAGCGCTGGCTGACCGGAACCAGACCTCAGTTCCCAAACCCGGAGCTGAAGCCCATTTGAACATCCACCCGGAGGAAACATGTACCGTGGCCGTCATCTCCTAAGGGTGCATTCTGACTTCCACGCTCCTTGTGTGTGGGGTACCCAATACATAATCCCCCACTCTAACATGTTCACCATCAGAAAACTGAAACTATGCTTTGGGAGTTTTTTGTTTTTTGAGACGAAGTCTCGCTCTGTCGCCCAGGCTGGAGTGCAGTGGTGAGATCTCGGCTCACTGCAACCGCCTCCTTCTAGGTTTAAGCGATTCTGCTGCCTCAGCCTCCCAAGTAGCTGGGA
The DNA here is from genome assembly GCF_007565055.1 of Rhinopithecus roxellana. Classification (NCBI taxonomy): domain Eukaryota; kingdom Metazoa; phylum Chordata; class Mammalia; order Primates; family Cercopithecidae; genus Rhinopithecus; species Rhinopithecus roxellana. The sequence goes on from NC_044562.1 coordinate 62,954,268, forward strand.
TTATAGGTACACGTCACCACGCCTGGCTACTTTTTGTATTTTTAGTAGAAACGGGGTTTCACCATGTTGGCCAGGCTGGTCTTGAATTCCCGACGTCAGGTGATCCGCTTGCCTAAGCTTCCCAAAGTGCTCAGATTACAGGTGTGAGCCTCTTCTGTAGATTTTTCTATATATATAAGCTTTCGTGCTTCATATTCAATTTTATGCTTCATATACTGCTAAGACTTGCTCCTTAATCGTGGAGAAAAAAGCTTGTTTCCAGTCACTCAAAACATTTACGTGCTGGGGAAAACGGAAAATAAACTCAGGTGAGTCTAAACGTTACCTACTTCTTTCTCCGATCACCAGCCACAGGAGGGCCCTTGCATCCAAGAGTTCCTTTGCAGCAGAACACCGTCCTATACCCTCCGTGGGACTAAGAAAGAGCTGACTTTTATCAGCATCACAAACCTAGGATCCTATCAGTCAGACCTCTAACTTAGCCCTGCCTTACTATAAACTACCAGATGGTCACTGAACATGGGCTCAAACTGCTTTGCAACTAAGTTCTCACTTTTAACATGTCTTCAAGGTCTTTCCTTATTATGATCAGCATATGGTATCGTTAATGCTAAGAAACAAAATGTTACACACTTTAACATCTTTGAAATCAGAATGCACCTAATTATTGCGGCTGTTTCACAGTTTAATTGGCAGCATTCTCCCTTTGAATATTGGTACATCCTACGGTCACTGATGTTTTAGAGTCAATGGCACATGGCAAATCTGTGGCATCTTCTGTATAACCACACAGCCCTCCAATGTGTGGAGTACTAGACCTGAGGCCTAAGAAGTCCTGTATTCAATATCTTTCACTTTCATCATCTTACAATCCTATGCTGCATGTTCACAAAAAGACAGGTCCAGGAGATAACGCCAAGAAAATCTTTGACGTTCAGTTTGCATTTACCAGCTCCTGGCTCCTTTCAAGTGTTTACTCGGTAAATTATGCTTCAAGTAAAACAAAGCAGGTTAAAGAAACCAAAAAAGAGATCTTCCACACGCATGCTTTGTTATTTCCAGAATGCTCATCTTTCCAGGGACTTCCAAAGAAATCATCATGTGCTTCATACCAGCTTTCGGTGGAGACCGCCTTGCTTGGGCCAAGGCCAGGGAGGCACAGAGGTGCCAACGCCTATGGTTAGCAGAGACAGAGAGAAGATGAGACTCCAAATTCCACCCAGCAAGCTCTCCACATCTCACTGCTCTAGAGATCACACCACTCAAAGGAAAAGGCCAAAACACAAACCAAACTACAGACATGTCCAGATGTCATTTCAACTGGGTTCCCCAGCCAGGGCAGAGGGTGCGTTTCCTGCCTTTTTAAAAACACAGAAAGTGAAAAGCTACCATATACACCCAACTTCTCTGTAGGATTTAGTCCGGGGGGGAGGGGGAGGGGAAAGACTTAGCTTCTTAGAGATGAGAAAAAATGCAGTGACAGGAAACATTTTTTATGGGACTTCCACCTTTTTGGAAAGCACTTCACTGATTTCTAGAAGCACGTGTTGAATGAAACCTTAGAAAACAAAGGGAAAAAGAGCTGGCTTGGGGCGTATGCATATACTCACCTGTGCCTCCGGGGGGCCCCCTTCATCTCTAATCAGCAGCAGATAGCTCTGTCCGTCAACGACAATCTCTTTCTTGAACCTGCCACCTGCCACACACACAAAACATCTCGTTACACAAGAACAGCAGAGAGTGAGGAGGGCAGACAGACGTGGGCTTCGCTTGTGGAAAAATACACCCTAGGCTGTCGCCCTGGAGGCAACTAAGTATTTAGGATGTCGCCAGCAAACGCTGAATTTTAACAGAGCTGAACTCAGATTTAAATGTTCGTCTGTAAGAACTCGTGTGAGTTTCCAGTTAGAAGGCACAGCCTCCTTTGCAATGCCAGTCACTCGTGGCCAAGAAGTGTGGACTTTTCATGTGGGCTTTCTATGTAAATTCAGGAATTCTCACTCACTGGGAAACAGAGAACATCAAAATTGTCATTCTCTTGTTGGGTTCACGAAACTGAAACCAAATTTTTCATGCTTAACATGTGCCTGATCTGCAACCTCTTGGTAAATGACAGGGCCGAGAACCTGTATTCTCCTCAAGAGAAACCCAGTTCTTGAAAGGGAGACACAGAACATCATGAGAATGGTGTTTCCAGAGTCACAGGCCACAATTAGGGGAGGGACGCTTCACTACTACACACGGGTTAGACAGAAACTACTGGATGGGACCTCCACACATGTGGAGACAGCAGAGCAGCAGCTGACAGGAGGCGTTAGAGACCACGCGGGGTTAACGGGAGACCACCGGGACCCTGCAGGAACAGAGGAGACCACGAGGAGGGGGACAGGCATGAGGGGCCCGGTGCTACCCTGGATGTCCCGGCCCCTGATGCTCTCAGGAGGGGATGGTACAAGGTTGCTGCAGTGCCCAGCCGGCCCTCTAGGCCAGCCCTGCTCCTCCTCGGCAGCAGGAAGGACTCCACCCTGGCTCCTCTGCCTTCTCCAACGACAGACGCCCCCTCCAGATCCTGGGCTCTGAGAGCACGCTAGGGGACCCTCACAGGGATTCAGAACTCTCGTTTTAGAGAGGGGAAGGCACACATCAGTTCCTAGCTCTCCTCTTCTGCTCCTCTGTGCGGATGTCTTCCATAAACCCTGTCTAAACCCCAAATCACTGGATCCAGAGGACAACGCTGTCAGAGCCCAGAGGCTACCTGCCAGCTCCTCTGCCGCCCAGATACACATCTGATTCCCTCCCCTGCAACAGGAACCTTCCCTCCTAGAATCCTGGGTCTGAACCACATCAGTGTCCGAGAGGCAAAAAATCAGAGTACCCATCCCAGCCTGAAAGTGTACGAGGCCCTCCAGACAGGCAGCTACCCTCTGAGGCCACAGAGGGCTGACTGGGGTACTGGCCCGTTCCCGCAAACTCCCGCCGCACTTGTGTGCTCACACTCAACACCTATGCCACCATCACAGGCAGCTGCATTTGCTAAAGCAAATAAATCTGCTGTTCAGTTCACTCAGTAACACAACAATGAAGAAAACCTTTTGATATTAAAGCGGATAAACTCTCATTTTGCTGTCCCCCCATCACTGAAACAAGAGAGTGGGGCCTGCTGGAAACGGTCAGGCTGAGGTCCATTAGCAGGGGACAGAGCCGGGCCAGTCAGGACGCCGGGTCCAGACAGGGTGAGGCCCAGCTGCACGAGGGGCCCAAAGACTCAGGGTCCCTGAATCGAGAGTGCTCATAGGCAAAAAGGAAACTGCTTTTCTAGCAGAGCTCTTGTCATCATGAAACAAGCTGGGAAACATCTGACCCAGGTGGACGTCCCCACGTATGTGAAGCTGATGCAGACGGTCGCCCCCAGACCCCGATACTGATCTAGCTCTGCCTGAACCCTAGCTCTGCCACACACAGCTGTGTAGCCTCGCCTCACCTCTCCCCACCTCAGTGTCCCCAGATGCAAAGGGGATGATGTCCTAGCAGGTGAGGAGTAACAAGTTGACACAAAGCACTCTGAACAGTACCCAGCCTGGTCTTACTTGAAATTTCTGCCAAGGTTCTTTTAACCTGCTTTTATAAAAGTCATATTTAACATTGAATAAACCTGCTTACGACACAAAAATCTGCAACAGTGATAGCAATATTATTTCTCTTTAAAAAAACTTTTTAAAAAGAGATGCTGGAAACCTGCTATATCTTGGAGACATGAATCAAATGTGACCCTTTTAAGAAAAATAACATTTGAGGCTGGATGCGGTGGCTCACACCTGTAATTCCAGCACTTTGGGAGGCCAAGGCAGGTGGATCACCTGAGGTCAGGAGTTCGAGACCAGCCTGACCAACATGGTGAAACCCTGTCTCTACTAAAAATACAAAAATCAGCCAGGTGGGGTGGCTGGTGCCTGTAATCCCAGCTACTTGGGAGGCTGAGACTGGAGAATTGCTTGAACCTGGGAGGTGGAGGTTGCAGTGAGCCAAGATTGTGCCACTGCTCCAGCCTAAGACTGTGTCTGAAAAAAAAAAATAATAATAAAAAGAAAAAAAGAAAAAGAAAAATAACATTTGAAAAGGAAATCTGTTACTCCTTATTTGGAGAAAAATCTCCTTCATACCCTGATCTGTGCATGGCCCCAGGTAGCAGCCCACCAGGTTCAAATCCCTGTCTAGCCCTTCCTGGCTGGGTGACCTGCGGCAAATAACTCAACTGCTCGGTGCCTCAGTCTCCTCACCTGTGAAATGAGGGTAAACAGAGCCTTCTTTAATGAGTTAATGCATGAAAAGCACTTAGAATCCTGCTTAGGACAGAGAGCTCAGTTAATAGGTATCCTCATCACCCCCACCCCACTTATCTCACCCCCAAGTATTTTCATATCCCTCCACTCTTCTTCCCTGCCCCTCACATTCATTGAAATCGTCTACACTTCTTTGCTAGGTTTCTGCATAAATTTCCCACCTGTCCGCGCCCACTCCCGGCCTTGGCTCCTCCTTCCCCTAACATATATAGCACAGCAGAGGGACCTCACCGCGACATTGTCCTGACCCTGTGTCCTGAGCCCCACATGTGCTCCTCTGCGCCCTCCGGACGCTGATTGCCCTACAGGGCCCTGGCTCCAGTCCTGCCCTCTGACGGCTACCCCAGATACAAGAGTACGTGGAAGCCCTTCCCTGCTAGATGAATCCTAGGGTTCAACTTTGATGAGGCTTCGTCTTGTCGAGGCACGCTGGCCCCAGGTCCCATTCCTCAATCACTAGACTGTGTCACCTCCAGAGCAAGAAGGGAGGAGTGGAGCCTGTCCCAGGGGCCCTGCAATGCCAGTGTCCCTTGGCTGCCTACCTCCCTGGGAGTGGGAACTTGGGGAGTGTCACCACCCAGCTCTCGTGGAATGACCATGACGCCTTGGCAGATGACCCCCCCACCCCGCTGCATTCAGGTGAGTACACGCAGGACGGATTTCACGTCCATCCTCTCCTTTGCTTCCTCTAACATGTTTTTGCAGAGTCACGTTCACAAGTGAAGAAGCTTCCAGGTGGCTGAATCACAACATTCAAGTTACAAAAACTTCCCTAGAAGGGCACTGAGCCTTCTCGCTTCTGCTCTTCTACAGTCTCTGGCTTTGTGACCTCAAGCAAAGGACTCCAGGCCCAACTTTCATTGCCTCTAAAAGCAGCAGTGATTCCTTCTCTCATCAGCAAGGTCTCTTCGAATCCTAAAGTCGGTTTACATTTTTCCCTCCCCAGATACAGAGTAAAATTAACAGTTCTTTTCAGCATTTTACAGTTTCAAACACTAGATACTGGTAATTGATTTACATGATTTTTTTTTTGTATTACCCTTAGAAAGCAAAAATTAAATACTGCTAAGTATTTGCCACAAACCCAAAGGTGAATAATAAGATAAAAGTCAGCCAGGTGCTCAAGCAACCAGGTTGTAAGAATTCAAGAATGTCTTTACTGGGGACGTTTTCAAAAGGTCCTGCAGGGCACTACTGATAGGAGCAGGCTCAGCTCAATAGGACCACTGGGCCTTGAGAAGCCTGGGCTGGCAGGTAGGTAACACTTTAAAATTCATTTTCTGCACTTGAACCACTTTAACCACAGGAGAGCCTTAGGATGACAGCATGGTTGGCAACAAGCTGGTATTCTGCCGGCACCACCACTCGCATCATTTTAAATTCAACCCCACCATTTCATCAGATCTCATCCCAGTCATTAGATTTTCATTGTTGTTGTTTGTGTGTGTGTGTGTGTGTGTGTGTGTGTGTGTGTGTGTGTGTGTGTGTTCTGAGACACAGTCTCACTCTGTTGCCTACGTTGGAGTGCGGTGGCACAGACAGGCTCACTGCAACCTCGACTGCCTAGGCTCAAGAGATCCTCCCACCTCAGCCTCCCAAGTAGCCGGGTCCACGGACACGCACCGGCATACCTGGATAAATGAGATGGGGCCTCATTATGTTGCCCAGGCTAGTCTTGAACTCCTGGGCTCAAGCGGTCCACCTGCCTCAGCCTCCCAAAGGGAGATCTTTTTTCTACCAAAATTTTAGAGGATATCACCAAATTCTACATCCAGTTTCAAGCTGAATGTCGCTTTTTAAATGCCTATTTTGTTCCCGTTTCCACGTATTTTCCTGCAGGTCTGTTTTGCCCACCTGGATCCTCCCAGAACCCGATGCACACAGCTTGGCCCATGGCCCATGTGACAGATATGCCATGAGGGATGTGCAATCTTCTCTGCTGCCAATTATGTTGACATAACACTAAATCGTATCAGGATAACTTCATTCTCAAAAAGGGTTTTCAGTCTCTCCAAATCTGACGTCCCTGTCAGACACGCATCTGGCCCAGGCACACCTGTGAACAGGTGCTAGGCGAGCTCTGCAGGCAGGGCAAGTGTCCACCCTGGAACCGTAGCACCTCCCAACGGCGGGCACCCCCAGGCTGAGGAACCAGACAGATCAGCCACAGCTGCCTGACCCTAAGGTGGAACCAGGTTGCTGGGCAGCTGTGACCGCATCTCAGTGAGAGGTGAAAACAGAGTCCCAGTCTCACTGAAATCTGTGCTTCCCCAGGACACAAGGATGTCACCGGAGGTAAACAGCATCACATGGAATCCTCAGCCTAGAGCAGAGGGAGGTGAGAACAGAACCTGCATCCTTTCTGGGCTTGGCTTTCTGTACTGAGTTTAAAGCAGAATGGAGTGCTCTTATCTCATCTGAGTTACTTGGGGATACAGCAGTACTGTCTTCTTGTCTGAACTCAACTTCAAGTACAACGTATTAGGTTTCTGTTTCACCCCAAGGCAAGTGTTCAGGGTTCCCAGAACATGTGGAAACTGCACTGGGAGCCTTGGTTTGCCCTTGAGCTTGTATTTGTAAGTGAGTCGAGGTCTTAATTTTTCCCTAAATCCCACACTGCAGAGAGAAAAGTGTATGGAAGGTGGAACTGAGTTATTTCCACCAAGATGCTGAAGTGGATGTGTTCGCCGTGAATGAATAGCACACCAGCAGGAAGAAAAGGATACAGCTGCCCTCTTGTTTTTAAATACCTTTTTCTAAGTCCTCCTAGCCTTTCGTGATTATTTCTCTGAAGCCTGGTCTCACAATATGAGAACCAGTTTTAAATGTGGGCTGCAGGGGGAAATAAAACAAGCGGGTTCCTTCGAGTTTCTGCACTCACGCGAGGTGGAGCTACAGCAGAGCCTCTTCAACACAAGTGCGGTCTACACAGAGAGCCATCGGAGAGGGGGATCATCTATGCTGTCATTTCTGCTTTCAGAAAAAAAAAGAGAAAACTGAACTTTCCCATTCCAAAAAAAGGGCTCTTTTGGGAGTCAACACTGCAACAGATGTTTGGCATTTCTGTCATTTTGGCTAATTGAACTGAAAGCTATCAACGTATCATTAACAGTCCTCCAAGCGACAGCTATGGCAACGACAGTGTGCTTTCCAAAGCCGTCATCTACAAAGCACTTGTTTTCCCACATCATCCCCGTTATCCCTCACCCCGTCTTATGATGCAAACATCACTGGCGACGCCCAAATCCACGCAGGAGGAAAAGCAGTTCAGACACAAAGCAAGAGCTCCACGGGCAGCACGCGGCAGGACCAAGACGCAAATCCAGACGCTCTGACTGCTTCTTACCCCTCCCTCTCTTCCATGTGAACTTCTGCTAAGACAAGCCCTACAGAAACAAAGCCAGCAGCCTCCGTGTTTGCTGGGTTTTGCAGCACTCACAAGGCCAACATCAAACATGCAGAGAGGTGGGACTATCTTATCCTTACTCCACTCACACTCGGGGAAGGGTGGTCTCTGCCTCTAGCTCCAACAATCATCACTGTGCTTAGGAAACTAAAAAGACACCTATCTGTAACTTTCATTTTCTACTGTTGATTTTTATCTTTTTAAAGTGTTTTATTATTATTTTTCTTCATGCCTGAGCTAAGGATGAAAATGACTCGACTTCAAAGCTGCATGTGTAGAACCCACTGTTTCCCTTTGCCATTAGAGAGGGGAGGGACCTCATGCAGTGTCTGATCAAGATGCAGTGGAGCCACCCGGTTCTTTCAGCAGGTGCAAGCTGGCCATGCCTCGTCAACCGCCCAACGCTGTGCGGTTCAGACTGGACGGGAGAGACAGGCGGAGCACGGCTGGCAGGTCCTGGGTTCCTTCCGGCCATGTGTTTGGGATTTCTTCCAGGAAAACATTTTCAAAATTCATCTACAATATTCTTTCTTGCTGAGTGCCATCATGACATCGGGAGAAAATCTGCAAACTGTATTGTTCCCTAATCATTTTTAACAAGTGGGATGAGATGGATACCTTGGGAAGGACAATAGGCTCTTGTTTTTCCCTCGGCGAATACTTAAAATTTCAATCATGAATGCGCCAGAAATTTGTAAAAAATTAATTTGGCTCGTTTAACTTGGATAAAAATACTGAAGTCAGTCACCAATGTTGGGGTTTTGGAGAAGTTTTGTATTGTGATATTTAAAAGGAATTTTGGACCACATATTTATTTATACACTGGGAAAAAGGTTTTATTGGTAACATCTTTGTTTACAAAATTTAGCCAAATCAGATTTCACTTCCTCTCTCAACTTGTTTTTTTAAAACTTACATTGTATAATAAAAAGTAACTATTATACAAAGGTACCAGCAGTGAGTGGGGACCCAACACGTGGGGACTGCTGACTATTTCCGGGGGGAAACACGCCGGGGTTCTGACCCGCAGTGAAGTGGGGCACTTAACACACGATTTTCCTGGGCAGGCCACGGTCTCTCACGGTTTTATTTAACCCAGATCTAAGCAAGGTACTAAAGGAACACGGAAAAAGAAAAAAGCCAAACTCCAGGTTAAGACGGTGGATAAGAACTTCACTGCAACTGAATTTTCTTTCCTCTTTTCCTAATAAAGCAAGGGGGAAACATGAAAGCCCGAAGGAAGGAACTTCACCATCCAACAGGAAAAAGGGCACAGCTTAACATAACAGACCTCAAAAAATGCAGGCTCTAAGGAACGAAAAGGAAGATTTGAGCTGGGCGGAGGCTCCTCGTCTCTCCTGAGCCATCAGCACCCCACCACTCCACCCCAAAGTGTGCAGGGAAGAAACAGAAGGGGCAGCCGTGGCCTCATCTTTCTGGTCTCCTGACTGAGGAATGGAGATGACAAAGCCTTGGAAGTGAATGGCCTGGCAGAGGCTCTCTGGAGGCGAAGAAGATGCCCGCGGTGCCTGGTGAGTGGGAGAAGTGACCCACGCAGGGGGGCACCTCAAGGGGAACAATGATACATTCCTCCCACCCCCCAGGACAGGTGAAGGGAACCTGGAAGAGGACGTGGTAAATTCCCAGGAAGAGCAGAGCTCTGGTCCCTAATGAAGGGCAGACTCCTTCAACGGGAGGCAGCTCCCTCTGACTACAGAGGGATGGCAGGGCATGGATGCTCAGCAAATCCTGGGATCTCTGGAAGAACGGCATCCAGTCTCAGGTCCCGCAGCATGGCCAGTGACACTCGACAGATGCCCCCAAACGCCCCTGCAGCTGGCTGGGAGAGGTGGCTGAGCTCCAGCAAATGGGAATGTGGACAGAATGGTCCAGCCCATCTCATCCGGGACACTCAGGATGACAGCATCTCCTCTCCCTCACTTTCTCCCACCACAGGAAGCAGGGCGGTGAGAGGCTCCCAACAGCCCAGATCTGACTCAGAATGAGGGAGAAGCCTTTCCAGTGGTCAGCGTCAGTCTCGGTCAAGACAATGTCTGGGAAGACAGGTCCAGCAGGCTGAAGAGCAGGGCTGGGAACATTATGCAAAGGCTCCCCAGCAGGGAAAACAGGAAGGTGGGAGAGGCTTGGGAATAGGATGGAGGGAAGGGAACAGAAGAGAAACAAAGCAACAATGGAGAAGAAAACAAAACTCAAAAAGCAGAGGGAAGTCCCTTAAACCGCTTCCCACTCCAATGTGACTTAAGAAAGAACAGCCATTCCGTGAGACGAGAAACTCCAGGATGAGAATTTGAAACAACATGAGATAAAATGGAAACGTCCAGATCTGAGGATCAAAACAGCATTTGGGGAACTGATGAATAAAATTAGAAAAAGTAAGGAGCAGGAGAGACAAGGCTGAAAGAGCGGCTTGAAACAGACACAGTCAATGAGATTAAAAAGACAGAGGTAGAGTATTTAAGAGAGAAGTTCATTGACAAACGGACCTAAACAAAAGGATAAATGGTATCTCTGACAACACATCCCCAACAAAAGGACTCAAAGACTATTCGAAGATAAAAGACAAAGGAATGTTCCTGAGACGCAGAAAGATCTGAATCCGCAGATCAAAAGTGCACGCGATATCCCAGGAAAATGTGACACAGATTCACAGCTTTCAAGATGAGAAAACCGAGGTCTGGGGAAAAACAGCACACGCTGGCCGAGGTGGGGGGCGGGGTTCTTATTGGCTGCAAGACCTCTGAGCAGCAGGGTTTCAAAGTGAGTTCCAAGGAGCATTTTTCCAAGGAGGCATCAGCGAGTTCAAAAATGGCTACAGGACCGGTGCGGTGGCTGAGACCTGTAATAATCCCAGGACTTTAGGAGGCCAAGGTGGGAGAAGCGCTTGAGCTCAGGAATTTAAAACCAGCCCTGGCAACATAATGAGACCGACTCTATAAAAAATTTAAAATTTTGCCAGGCATGGTGGCACAGGCCTGTAGTCCCAGCTACTAAGAAGGCTGAGGCAGGAGGATCGCTTGAGTCTGGAAGTTTGAAGCTGCAGTGAGCCATGACTGCCCCACCGCACTCCAGCCTGGGAAACAGAGTGAGACCCTGTCTCCAAAATAAAAATAATTAAAAAAAAAAAAGGCTGCTTTAGATATTTTAAAATACATATATACACCTGTTTTTTAAAACTGTATCACAGTAACAACAAGCCTGCACTCAAGTGTGCTACTGAATAAAAGTGAGACCAAGAACACAGAACACATGGGTAAACTCACGTGTTGGGTAAACTCCTGTGTAAAGCAGAGTCCACCTGCTGTGGCTTAGGCTGGAAGACTGCAGCTTCACACTGGCCTTTCAACAACCTTGGCCTGCATTTGTTTGCACCTGAAAATTATGCAGACAAGCACACAGCTGTGGGAGGCATCCAACCTTCTCATGAGTGACATGTCAGGTAAGCAGTAAGGACTGTTAACTAGCTGACTCTTCAAAGTATGTTATGGTGGGTTTAATGTTTACCATGACTTAGAAGGCTTCTATCTGACAACTTCCAAGGAATGAGAACAGTTGCTTTTACTGACCCACCTTGGAATTCTTGAAGACCCACTACTCCTATACTTAAAGACTTTGTATCTATTTAATTGAAGAGCGCTTGAAATTACAAGTAGGTTGATAAGGAAAGGGTTAAAGAAAGGGTGGGGAGAAGTCCTTCTGAACCCCTTCAGCACATCTCTGAATGCACACAAGCAGGAGGATGGCCTGAACACAGAAGGTGGAGGTTGCGATGAGCCGAGATCACACCACTGCACTCCAGTCTGGGCGTCTCCCCGCCAAAAAAAAAAAAAAAGGAGAGGACTTACCTGAGTAGCTCAGGAATTACTGATACAAAGTAAACAAAAACAAACTTAACTGGATGAAAAACCAGATATAAAACTGAAACCTGGAGACCTGAAGGTCCTAATATGTGTTCATGAAAATAACTTCATTGCTGTCTTCAAATGTACAAATATATAAACTTGAACTAGTAAAAGTTATACTTACAATATTTTTGAAAAAATATGATATTGCTGCTCGAAAAGAAGCTAAAAAGCTAGTGTTTGAGAAAACAGTTTCTTGCCCAATAGTTACAATTTAATTTTCTTACGTCTTGACTTCCAAGAGCTTTGAGAAAAACAAAACTTAGCAGCTTAACACATAAAACCTATTAAGAGCTCTCTCTTCCAAATAACATATTTTAAAAACTAAAATAAAAACAGGCCAGGCGTGGGGGCTGACACCTGTAAAACCAGCCTCAGCCTCCTGAGTAGCTGGGAGTACAGGCACCCACCACCATGCCCAGATAATTTTTGTGTTTTTAGTAGAGACAGGGTTTTGCCACGTTGGCCAGGCTGGTCTCGAACTCCTCACCTCAGGTGATCCACCCGCCTCGGCCTCCCCAAGTGTGACCCTGAATATCTCTTGTGGCCTCTGGTGCCTCTGTTTCCCTAGGTGTAAATGAGCTCATCCACGTCGGCTGTCAGCTTCCTGAAACATCACAAGTGGCTCATAAAAATTAACGAATGACTGCTACATTACCACCATGACTACATCATTTCCAAATGGAAACTCACACATGGAGGGAGAGTTTAGCAACACCAATTCAATGAACAGAAGCAGCAAAACTGCAACAACTAGAACATGAGGGATGCATCTGTCTTCTGTTCAATTCCCAGAGGAAAGCCAGGCCTCTTCCTAATATGCAGTCGTAATTCCATGCTTTCTGGAAGATTCAGGATACATCTCTTTCTTTACATCAAAATAGCCTATAAAATAGCATGTCTTGGACAAGTGCTTCTCAAATGGCTCCAGGGACAAGATTCTACAAATCTCCAGTAAAGGAGTAGATGTTTATCCGAGTGTGTGGCATGTTCCTAAAGTCAGACCAGAGCTTGCAGGTAAGCAAGTGATAAAATAACAAAGGGGAACGCATCTGCTGTATACTCAGCCGATGATACAATCTGGTTCCTATTAGTGTGAGCTCCTTTTCTGCAACTACACCACAAGGGCCTGTGCCTGTTTCTCCATTACCACCCCACACAGGTCAAGAACATCTTGGTCATCTCAACCACCACCAAACATCCAGCCCCATAACATGCCAGACACAGCCTTGATGCCAGGAATAGGGTGAACAAGACAAGGTCTCCGCCCTGATGGAGTTTATTGTCCAGAGCAGCAGGAGAAGCAAACTAACTCATCTTAGACAAGGAGAGCCGGGCTGGGGGCTGGGGGTTGGGGGTTGGGGGTGAGCTGCAGGTAAGCTCAGCCTGCACCTCTCAGAGAAAACGATTGGGGGCTGCTTTTCAATCACCACTCTGAAGAAAAAAAATAGTCACATAATGATGGGCCCCACCCAATAAAACCTAATTTACAACCAAATAAGTAAACTGTTGATTGAAAATCTTCCAACACTCACCAACGCAGTGGTGCTTGAATATTTCAGCATCTCCCGCTGTCTCTGAGATAGCCTGCATGGTCAACTTAACATATTTAGTCATACACATTTGGTTCTTGTGAGGAAAATGATTCTTAATATTTTGTACATTTATTTTAAGCATAAAAAGGGTAAACAGGCACAGTGGCTCACACCTGTAATACCAGAACTTTGGGAGGCCAAGTCAAGAAGATGGCTTAAGCCCAGGAGTTCAAGGTGTAGTGAGCTATGATGGCACCACTGCACTCCAGCCCAGGTGACAGAGTGAGACCTTATCTCGTTTAAATAAAATAAAAAAAAAAAGTAAACAAAGGAAAATTGCAGAACTGGAGAAAGTGCCTAACTCCTCACCTGGGGTATTTAAATAAGGCTTTCTCACCAAGTAATGGCACCGTGGCCTGAGATGGATGCACAACAGTACAAGTGTTAGCATCCAGAGAGGGCAGGAAGCGACAGCAGAGTGCCACTCAGGGGCCCCTCGGCAGTTACTCGGCTGCCCACACGGGCTCCTCATCCCTCAGAGCCTATTGCTCTACACTAGTGCTTCCTATGTGAACGTAACTTTAGATTAAAAAATAATTGGCTTTACATGAACTCTCTTTTTCAATATGCAATTCAGGAAGTGAGTATGTAGAAGTATGGGCTGATGAGCTGTTAGTCCACATGTAATTCTCTGAATGTAAATAAGGTGCTTGTTTCAAGAAACTAAGAAAGGGTGGTTGCTATTCGATGAGCCTAAGAAAGGGCGGTTGCTATTCGATGAGCCTGCATGGAGAAACCAAGAAATCCTACGCGATTTGACTGCTCTACGTCGGTTTTCTACACTGTAGGGTAGGGGCTGGCGAACTGCCCATATAAGAGGCCAGAAAGTAAGTACTTTAGGCCTTGCATGCTGTATCCTTGTTTTTATGTTTACGACCCTTTAAAAAAAACTAAAAACCTCTGTTCTCAGGCAGTAGCAACACAGACGAGGTGACAGGTCGCTGCTGCAGTCTCATCTTTGGTATTTCTTTTGTTGACAGATGCACTTTGTTCTTCTAACTGCCAGACTCCTTTTACTCTGGGGACTCCGGAAAATGCATCTGTAATTCTTACAATCCTGAGGTGACACTGTAATGGCTTTAATGGAAGGAGGCCAGCAAGTTGTCTCCAGGCCTGTCCCCATCCTAACTAGGATTTTGGTCCCCAAGAATACCCAAGTGGACCAACGCCCTGAGCTGGAAAGCACCAAGACCGGGTCCAGCCTCTCATCCACAGGTGGCAGAGGTAAGACCGCCCCTAGACCACCCCTACAGCATCCTCGTGGGGGATGGGGTCACTGGCTCTCAGGTTGAGCTGACCACCCAAGGCCCAGTGGTTCTTCCAGGAACCTCCTGCCTCTGGAACATCTTGGAATGAGCTACATCTGCCACTGAGGCACTGCCAGGCTCCCAGCCAAGATGCTGCCCATGTTAAAGTAGGTACCAGGTCACATGGTTCTAGACAGTCCAAACATACCCGGGAACCAGTTTTTCTTAGGCCTAATAAGCAGATGCAGCTCCTGAAGGAGCAAGTGCCCTAGTCAGCGCAGGGGGCTTCATGGTGATGGGTTTCAGCAGCTCATCCCATTAGCCAGTGTCAAGGTCCAGAGGTAGCCTGGGGATTCCCCTATCTGTCCTCTTAAGTCCCTCTCCAAAGCCAGTGCTCCTACTAATAACCTGGCTGGAGCCCTGGAGCCCAGTCGCCCTGACTCTATCGTGCCTCTGCCCGGCCAACCCCACTTCTCCTCTCTCTGTCCCTGGAAGACCCACACAGCAGCTGGCCTGGTCCCCTGCCAGATGGTGCAGCCACATCACACCTGGGTTTTGACTGTTCCTCCACACCCCCTGCTCTTGTCCAGGCTCCAAACCTCCCTTCTTCGTCCAACTTAAACATACTCCCTTCTTGTGTCTAGAGGGAGACGCTGCAGGCTGGCTTCCCCTCCTCCCCACCCCACTCTTGGTCCACCAGGCATGCTTTCATTTCAACGTATTTGGCCTTCAAAGAGCAAGTGCTGATTTTTTTCCTTCTTCCTTGTGGTGGTGTTATTTTTAAAAATATACAACATTAAGAAACGGGGCTCCGAAAATAAACACTGGCCACGTGGACTGCCCTCACGCAACAAGAAGAGACCACCAGCTTGTGGACCCAGGGCAGGCACCAGAAGCTGTCACACTAGCACTCCTCCTGCACTCAGACCCTGCCTTAGAATCCTCCTGAACTCTGTGCCTTCCAGAAGCCACCAAGCATGGATAAAGGACTACACTGTGAGTTGAATCAGGTTTCCATTTCTGGTCTGGGTCAATCATTAATGAATTTATTACGTTAAGCCATTGGAACCATATGAAAATGTCATCTTTTGCAGATTATTGGCAGCCGTATATAGCCTAATTTACATTGATTAAAAAGCGCGCGTGGACACACACACACACACACACACACAGAGTCTGGCCCAGTCCTTTTCAGATCTCACGGCTGGCAGCCCATGAAGCGGAGCGGGGAGCTTGGGGGCACTTTCACTACATCTCAAATTCTCCTGATGTAATTCTTTCTGGCACTCGACCTAATTTGCTATTGGGACCTTCCTTCAACTTCTACTTTCCTTGTCTCCATTGTCCTGGCCCTTGGAGTTTGCCATGGGCAGAGAAGTAGCACTTAGTGTCCAGGTCCCCACTGGGCAGGCACGATCTTACAGGATGCAACATTTTCTTCGGGGAGCTGCGAGAGGCAATCCCAGGTCTAACCACTGCTGAGTGGAACGTGTTCTCCGCACATTCAATTTCATTCCCGGCCTCCTCTCAAGCGTCAATCTCTCCATCCTGACCCACAGCCAGGCCCTCAAACTAGACATGCTGCACCCTCACCCTGTCTTTTCTCTGCACTTCACCTTTTTTAGTATGCTACCTTCCACAGGAAACCATTCAACCCCGATTGCTGGACTGCCTACGCCTAAGAAAGGCTGTATTATGATCAATATGGGTACCTTCTGAGAAACTGCTCTCTCCCCTTTTCTGACACCGATAAAATAGGTTGGGGGAGAAGGGGAGAGGAGGAGGAGTGGTGAGTTAATGTGGCTGATGATGTTGGAGGAAGGATGTAAAAACATTATTTTGTGGAGAAGGATCTGACATTTTTAAGATCCAAACAATGTATAACATTCCAAAGACTAAGCTTTCAGCATTGGAGATTAAGAAGGAAAAACTTGGCTGAAAATGTCAGAGGTCCACAGCCCAAGTGAGACTGTAAGTCACAGGGAGACATTTACCAGAGGTAGTTTTGGGGTGAATTCAAACATACCCCAGGTGCTTCTCCTTTAGCACCCAAGTTCAAACCGTGCAAGCTGGGTGTAACCTGATCTGTGAATTAGGAGAGAGAACTGCACCGCACAACATCCCCCTCCCTCCAACCCCCTTACTGGCCAAAATGCTTAAAAAGGACAAACTCTGAAGACACAAGGTTCAGACACAAGGTTCAGACGTGCCTCCCTGCCTTTTCTGGGGTCCACCTTCTGCCCAGCCCTAGTCTATCATACTCCTGCTCAAGCCACTCAGCTCAATTAGGCTGACCTCATCTCCCTACCCCAAGAGACAGAACAATCAAAACATCCCCTCCAACCCCTGTGATACGGATTGTTTTAGGGAAAAGCATGTGGCTCAAATGAGGCCACGTGGAACTGACTTATAGTCTTTTGCTGGAGCTATTGACAAAAATACTCACCTTTCCCTCCTCACCATATCTGAGCACTAACGACCATGAAACCACCATGAAGGGCTTGCTACCAAGTGGGGAGACCTGGCTGGGCATGAAGACCAACACAGGCAAGAAATGGGGGAGAGGGTTCCTCAAAAACTCCAGTGCATCAGGAGAGTAGGGTCTTTCTAACACTAAATCCATCCCCTTGGCTGCTCCAGGGATGCAAGTTAAGAAGTTAATAATTCACCACTGGCCCCTTCCCTTTCTGTTTTAGCTCTTTTAAGTTGGTCAACGATCTCTTGCAACCAAAAGAGCACAAACTAACACAATGGGCATGGCCCTGGGGCTTCCAGACCAGAACAAGAGGTTCCTGGCCAGGGGCAGACTGGTCTGCTGCCATTTGGTCTCCTGGACCTGGAGCTGGGCTTCCAGAGAGATGGCGTGATCAAGGCCAAAGACGGGAGCACTGAACACAGGCTAAAGTGTGTGATGGTGGTTCCGTTGGGATAGATCCAATGGCTCTTTTAATCCGCAATTAATAGGTAAATGCGCACAAAGCCTCAGAACACCTTTGGGGTAAAATTTCTCTAGGAAAAATGAAGAATGATTAGTAATTACATATGTGAAACTTTCTAGGCTCTAGTCTCCTTTTTCCTCTTAAAGAACAGTTTTGTTAAAACCTCTGATGCCGTGAGGTTTCTTAGGGAAGCAACAGTTGTGTCAACAGCATGTGCTGTGCTGTTTCTGGGCTCTGTGAGTTAAGGGACACGTATGAGCCTCTGGGTCCTGCCCTGAGGAGACAGTGACTCCCGACAGAAGCCAGCGGGCTTGTCCTCTTCAGGGCGCTCCCAGACCGGGTGTAAGTCCCAGCCCTGAATCATGGTTACTTATTCAGAAAGGTCTTTTCTCTGGAACGCAGGCTCCACCGCAGGCCCAGTATGGCTTTCAGTAAGCCCTGGATTTCTTGTCAAATTAATTATAACAATATGGGACAATACATTCTGAGTCCATGCAGCCAACTCAAAACACACTCTGCCCTGCCAATTTCGTCAATGCCAAAAACATGACAATCTCCTTAGTCTGATTTTACAGCTTTTTTTTCTTGCTCAAAATGAAACAGAACATGCTTCCTTTTATTATTTTTTTGAACATCTAGTAACGTTATCATCCTTTACCTATTTTTAGACAGTATCACCTGATCCTCATTGGCAGCTTCCATGCCAGGGGTCAAGTTAGGGACTGTTACACACACACAGGAAGACAAGAACAAAGGGGAATGGTATTTCCATGGTGAGTGATCAGGGTAATTCTGAAAATCATCAGTGAAGATGGCTGAACTGACTTCTGCTGTATCTATGAAACCAACATAGCAGCAGGCTCATAATCTCAAAGTTTACAGATAATCCTCATTAAAAAATTATCATGTGTTTATAATCACTTGGTTGCAACTAACGGTCAAATTCAGGTTGAAAAATCTAAATGGCTAGATTTCACGACTAGTCAAGTGTTACTGGGGTATTACAGGTTTTTTTTTTTTTTTTTTTTTTTCCACTGGAACATTAAACAGCACCCGAGAACAGCTTTAGAAATAAGCCCTAACATCTGGGATGCAGTGGTAGCTGACAACTATTTTTTTTTTAAACTTATTTGACTTGGAAAGGGTTTTTGGAGCTGACAGCTTAAACACACTTCATGTGTCCCAGAAAATAAGACTGGGTGTTTACCACATGTTTTGTTTCTAGGAAACTGAGTAAACATTCGTTAAAACATATTT
Source organism: Rhinopithecus roxellana (assembly GCF_007565055.1). NCBI lineage: Eukaryota > Metazoa > Chordata > Mammalia > Primates > Cercopithecidae > Rhinopithecus > Rhinopithecus roxellana. Next base: position 62,972,972 of record NC_044562.1, read on the forward strand.
AAGATACACGTGCTCCTGAGAACACATTTACTGTCCTGATGACAGGAAAAAATTCTAGGCAGTCCTGGAGGAGGGTAGCAAGGCTGACCCCGGGAGAAAGACTCGAAGGTGGCCGTACAGCCAGCTGGCTCTGGAGGCCAGAAGCCAGTGGCCAGTAGAACTCTCCTCCAGCATGCCGCATCAGCAGCTAGGAACAAGCAACAGAAGCCAAACACGCAGTGGAAAATCCCAGAACCCTTCAGCCTCAGGGCAGCACAGCCTGACCCCCGAGATGCTGGAAACGAGACGTCCTTTCTCCAGGAGGTGAAGCAGCTCATTCCTTCCTACAGAACCTCCAAGCCTTTAGCAAACTCTGATGTGAACCAAATAAACCGAACAGACAAGCCAAAGGGTTCTCTTGGAGAGATGTGAGAAATGAAATGGGTCTGGTGTACTTTCCTACTTCCCAGGCACAAAGCAAAAGTATGTTTGAGAATTTCCTATGACTTATGCTCAAAAACTCGACTTTCCTGAGTTATGGAACCGTCAAGCTTCATCTCACCCACTGTTTCTCACTGGTCCTCACCTGGTAGTTATAATTGCTCTTAGCACCTGGTATTTTCTCTTACAGCTTTTCCTCATGAGCACGGGGCGTTGAGGTTTCTTCAGTCTCCCTTATCTGTTTTGGACTCTTCTTTACATAGGGAAGCCCCCTCGCAGGTACCTTTTCCACCTGGGAGGACACCGGCTTCCCTGCCCTACGCTGGCAGGCTCTCGAGTGAAACAGCTGCCTTGAGCTCCTTGACCTTACTCTTCCAGCTACGTCGACTATCATATTCTTTCGGCAAAACGAACAGGGGAGGCTAATCTCCTAGTGACCAATGTGTTCTGTCTTTGGGACAGAGCATGGGGACAGCTGCTGCCTATGTGTGGCCTGAGCTGGGAAGATGGAAGAGCCTGGAGATGGGGCGGATGGGCTGGAGGGTCACCCTTCTGGGAGGGAGGCAGGGCGGGCACAGCCTTTACCAGCCATCCCCATTACCAGGCTCCCGGCCAGGAGCTCGCTGGCTGTAGGCCTAGGCACATTCAGGGCTGTCTCAGCCTTGGAGCTAGCTTTCTGCCTAAAATTTTGAGTTGGTTAAGAATCAACAGAAACTCTAGATTCCATCACTGAAGGAAGGAGCCCCTGCTGAATTCAGCTCATGAAGACTCGGGAATGACAGGGCCAACGTTCCCACATCATGCCTGGCTAAGGCCCTTCCCTGCGAATCCCTCTGTGTGGTGGCAGCAGGCTACAACAACACTGACCCTCGCAGGCAGCCACCGGGCCTCATGGGCAGGCCGGCCCCGGCCCTCCTTTTGCCACTTTCACACCCGGATGTTGGTTTCTTCCGGATCTGGGACGAAAGGCGGCTCTCAGATGGCACACCTTCCTCTCGGGACTTTCAGTGCCATTTCGCAGCTTGGAGTTGGTCTATGAACATTCTTAAGTCGGTCTCGACCAACCAACCATAAAACCTCCCACTCAATCCATACACAGTTTAATCTCATCTTGGGAAACTTGTGGGGCCACCTTTCTGCCCTACTCCAGTGAGCCACGATCTCAACGTGGTGCCAGCTTGCAGCTTTTCTGGCCCTTAGGTCCTTCTAGCACATGGGGTTACCCTGCACAGCTCAGGAGGGCCCATGGCCCAGGGCACCTGGGACGCCATGGGTGACACAGAGAAAGACATCCTAGCGAATGGGTCTCAGAGCAATGACTCAGTTCTGCAACCTGGAAAGATCTCAGGAGGATGCCACACTCTCCCCACCTGCAGGGGCTGAAGTGTCTCGGGGCAGGTCCACATTTCCTATCAAATGTCCACATAATACTGGATGTCCTAGCTTTGTTTCCTTTGACTTTTTCTGTTTTGAAAGGAGAGTTAAAAGCTCAGTGGCATCATGTGGGGTCTGTGTTGGGGGAGGCAGGCACATGCTGAATAGGAAGCACATAAACACACGACGAGCAAAGTCACATCACACATCCAAAACATCACACGATTCTAATCAGCAGCCATTAATAGGGCTCAACTGGCAAATGAGGAATTTTCATTTGATTCTGGAAGTGAATGTCAGCTGTGAAATTGTCCTCAGAGGTGTGAAGGTCACTGCCAGCCCATGAGTCCTTGTGAGGTTCTAGAACACCAGCAGAGCTTGCAAAAGCATCGCTGGCAGAACCGTGACCACCACCAAGGGATGGGGCCAACTCCAGCAGTTGTAAGTGCAGTGCCCATCTAAACCAAGCTTCTCTAACCTGCTACCCAGGATGGCTTTGAATGCGGCCCAACACAAATTTGTAAACTTTCTTAACACATGAGTTTTTAGTGTGTGTATAATTTTTTTTTTTTTTTTTTTTTTAGCTGATTTGCTATTGTTAGTGTTAAGTGTATTTTATGTGCGGCCCAAGACAATTCTTCTTCTTCCAATGTAGCCCAGGGAAGCCAAAAGACTGGACACCCCTGGAAAACATCACAGGTATATAACGCACACACTGCTGCGGATTGAATGTGTCCCTCAGAAGATACGTTCAAGCCCTAACCCCTGGGACCTGTGGTGGGACCTCACCTGGATACAGGGTCTTTGTAGATGGGATCAAGGAAAGATGAGGTCATGCTGGAGGAGGGTGGGACCTAAATCAAATGGCTGTTGTCCTTATAAGAAAAAAAGTTTGGACACGGTCACCGGTAGCTGGGAAAATGCTGTGACCACAGAGACAGAGACTGGAGTTAGGAGTCTGAGCCAAGAAATGCCAGGGATTGCTGACCACCACCAGAAACTCTCCCAGCCATCTAAATATCCCAGCCACAGGTCATGATTAGGATAAAGGATATTCACGCACTAATTAAATCACAACAACTGTGCACAGACATACAACAGATTCAACCTCAAAGCCTGCAGAGGGACCAATGCCGTCAACACCTTCATTTCTGACTTGCGAGAATACATTCTGTTTTAAGCCACAGTTTGTGGTACTTTGTTACCACAGCCCTAGGACTGAGGTACATATACATATATTACACACCTGGGTGTGCACACACACACACGCATGAGCACGCACACCCAATTAAGGAATGTGTCTATACAAGAGGTTTACTTTCGGACTGCTTTCATGAAATCACAAGCTCTCTATGGAGTTACCCACTTTCACATTGTTAATTCACTAATTGAAAAACAGTATTTACATCCTTCCCTCATTTGAACTGTATCTTTAAAATCATCTAAATCTTGTGAGTTGGCTCTCTTCACTGTAACAATAAAATATCAACCAAAATGCATCACACAATTAAAAGACAGCAGATGTTACCCTCTGGGACGGAGCTAAAATGCATCTGATGTATCTGCTGAAAAGTAGGCTCAGATCTGGAGACGGCTCTGCACCAGAAATGTTTCTACCAAGAGAGAGCTCTCCCCGGAAGACAGGAAGGCCCTCACCGCCTCACCCCTCCCAGCTATCTACATATCCTAGCTACAGGTCAGGATTAGGAATATAAAGGATATTCACGCACTAATTAAATCAGAACTGCACAGACACAGAACAGATTCAACATTCAACCTCTAAGCTGCAAAAGGAACCAACCCCGTCAACACCTTGATTTCAGACTTCTAAGAACTATGAGAATACATTTCTGTTTTAAGCCACACTGTGTGTGGTATTTTGTTACTACAATGCTAGGAGTGAAGTACACATACACATATTACACATCAAGGTGTACACACACATACACACACACACACACACACACACACACACACACACACACACACACACACACAGTTAAGGAATCTGTCAATCCAAGAGTTTTACTCTCTGACTGCTTTCGTGGAATCACAAGCTCCCTACCGTGTTATCCACTTTTGCGCTGCTAATTCACTAACTGAAAAGCAGAATATTTACATCCGTCCCTCATTTGAACTGCATCTTTAAAATTATCTAAATTTTGGCTGGATGTGGTGGCTCATGCCTGTAATCCCAACACTTTGGGAGGCCCAGGCGGGTGGATCACTTGAGGTCAGGAGTTCGAGACCAGCCTGGCCAATATGGTGAAACCCCACCTCTACTAAAAATACAAAAATTATCCAGGCATGGTGGCACGCACCTGTAATACCAGCTACTCAGGAGGCCTCAGCAGGAGGATCACTTGAACCCTGGAGGCAGAGGTTGCAGTGAGCTGAGATCGCGCCACTGCACTCCAGTCTGGGTGACAGAGTGAGAGACTCCGTCTCAAAATAAATAAATAAATAATATAATCCAAATCTTGTGAGTTGGCTCTCTTCACTACAAGAATAAAATATCAACCAAAATGCATCATACAATTAAAAGACAGCAGATATTACCCTCTGGGATGGAGCTAAAATGCATCTAATGTATCTGATGAAAAAGCAGGCTCGGATCTGGAGATGGCTCTGCACCAGAAATCTTTCTACCACAAGAGAGCTCTCCCCTGAAGACAGGAAGGCCCTCACCACCTCACCCCTCCCAGCAAGCTACATATCCCAGCCACGGGTCAGGATTAGGATATAAAGGATATTCACGCACTAATAAATCAGAAGAACAGGGTACAGACGTTTAAGAAGCACAGGGAGAATCCAAGGAACTACCCAGACAGGCAGATACACAGCAAAATGCCTTTCATTCAAAGTAGCTGCCCAGTTGATCGCTCTAGCAATCATACGAGGAAAGGGGGGCTGATGAGAAAGGAGCAGTACACCAAGAAATGGGAAGGTCACAGAGCTCACTCAAAATCCAATCCCTCAACCGGGCGCCAATTACTCCCACCATCGGTTGTGCCCTCACCTTTGTGTGGGTAACTAACCACAGGTGAGGCTGGGCCATCGTCGGCTTTGTCAACCTCCAGCACTCCCCAAGGACAATACATCCCTTTGACATTCTCCACACACCTAGGCGACAGCAGAGTAAATTATATCCCAAACCCACAACACTCTATACCTAAAGCTTCTCAATTAAGTAAAGCACAGGTAATTGATCAACATTCACTGGACAAAACTTGAAATCACTTTCCAGGTACAGGCTCCCTGAGCATGAGAAGGAATTTCAGGATGGCAGGACCATGGTATGAAAGAAATCACGGCTTCTCATTCACTTTCTTTCCCAAACAGCAAGTATGGCTCCCTTCATTACAAGTTACATTACAACAAGCTATGGCTCCCTGCTGCCACTGTCATGAGGCACACAGTCAAATGAACAGGAAGTAAAAGTCCGTTCCCTGGTCTCGTTAAGAGGGGCAAAGACAGTGTGGAACCACCTGCTTGGTTCTACACGGGAAAGGTGGCTCAGCCATGAGAAGTATGAATTCAGCAGGACTAAGAGTCTTCCAGGCACAAGGAGCCACGTATTCATAAATCTTTCAGCACCCGGGGGCCCTAGATGCACACCCACTGGGGTGCACCTGGACGTCTGCTGCTGTCAGCTCCTCACACTCCCACAGAACAATCCCTGGGACCTTGAGTCAAAAGATGAGAGGCCACATGCCCAGGGAGGGCTGCTGCAGGGCATGAGAAAAGGTCAGGGATCATGATCTTTCCCCTGACCCAGGAAGCCTTGGGCATGGGGCCCCACGGAGGGGATGAGCTATTTCCACTTTGCAGATGAAGAAAGGGAGGTACTCACCCATGCTCCTACTCTTAACAATAATATATTTTTAAAAACCATCGACAATACTATGAAATTCCAATGGAGTAAAATGAACTACTTGAAAAATCAAAGAAGCAGGACTGTTAGTGATCAGTTTAGGTCCCCCCAAAATCCTTCCTTTTGATGTACAAACGTTCAAGAGAAATGCCTTGGTGTTAGTCAAAATTTAAGGGTCAATTATGCATCGCAAAGACATCACAGCTGCAACCAAACACAATGGAACACAGTGTGAATGCCCAGAGGTAAAAAAGCAAAAAGCCATAAAAATGACCAAATAGCTGTACAGCAGAAAGGCTACCATGAGGGAGTCGTGGTCCCTGTTCTTACTCCAGAGACCCAGGGCCTCCAGCGCAGCCCCACCAGATACCTGAACCCCAGGGCCAGGGACAGCCAGAGCAACAGCAACACCCACGTCTAACTTCTGTGATCCCAGGTTGAAATCCACAGAGTTGCAAGGGCCTGAAGGTAGACTTACTTGGAAAAGGTGGTCATTTCACTTGCAGGTGAGTTAACCTCTGTATAACCTCTACAATAGCGAGCCCTGAGAAATAAGTGGAAAACCCAAGGGAACATCTCTAAAAGATTCTCTAGGTGTCATCAGCTGGCTGTGGCTAACATTCAGACTCCAACACAAAGGAGCAAATAAAAGCCATCAAAACTCAGGGACAGAGCCTTGGCAAAATGTGGCCTTTGCTCGTTTCTCCAAATCATGCCATTTTCTAGCATCTGTATGCATTTCTCAGTGGATAGGCAAGCTTTCTCTTACTGACCCCCACATACAAGCCTTCATTTCCATCTTTAATCTTCCTAAATCATCATTTCAGTATGGAAGGTCTTTTCCTGAAGCATGAGGTGTTCATTACATGACTGCACAATTCTGCAAAACAGTGGCAGAGCCTCAAGCCACTTCTATACTTTTCTGAACGGTTCCACAGTATTCAGGACAAGAGTTAAATGCCAGGACAGGTGTTACAGGAAACAGGTGAAGCTACTTGGGACTACTGCTAAAAAGACAACTAAGGGACAAAACAGGGTGGAATGTTCAACTGAAAAAAAAAGATAAAATGAAACCAAATAGGATGGTACATAGAACAAGGAGGGAAGCGAACGCTACAGTACAAAGTGGTGCCTTTCCTCTCTCTCCAAAACAAGACAAGCGCTGCCATGAAGAAAAGGAATAGTTACCTGCATCCATATCTGCAAAGAATGGAACAGCCAGTAAGAAAAAGAAGGAACCAGAAATTCAGTGTCTCAGAGTTGGATTTAACACGGTTACATGGAGAGAAAATTTCATTTAGAAAACTGCTTGTCAACTACACCCCTTCATTACGGGACGTGGGAGCTAAATGCTTTCCTATCATTATCATAACTTTATTTAAGGCAAAAAATAAAATATGGACATGTTAACTGAAGAAGTAAATGCCTAATGGCAAAAAAAAAAAAAAATCTTACTCTCATGCAAAATGATTATTAAATGTTTATAAATATAAGGGGGGAAACATACTCAAACATATGGTGGTGGTAATCTGAACGTCTTATCCAGAAAGGCTCATATCTATAACTAAGTTGTCATTACATACAAGTTATGTATAAATTCAATATCCAGATCACAGAAATGTCCAGTCAATATTTAAAGGAGTAACAGTGGATAAAAAGGACACCGGATTAAAAACGACATTTGAAAGGACAGAACAATTAGATAAGAAATAAATTCAATGGTATTTCATGGTTCTACTGTACTATTCCAAATACCAAAGTGAATATAATGGGTTTGCTAGAAATACTACAGAAGAAACCACATACTTAAGGGTTTTTACTGCTTGGTATATTTTATTGCTTTCTTGACCTGTGATACATCAAAGTCATGATTTAGAATGTGCTAAGGAAAATTTTTTTAAAACTACATTCTTAAGCTTGCAACTGCCTGCCAAACAGCATACCTTCCGGAGACTCCTCCTGGACATATGTGCCCGTCAGGTACCGGTGCACCAGGGCAGACTTGCCGCTGGCCAAGTTACCCACAATTCCCTGAAACAGAAACGGACAACCGTTAAGCATAATCAAATCACTCTATTTGGCATTTTGCAAATACAAAGAGGCTAAAATAGACAGGAGGCCTAAACACAAACATAACCAAGCACTGGCTGGATGGCCAAAAACAAGCTCGTTCAGTACTTCTATTGGAGTAAAAGGGAGTCCAACACTCCTAATTAACATCTCATGTTCTCATCAGCCTCAACAGCTGCAATGGCATCAGCAATGCTGGAATAAACACTGGTTTGGCATTCTTCCAGAAAACAAGCACACTGCTTACATCAGGGCTGTGTTCCTTGAGTTAGCCCGCCGGCATCTACTGTGCACCCTCCAGAGACGGAGAAAAGCAGCAAGTGAGGTGGCATCCAAGGGCAGAGCTGAGTGACATGGAGAGAGTGGCGAGAACCCATGCATGGTAGCATCTCTAGGGAATGAGTCTAGGGTAGACTTGGGGGCAGGACAACAGGAGCAGAAAAGAGCAGTGTGGGGAGACCTGGGGGTGGAGGAGTGAGGCAGGGGCCGGCCATACAGGTAAGGACACACACCTGCCTCCCAGACACAGGACCCACCATGGCATCTCCGAGAAAAAGGGGATGGTGCCGGGGCTGCTGGGAGAGACAGCAAAGGTGCTCGTTTGTGCTGGATTAGAAGGCGACCCTCAGGAGTAAGGGTGACATGAGGGCCACTGTCCTAGCAGTAACCTGGCGGCAAGGCTGACCCTCCAGGAGCTTCTTCAGAGGAAGCCTCTCTGTTGACACAGTGGACACACCTGGCCTCCAAGCCTCCAAGTGGGTGGATCCCACAGGAAACCTCCCTTTCCCTGTGCCTGGGAGCTGTATACCCCCGACACCGCCTTCTGTGGGAAGCTGCTCATCAAAAACCTCCTGCATTTTAATCTCTTCCTCCCCCACTAGAACATCGCTAGCGATCAAATTTAAGCATGATCGAACTGATTCCTTTAAAAGCCCAAAACATCACAAGGGACCCATCCCTGGGCACAGGCGCTTATTAAGGCCACTTGCCATTCCCAGAGCTGGGACTCGGCCCCACTTGCTCTCGGTTCCACTTGTTGACCTCCCTCCTGCCTCCACTCAAATTATCTGAAGCTCTGGCCCTGTTGCTACCAGGAAACTGCCCACTAGGTCACCCATGACTTTCATTTCAAAGCCACTAGCCTGTCTTGCTCTGACCTGACCCCATCACCGGCAGCTGCTGCTAAGACACTCTCTTCCAACTCTCACATTGGCTTCCGCCTCTACCTCCCTCCCAGCCCTGTGGGCTCTTCCTCCATCTGCCGGGACACCCTGGGGCTCGCCAGGGCTCCATCCTCACATCTCCAACTGATCCTCCACTCTAAGGTCCCAACATGTGCCTGTCCATATCCAACTTTCTCTCAATGAGCTGTGATTCCATTTAAAAGGAGACGCCCTGCAGACTCTGGAATCATAGCTCGTTGACAGAAGGTTGATGTGGGAAAAAAAGCTGCCTATTCCCAAAATCTCATCCCCTGGCCGCCGTCCACCCCAGCTTCCAGGCGCCCCTATTCAGCTCCCACCAGGATTTCTTATATATCCATACACCACCTACGTGGTGCTCACGCCTCGACGAGTCCACACCTCGCCTCTCTCCCCCAGACTGCTCATCAGCTTCTGAGGCCACATTATACCCAGCCTCTCAAACCAGAAAGCCGGAGGCCATCCCTGACTCCCAGTGGCTGGAAGTCAGGGAGCCCGCTCCCTCCTGGGCACGCTGCTGCCACCTCGGTGTGGACTCTCCGGTGTGCAGAGATCGAGGAAGCAGCCTCTAGGGCCTCTCCCTGCCTGCAAGCACCTGCTCTTCATCCCGAGAACACCAGAGAGGTTCCTGGAAACAAACTGACCATGAGAAAGTGGCATTCCTTCATTTCACAAGCCCTGGGAGACTCCTGCTGCCTGGAGGACAAACTCCAAACATTTTAGGAACAAACTGTCTCCCTCCAAATCCTCACACACAACTTTGCTGGCAGCTAATGGACCCAGCAGGTCCGTGAACTTGCCACAAGAACACTTCACTGCTCCTGTCACCTGAGCACCCCTCCCCTCTCACCTGATGAGGGCTTCACTTTCTCCTGGGAAGGCTTCCCTGCTTTCCTCCCATCCCCAGAGGGCCTTGACAGTGGCTGGTGAGGCCCTGGGCTGCACCTACCACTACACTTAGGACCTGAGGGCCAAGATCTATGTCTCTGGATACGGGCCAAGACGCCAACTCCAACTCTGTACACTTGTCATAGTTTCTGGCCCCTGGAGAGGCCTGGTAAACATAAGATGGGTCGATGGATAGATGGATGGCAAGGAAGAACGATGGGAGGGAGGGAGGAAGGAGAGATGGAAAGACAGCGGAGAGGAGAGGAGGAGAAACAGGAGGGAGGAAGGAACACTGATTAAGTAGATGATAGAGCCAATAGCTATAAGAACAAACAGGGCCGGGCGCGGTGGCTCACGCCTGTCATCCCAGCACTTTGGGAGGCCGAGGCGGGCAGATCACGAAGTCAGGAGATCGAGACCATCCTGGCTAACACGGTGAAACCCCATCTCTACTAAAAATACAAAAAAAATTAGCCGGGTGTGGTGGCGCACACCTATAGTAGTCCCAGCTCCTCAGGTGGCTGAGGCAGGAGAATCGTTTGAACCCGGGAGGCGGAGGTTGCAGTGAGCCGACATCACGCCTCTGCACTCCACTCCAGCATGGGTGACAGAGCGAGACTCCGAAAGAAAGAAAGGAAAGAAAGAAAGAAAGAAAGAAAGGAAAGAAAGAAAGAAAGAAAGAAAGAAAGGAAAGAAAGAAAGAAAGAAAGAAAGAAAGAAAGAAAGAAGAAAGAAGAAAGGAAAGAAAGAGAAAGAAGAAAGAAAGGAAAGAAGAAGAAAGAAAGAAAGAAGGAAAGAAAGAAAGAAATAAGATAAAGAAAAGACAGAACAAAAATACGAAAGATAAAAAGATAACATAAGCCAGAACGCACGAAGGAACGATAAGAACCCTCGAAAGCAGAAGGACGAATTAAGTCAGCAAAGCATTCCTTCCAAGGCTTCCTTACTCGCATCCCTTCCGTACGGAGTTCCTTCCTCCCCTTCGCGACTTCCTTCCTCCTCACTTCCAACTCCAGCCACCCCTACTCCACCCTCAGCCAGACCCTCCACTCCATCCGTCCCACTACATAGACCACTACCACCCTTCCTCCCAAAAAGCAAGAAGAAAGAAACAAACAAACAAACAAACATAGAAGAACGTATTTGGCATGACAGTGTAGAAAAAAGGTTCTCAGTGATTTACAGGCCACCGTGGTCTGCTGTCTGAGTGATGGCTTATGGATCCAAATGTTCTCCTTCACCCAGTCGTGGCCGCTCCCACTCTCTACTCATCAGCCAGAGTGGCCTTTCTAAAACCTATACCCGGTCCTTTCCTTTTTTACACCCCAGTTACAACCCTCCTGTCTCTCACCTTCCTGCTCTCTGCTCGGCCTTCTAGTCAATCAGCTACCAAGCCCCATCCTAACAGGCCTTGCTGTCTCCAGGCAACTAAAGCTTTCCACATCAATCATTCTCTGAAACCTACTCTTTCTATCAGTTCAGATGTCACTTCCTCTGAGAAGCCTGCAGCTATGGTAGGAATGTTTAGGCTTCCCCCTCCTACTCCCACACTCCCAGCCAAACTCATATGTTGAAACCTAACCCCCGGCTGGGCACGGTGGTTCACGCCTGTAATCCCAGCCCTTTGGGAGGCTGAGGCAGGTGGATCACCTGAGGTCAGGAATTCAAGACCAGACTGGCCAACATGGTGAAACCCCATCTCTACTAAAAAAATAAAAAAATTAGCCAGGTGTGGCAGTACATGCCTGTAATCCCAGCTATTCCAGGCTGAGGCAGGTGGATCACCTGAGATCAGGAGTTCAAGACCAGACTGGCCAACATGGTGAAACCTCATCACTACTAAAAAAATACAAAAATTAGCCAGACGTGGTGGTTCATGCCTGTAATCCCAGCTACTCGAGGCTGAGGCAGGAGAATCACTTGAACCTGGGAGGCAGAGGTTGCAGTGAGCTGAGTTTGCACCACTGCACTCCAGCCTGGGTGACAGAGCTGGTAAAAAATAAAAACAAAATAATACATAATTTTTTAAAAAAAGAACCGTAACCCCCAAGGTGACTGTATTACGAGGTGAGACAGCTGTGGGAGCAGATTAATGCCCTTATAGAAGAGGCCTGAGAAAGACCTCTTGCCTCTTCCTCCACGTGAGGACACAGCAAGAAGATGCCACCTACAAACTAGCAAGCAGGTCCTCAGGCATCAAATCTGCAGGCGCCTTGATCTTGGACTTCCCCGCCTCCAGAACTGTGAGCTACACATTTCTGTTGTTTATCAGCTGCTTAGTGTATGATATTTTGTTGCAGGAGCCGGAAGAGACGAAGACACCTTCCTAATGCCACAGTCTCAATTGGATGGCTCTCCTGAAAGCTCCCTTGGGCCACTGCCCCAAGGATATCTTACAAGGGAATACATTATTTTGGAAACAACAGTATGTTGATCTGGCTCCCTCCAATACTGACAATTCCTCAAGGGCAGGCACCCTGTCTTACTTGTCTTGTTCTCTGAATTTCTGAGTAACACAGAGCCCAAGGTAGACGCTAAACAGCACTGGCCGAGTAAAAGAATGGGTAAGTAGATGAATGACTCCACTGCTGGTGAGTATGAATGAGATGCTTATTACTAAGGCTCACAGCCAGGCTCAAGTCAGGCTGTGTGGACAGATTCTAAAAAAAGCTGTTTCCCCTCCTAATTCGACGTACATCTTTTTTTTACTCTGGGCCTCTATAATCTGAGAATTTCTACCTACTAATTATTCTTTTGCTCAAGGGCACCCACTGTTTGTCAGCTTCATGCTGGGAAAATCCAAAACAGTATGCCACAGAATTAAATTTTTAATTAAGATCAGTTTCTCTTTCCCGAGGAAGAAAATGCTCAAAAACCAAACATCCTTTGGTCTGCGCCTTCTCTGCATAGCAACGTTCCTGCCTTCTTCCGCCTAACAAGATGGGCAAAGACTAAGCTCACACTTTAGGGGAACAAAGGCAATCAATCTTGGAGTGCAGCGGGAAGGGGCTTGGTTTGGCTGGAACAGCCATCTCACAGACCACCTCACATGATGCCACACATGATGGCATTATTTTACTTTGAGATGCTGGTGGAAATTAACGGTTATCACGTCACCTGTGAAGCTGTCGCAGCAGCTGCTGGAAGTAAACCAAGACAGAGGAAATCAATCCAGAGCGAGCCAAAGAGCTACGTGAGGAGGAATGAAGTGTCTTAAAAACCACAGAACTACACACTTAAGGCAAGAAGAGGTCGCCACTGTCAACCCCGCATCGTCTAGTGCGGGGCCATGAAGTGTGTCGGAGCCCATACTCGGCCCTTCATATGACAAGGCCAAAGGGAGCGCAGTGTCTTTCTAAACTGTTTTTCTCTAGCGCCCCACACTTCACCACTGACCTGCTAACCTTGAGGTTTGCTGAGAAGGAAATGAAGGCTTTTAGAAAAATCCCAGTTGGTGTTCAATGAAAATACACAAATAGGATGTGAGGAGCTGGGGACTGAGGTCCCCGACACAGGCAAGATGTCCAGGGCCTATCTGCCTTCCCTCCGACAGAAGCACCAAGCCTTTGCTGCTGGGCACACATCCGCAGCCAGCAGCAGCTGGCTCCTCTGTGGCACCAAAAGCAACTGGTCATGGACGATCTGACCACAGTGCAACTTCAGAAAACATAAGGCCGGGTGCGGTGGCTCACGCCTGTCATCCCAGCACTTTGGGAGGCCAAGGCAGGCGGATGACTCGAGGTCAGGAGTTCGAGAACAGCCTAGCCAATACGGTAAAATCTTGTCTCTACTAAAAATACGCAAATTAGCCAGATGTGGTGGTGGGTGCGTGTCATCCCAGCTACTTGGGAGGCTGAGGCACGAGAATCACTTGAACCCAGGAGGCAGGTTGCAGTGAGCCGAGATGGCACCACTGCACTCCGGCCTGGGTGACAGAGTGAGACCCCGTCACAAAAAAAAAAAAAAAAGAAAGAAAGAAAGAAAAGAAAACACAAGGCATGGTACTACCACTCTTGAGAAGAAAGCGAACATTGAATTTTTTTTCTCTGACAGATTTCAAAAGATTTACTGCAAAATGTTACATAAAGGGCCTATTGGAGGCTTGCCATGACATCATGTCACTGCTGTGCTTGTGAAGCAAGGGCTGGGTTCCTGAGACGCTGACATAAAGGGCCACCTGTCCTGGGGGGGCTGCACTAGGAAGGAAACAATTGCAGCCCTATAGGCACTTGGAGATTGCTTAGGGAACAATGCAGCGCTTTCTTCAGACCCTGAGCACTCCTTAGCACACAAGAGATCTGCTGGGGCTGCCGATGAGGACCAGCACCCGCTGATGCCACGACAGGAAGGCACTTGGGCTAGAGCAGAGCTGGTGGGCCTGCCAGGATCCCATCCATCCACACTGAGGCCAGGGACAGGAGTGTTCTGAGAACTGCAGAACCAACAGCACTGAAGTCCCCGGTGTCAGCAAATTGAAGCAAGCCTTAAGACAGTCCATTTCAGAATGAGGAGCCCGTGCTGCCTTAAACGCAACTGTCTCCTCTAGCTCTCCTCCAGCAGGTATTCCAGAAAATCACATGCCTTCGAAATACCAGGAGAGCACAAGGTTTTGGTGGTAAGCATCCTCGATTGTGGGTTGGTATGATCATGTGGGCCCTCCCTGAACCTGTAACACCTTGAACTGCCAAGTCAGGAGGTTCGATACTTGACGATCAGTTAGTCTGTAATGCTGGCACTAGGGTGGCCACTGGCCCTATGTGGCTATTTCAATTTAAATGAACTAGAATCAAACTTAAAATGCAGCTCCTTGATGGCACTGACTGGCCACATTTCAATCACTCAACAGCCACATGGTGCCAGCCACAACCGCACTGGGCAGTGCAGACACAGGAGGTTTGTACCGTCGAGAAAGTGCTACCAGGCAGTGCGGTGGTGGAAGCCCTAACTCCAGGTTCAAACCTCAGCTCCACCACTTACTGTGGCTCCGTGGGCAAGTTCTTCATGTCTCTGAGCACCAGTTTCCTCATCTGTGAAATGGGGATAACCGTACCTACCCCTCCCCATGGGGCAGTTGTCAGGATTAAGTAATGTTGTAAAGCACTCAGAGCGCGACCCGCACAGAGCCGAGCCAGCGCTGTATCGACACCGTCACCACCAGTAAAGCACCGTGCCTGCTGTTCCGTGCCCATCACAGCACCTGAGTGGCAGGGGCTGCCTTAACAGGGAGTAACTGAAACTGGGGGATTGTTCTGGAAATCTCCTGGTAACAACACTGCCAAGCCTGTGCCATTCATTCAACACATATTTCCTGGACGGCTTCAATGGGCTTAAGACACCCTGCCAGTGCCGCGGTGACAAAGCACACAAAAGGCAGAAAGAGGCGGCTCTTTGCAGGCCAGTCTTGCAGAACCCCAGGCTTCTGAGACGGCACTGGGACTGAGAGATGCTTTGTCTCCCATGGGCGAGCGCTGCAGGGACAGCCCAGAGACCTTCAGGGAGGAATAGGGCGGGGGGCAGACACCGGGAAGGAGATGGGCCCAGCCGACGACACCCCGTGGTCGCAGTGGGGATGAGTGTGTGTCAGACACCAATGAGAGAGAGGGCACAGTGACCACGGGGCGTTCCCATCTCAGGGCTCTCCCACTCATTGTACTTCATCTCCTAAGTTTAAAAACGAATACTTTTCCTGGTGACAAAAGGCTTTTCAAAGACCTAGAAGTTCTTTGTTGCTGTATCTCCTCATCTCAGACATGAGAGACCAAAAGGATCCTGTCTCCTGGCCCCTGTCTTGTCCTCCAAGCACGCAATGAGGTTGGGGGTCAGTGGGGAGGAGTCCACGGGCTGCAGGGGATCTGGTGCTGTCAACAGAAATGCAGAGGACAGAGACACTAGGCAGGCCCATGCCAGAGTCTGCAGAACAGCGAGAGCTCATCTGCTTTCCTTTCATGGTCAAATTAGAAAATACATACACACACACACAGAAATTAGACATATATACACACATATATGCATGCATACATACATACATAAATATAAACATACACACACAGAAATCAGCCATACATACACATATATACCTACATACATAAACATACACACAAACGCCACATATTTCACAACAAAGAACGTGGTTGTTTCGAAGTTAGACTTGCCCCTTCCTTCCATCCTACGGTGGGTGGTGACTAGAGGGGAGTGGCTGGAAAGGGTGGCTGCAATGGACCATCTTTTACATACGCCAATTTGAAGCTCTGGATAATTTCACCGAAAGGGTAAAGTTAATAATAAAAGACAAAAAATTTTAATTTTATGCCAATACTTGGTCATAGGGTAAATAGTCACATTTCAAAAATGATGGATACCAAAGTGTGGCCACCCATTACAGAAGCCTTCCGTGACCTCCTGCAAAGGACAAATCAACCCACCCACGAGACATGAGAGAGAGGATGATGATGGCCTCTGCCCTGCACATGAAACGCCACCCTGGCTGGGTGGGAGTCATGGCTGTCGTCGCTGTCCCAGGGGCACTCAGGGACTTGGACTCTAGTCCCAAGCTATCAACTACACCTGGCCCTTCCCAGGAACACACCCAGAGTCACACTCCCCGTCTGGGCCCCAGGCGATGACCAGTTGCCTGGGAATGCAGGCTTGGGTGTGCACAGAGCCCCCCCTTCCCACAGGTGAGGAAGGACAACTGCCAGGGCCAGAAGGAACCACTCACCACTTTGAGCTCCGGGACAGACCGACTCAGCGTCCATTCCTGGCTGTTCACAAAGGCATCTGAAACACAGAAGGGCACAAAGTCAGACACCACAACTCACGTAAAGGCCGAGTCAAAGTACCTCCCATGGGCCATTTTCCCATCCGAAGGCCACCGAAGATGGTGCAGACCAGCCACCTTGTGTCACTCCCACTCCAGAAAGATCGGTTTGTCCCAGTTCAAGACACTCAGCTAGATGGCCAGTGAGGTGTTCCAGCTCCAAGTCTGTGGTCAGTAACACATGCTCTGTCCAATGACTTGGAAAGTTACTGAAAAATCTAACTTTCCATTTTTTCCCTGCTCAAGCCACAGCCCTTCCTACGGAGGAGCATGTATCTTCAGACCCTCCTGACTATGCCTGTTCACAAGTGTGGAGATATTTAAGGACACGCCTCGCTTTCTGGGAAGTGATTCTGTTAGAGCCAGTAGGTCCACTTTTGGTCTTTTGGTTGTCTACTACAATAGTCACTTTTCCGAAATCCCACACACACAGAAAAAAGTATGACGACTGAATTTGAAGATCTTAACACTCACAATGTAAGTTAACACTTTAGTGTTTATAAATAACAGGCTACAGCTCAGAAGAAAGATCTGGTGCTACAGTTTTGATCCTCACAAAGATATTAAACACTGAACACCCAGCCAAGATGGTTTAGACTACGTCAGAAAGATGGAGGGCTCCTAAGCTCCATGGGGTGGTCTACAGAGTCCAGCTCTGTGCAGGGGCACTCTCCCCCGCCTCCCCTGAAGGACTGTGCACAGGGCACCCACCCTATACAGATGACCCAAACCACCATGGCTTTACCTGCGACCCAGTTTTCCACAGCGGCCACAAGCCACTCTTATCATAATGAGACCCCACGATAGTAGCCATGATCTGTCCTAATGACCACGTAGCAGCTCGGTCAACACAAGCCGAGTGGGCTGGACTAGAGGAAGGAAGTGCATCCCACTGACAGAAAAATAGCTCTTTCCACATGGGATTCACTTCCGATATACTGTCCTCCAATGTTGAAACTTAGTCTACATTATGTCTAAGAAGTGACATGATTTGTAAGATGCTTAAAAGTTAAGAAAAACCATCACCTTCAAAGAACTGTGTGATATGAGGACCTCATGGATGCAGGGCTGGAAGCCAAGGGCCTGACCAGACCATGGATGTGACACAGGAAGGCAAGCCTGGCATCTGAAGGAGGCCAGGCACACCCTGGGGAGCACAAGCCACCATGTCACACGCTGGGGGAGCACAAGCCACCATGTCACACGCTGGGGGAGCACAACCCACCAGGTCACACGCTGGGGGAGCACAACCCACCAGGTCACACGCTGGGGGAGCACAACCCATCAGGTCACACACTGGGGAGGGAGCACGTCCCACCAGGTCACACGCAGGGGAGGCATAACCCACCATGTCACACGCTGGGGGAGCACAACCCATCAGGTCACACACTGGGGAGGGAGCACGTCCCACCAGGTCACACGCGGGGGAGCACAACCCACCATGTCACACGCTAGGGAGGGAGCACGTCCCACCAGGTCACACGCGGGGGAGCACATCCCACCGGGTCACAGATTGGGGAGCAGGTCCCACCGGGTCACACGCTGGGGAGCACGTCCTACCGGGTCACAGATTGGGGAGCACGTCCCACCAGGTCACACGCGGGGGAGCACGTCCCACCAGGTCACACGCGGGGGAGCACGTCCCACCAGGTCACACGCTGGGGAGCACGTCCCACCAGGTCACAGATTGGGGAGTACGTCCTACCGGGTCACACGCTGGGAAGCATGTCCCACCAGGTCACAGATTGGGGGGCACATCTACCCAGTGTGTGCTGGGCGGGGAGCCAGGGGGGCAACTGTGCAGCAAACCAACCAGATGCCATAGGCCCTACAACGACAGCACCAAGGGTCTCCCGATGTCGAGTGAGACATCCAGTCAGAGGAACACTCCCTGCTCCAGAAAAGGAGAGCTGGGTAGATCAGGAGGAGATCTGAGTGATCTCTAGAGGGCAGAGACTTTCGGGGCACAAAAATGCCTGTCCAGCTGGCAGAGGCCCATCTGCAGGAGCTCAGGAGAAAAGTGCAAGAGCCCTGAGAAAGAAGATGCCTGTGGGCAGGACTTTCCCTGCACTGCCCACAAAGACTCCAAGTCACTGTCCCTCTACTCTCCTCCCACTGACACGGACACATTGGGAGCTCAATATCGGGGGTGTACATTGTGATTTTGCATAATTGTGCACCCAAACACCACGCCAACATGCTGCAGACAAACTTTACCCATGCAGAGATGACGTGAGGAACGCACTAGCATGGGCCTGACACCCAGCAGGCGCTCAGTGATTACTAATTGTGTCTTAATACCATAAGTGAACAACAGCATTACCAATTAAGTTGCAAAACACTTCTTTCTGTTAACTACTCTCGCAGAAAAATGGCAATGTGGCCTCAGAGGATCTGCAGGGTGACCCCAATGGTCCAGGGAAAACTGAAAGGTCAATGATGATGACTCCAAAATGCATGCACTAATAGTGTCCAGCTTCTCAGAACGTCACCCTGTTGCTGCACTGTAACAAACCACACCCTGGTTAAGTAACTGTGGATATATCCACATAATGAAATAGTAAAACCAATAATTGAAGCTCAACATACTGCAGTGGAGATCCCCCAAGGTCTTCAAGTGAAGACAGCCAGGTGTGATACAGAGATGGATGGACAGGACCCTCACAAACGCATTCCTAAAAAGTGTATGGGGGGGTGAGGGGTGCAAAACATGCATATGCTTGTCAAAGCTGAGACTATTTCTGGTAAAATTTCAAACTTAACAGGTGCTGATTTAGGGTTAGGAACTGGAAGGCTGAAGTCAAGGGTGATGAGACAATTTTCCTTTCATTGTCACCTTCTGGCACCTTTTTAGTTTCATTCCATTTGGCACATAAGAAATTAAATTGTGAAGTTTTAAAAATGAACTTTAATAGTAAAACAAAGAGGGTAAACTGTGAATTAAAATGAGCTCTATTCATCAATGCACTGCTGATTTTAAAACACATACCACCATAAGATTAACTAAAAATAAATATAAAATATTCATTATAAATTAAGCAGTGCTCCATTAAACAAAGATGCATGATTATATAAACACTGGAAAAATGTGAGGCATCTTTTTACTTGCAAATACATCCTCACTTGAATGGAACATATTTGTGTTTGTGGCAACAAGAGTAATAGAATAAATACTTGACTCGATTGGCCAAAACTCTTCATCTCCCATTAAAAAAACATTTATTTTAAAAACTTTCATCACCTCCGTTACTGCCCCGTCAAAATGGAATGCTGCCTCCTACAAAGCTAAATGAAAATTAACAAAAGATTCGCGGAAGCCATACATACCAAAATAGTCCTTTCTCCTACTCCACTATGGGGACCTATCTGTGGGCTGGACATGGTGCTGCTGTGGAATTGTTCATCACTCAGTAGGTGGGGTCGAGGAAGGGCGGGGCAGGGCCCAGGCCAGCTGTTCTGCCTCCTTCCGAAGTGCAGGAACACCAGAAGGATAAACATGCCTCAGGGAAACACGGCTTGGTGTGTGCGCATGAGTGTGTGGATGCACACCTGGATATGTGCACACCTGTGTTCCTGGATCAGCCAGAATCCAGTGTCACAGAGGATGCAGCTCGTTCTCAGAAGTGTCTTGGCCAGGAGTTCAAGACCAGCCTAGCCAACATGGCGAATTCTCGTTTCTACTAAAAATACAAAAAGTAGCCAGGCGTGGTGGCACATGATTATAATCCCAGTTGCTTGGGAGACTGAGGCAGGAGAATTGCTTGAACCCGGGAGGCAGGGGTTGCAGCGAACCAAGATCCCACCACTGCACTCCAGCCTGGGCGACAGAGTAAGACTGTCTCAAAAAAAAAAAAAAAAAAGCGTCTTGTGAGTGTTTTACAGTCGAGGTTGGTGACAGTAATGATCCTTCCCAAGAGCTAGCCAGGTGCTGGGCTCAGTGACCACTGCAGCCCTTCAGAGCAGGTTCTCCCTGCTGCTGCCCCTGGACACAGCGGGACACTTGGGAAAGTCCCCCTTGGCAATGCCAGATTCTAAAACCCTCCCTCATTACCTGCTGTGTTGCTCAGAGCCTGCTTGCCCTAGACTCACCTGGGATGCTTAGCAAAGCCGGCAACAGGTGAGCATCAGCCAGCACTCTGGAAATTAGAGCCTTCAAATTGGCATTTCTTTTTTCTTTTTTTTTTTTTTGAGACAGAGTCTCATTCTGTTGCCAGGCTGGAGTGCAGTGGTGCGATCTTGGCTCACTGCAACCTCCGCCTCCTGAGTTCAAGAGATTCTCCTGCCTCAGCCTCTCGAGTAGCTGGGACTACAAGTGCCCGCCACCACACCCGGCTAATTTTTGTATTTTTAGTAAAGACAGGGTTTCACCATGTTGGCCAGGATAGTCTCGATCTCCTGACCTGGTGATTGTCTGCCTCGGCCTCCCAAAGAGCTGGAAATATAGGCAAGAGCCACCGCACCCGGCCTCAAATCAGCATTTCTAACAAGCTCCCTGCAGAGCTTTGTCCACACTTTATTACTCTCCGTCTTCAATTTTTCAAAATTTGCTAAGCGGATGTTACAAGTGTAAAACACCAAGAGCGGGAATTTCTGAGAAATGTGAAAACAGCACAGGTTGTCACAGGCAGAAAGTGCTGTAGTTACTGAGGCTAAAGGCTCCTACCCACCCCATAATGCAGCCCTCAGAGATGAGTCCTGCTTTTCCCACCGGGTCCTGCCCATCCCAGTGTCCATGGGAGACCAAGATGAGGCAGAGAGAAATCGGTGAGGGGTCAGGGAGCCAGGAGTCATGAGTTTGGCAATGACCTCAGTTACCTTTCTGGTCTCTCAATTTCCTTGCCATAAAACAGAAGCATTTCTGGCCAGGTGCAGTGGCTCACGCCTGTAATCCCCGTACTTTGGGAGGCTAAGGGGGGGTGGATCACCTGAGATCAGGAGTTCAAGACTAGCCTGCAGGCGGATCACTTGAGGTCAGGAGTTTGAGATTAGACTGCAGGTGGATCACCTGAGGTCAGGAGTTCGAGACTAGCCTGCTCAACATGGCAAAACTCCTTCCCTACTAAAAATACAAAAATTAGCTGGGCATGGTGGTGGGCGCCTGTAATCCCAGCTACTTGGAGGTTGAGGCAGGAGAATCGCTTGAACCCGGGAGGCAGAGGTTGTGGTGAGACGAGATTGTGCCACTGCACTCCAGCCTAGGGGATGGGGAGGGGAGGGGGGGGGGAGAGAGGGAGGGGGATGGGGAGGGAGGGGGAGCGGAGAGGGGGAGGGGGAGGGGGGAAGGGGGAGGGGGAGGGGGGAAGGGGGAGGGGGAGGGGGGAAGGGGGAGGGGGAGGGGGGAAGGGGGAGGGGGGGAGGGGGGAAAGGGGAGGGGGGAGGGGGGAAAGGGGAGGGGGGAGGGGGGAAAGGGGAGGGGGGAGGGGGGAAAGGGGAGGGGGGAGGGGGGAAAGGGGAGGGGAGAGGGGGGAGGGGGGCTGTATTCCAGCCTGGGGGATGGGGGGAGGGGGGGAAGAGGAGGGTAGAGGGGAGGGGGAGAGGGAAGGGAGAGGAGGGGAGGGGAGGGTAGTAGTTCTCTCCTAAGGCTTCTGTAAGGTCCCAAGGAGATGCTACCAAGGAGGTGGCAGGACACCTGGGAAAGGGCCCAACTACCCAGACGAAGCCCCCCTATTACCTTTGGTGGTAGGATGATTAAAGAGTAGGGCTCAAGGCCCAGTTGTCCAGGTGCCACAGCCGGCGGGGGGCGGGGGGGGAAGGGGATGCTCCTGCTCAGAGACAGGCACACAGGCTCACAGGCTACCTGAACTCGCTGCTGCGCTGGAGGCATAGGTGAGCCTGGAGCAACACATGGCCTGCCAAGTCCTGATGAAGCAACCACACCACAGCGATAGAAAACCGTGGCTCAGGCTGGGCATGGTGGCTCACGCCTGTCATCCCAGCACTTAATGTGAGGCTGAGGGGGGCAGATCACTTGAGGTCAGGAATTTGAGACCAGCCTGGCCAGCATGGTGAAATCACACCTCTACTAAAAATATAAAAACTAGCCAAGTGAGGTGGTACGCACCTGTAATCCCAGCTACGTGGGGGGCTTGAGGCAGGAGAATTGCTTGAACCTGGGAGGTGGAGGCGGCAGTGAGCTAAGATTGCGCCACTGTACTCCAGCCTGAGTGACAGAGCCAGACTGTCAACAAAACAAAACAAAACAAAACAAAAACCAAGAAAACTGGCTCACAGTGACCATTAACTCCACATGGAGTAAAACAAACTAAAAGGCATTACTAGAGTTAGTTTTCATCCCAGGTCAACTCATATTGCATCAACCCACATAAAATTGCCGGGTCAATCTGACCGTAGCCAGTAGGAGATGCTCCTGCTTGGAGACAGGCACACATGCTACCTGTACTCGCTGCTGCGCTAGAGGCACAAATATGGTCAAATATGGTTGAATAACGGCAATTTCATAGGGAGGTTCAACCTACAGCACATAAACATGCATGAAAAATGTCATCCATGTGATATGACTACTAACATACACCAGAAATTCTAGAGTGGGAAGTAATCCTGGAAATGCCTCCACTTGGCCTTTCTTAGCATTCTACCTCAGCAAACAACAGCATCAAAGGAACAGGGTCCAAGGACTACGGTCAAGGAAGAGAACTTTCAGAGGAGACTGGACCTGAGATAAGGAAGCCCCACCTTCCCAGGCTGCGGGAGCCCGGCTGCAAGGACCAGGTAAGGCAGCTCCTGTCCAGCAGTGCCTCCACTGCATCCTTCCTCAGGATTTCAGAGCCTTCTGCTAAAGGCTCCCCGACAATCTTCATTCGACAAGGGAGCCAGGACCTCATCTTCATTAGAACAGCCATCGCCTGGCAGGTAGGCTCATTCCCCAGCAGAGCTATGGACTCTAATTTTCTCCTCCAAATTATCAACTAGAAGCACAGCGGGCAGCCAAATATCAGAATGACTTGATGGTCTCCTGTGTCATGCTCACCCCCAGCCCAGTCCCCAGCCCTGTTTGGCTCCAGGAACCACAAATACGCATTCCAGACAAAACTGGTGAAATTATACACAAGGGTAAAAAAAGGAACCAGAAATTGCAGGTGAGATTTTAAAAACAACGTATTATCTCAGAGATTAGGATGTTTCTTTGAAAACCTTAAATGTCACAAGGATTTTAACTATTATTTTTAGCACAGAAAAGGGGAGGTGCGTTTTTAGTTTAAAGCAGCTATAAAGTCCCCAGATATAAAATAAAACAACAATGGAAGAAAGATGGCACATCCACACGCAGAGGAGAGGAGCGCTGGAGGAGGCTGTGGCTGCCGCGGCCGGGTCAGTTCTGTGCCGAGGAAGGAAGTGGAGTCCTTAATAAAGAAATCCATTTCAATGCAGCCGGAAAAGAGCCCGCTGCAAACTGGATCAGACATAATCCGCTGATGACTTTCAAATGCAGGACTTAGCAGAAGTTCACCAGCACAGTTTCAATGATATGATTTAAATTCTTATTTGGAAATCCTTGAATCCCTATAATAACTGAAATAAAACATAAACCCTGGGGATACCAGATTGGTTTCAGGCTTCCCTGGAAGTTCAGGCTCAAAGATCCTTTTCAGCAGCCTCAAAGATCCACAGACAAGACAGGTTCCCACCCTGCCACGTCCCGACAGCATCCCCTGCCTTCCCATTCACCAGGCCCTCTCAGTGCAGGGTGACGAACACCTGGCCACCAACACAGCACCATGCCCACGCCTGCAGCCACATCCATACCACTGCCTGCAATTCCAAGGCTCTTTCCCCTGAGCCCTGAGGTGACTCAGAATCTGTCACAACAAGGTCAGCATTTGACTGGGTCCTCTCTCTTCTCCTCTAAGGAAATCCCAAAGCAAAAGTCTATCAGCCCAAATGGGCTCTAGAGGAATTGCAGGTTTTTAACTTCTTAGAGGATAGTGATTGTTTTTCCTCTCTCTCTCTCTCATATATATACATACGCATATATGCATATATGTATGTATGTATATATAAATATACAAAATACACACTAGAGTATATAATATATACGTAATATGTAATATATGCATATAACTATATTATATAGAGTATATAATACACATATAGACATATATAATATATACTAGAGTATGTAATACATAATATACACATATAATACCTACATTATAAATATACACTATGTAGAGTATATTATATAATATATATAATATACACTGCACACACACACACAGAAATTGATTCTCACTCTGTCACCCAGGCTGGAGTGCAGTGGCACAATCTTGGCTCACTGCAACCTCTGCCTCCAGGGTTCAAGGGAATTCTCCTGCCTCAGCCTCTCGAGTAGCTGGGACTACAGGCACGCGATACCATGCCTGGTTAATTTTTGTATTTTCAGTAGAGACGGGGTTCCGCCATGTTCCCCAGGCTGGTCTGGAACTCCTGACTTCAAATGATCCGCCCACCTTGGCTTCCCAAAGTGCTGGGATTACAAGTGTGAGCCACCACGCCCCGCCTCATTTTCATTACAGTTTCTTCAAAAGCATTCCTGAGTGCCTCATAATACTCCTGCTCCAGAATCACCGTTCCCCAAGAACGCCCTTGTTGTGGGTGTCTAAAGCATTGCTTAAAGGATTCATGTCTGAGAGCAGCAAAGCAGAGGGCGTATGGATTTGAAAGTGAAAACAGCAAGAAAGAAAATTGCCCTTTCTTTTTTAACATGTGAAAATAGAGGCCCCACCTACAGCCTTGGGGGCGGAGCACAGTTCTCCTGCGCAGCTGGGATTATTTTCCACATTTCCTTCAGAAGAACTGTGTTTCATTAGCTGAGGCTGCTTCAGAATATTTAATGCATAGGCCGGGCGCGGTGGCTCAAGCCTGTAATCCCAGCACTTTGGGAGGCCAAGACGGGCGGATCACGAGGTCAGGAGATCGAGACCATCCTGGCTAACACGGTGAAACCCCGTCTCTACTAAAAATACAAAAACTAGCTGGGCGAGGTGGCGGGCGCCTGTAGTCCCAGCTACTCGGGAGGCTGAGGCAGGAGAATGGCGTAAACCCAGGAGGCGGAGCTTGCAGTGAGCTGAGATCTGGCCACTGCACTCCAGTCCGGGCAACAGAGCGAGACTCCACCTCAAAAAAAAAAAAAAAAAAGAATATTTAATGCATAAATAATAACTTCACAGTCCTGAAACTCGTGCCCCAATTCCACCCAATTTCCACCTCACTGTTATAAACCAAGGTGATAACAGGTTTTGTTGCAAGCGTCTTCCTAGGGCAGGTTTTGGGTCCAGTGCAGTATGGCCTTCTGACCCCAGTTTGTTAACCTACAGGCTGAGTACAAGCTTGTTCACAGATGCAGGGAAGACATTCATCCCAAGCTCCAGAAACAGGCCATTCCCCCAACACCGAGGTCCCAAGAAGAATCAGCCTCAGGTTGCCTCCAAAATACATTTTGCGGCCTCCTCGGCACTTCTGGCAAAGCCCCACACCTCACAAGTTCCTTGTTTCACAGAGTCTCGCTTCCATCCTTAATTCTCGAACCTGGACAGCTTGGTAGAGAGTGCAGACACCCCCACTGCGATGGTAGAGAGTGCAGACACCCCCACTGCGATGGCAGAGAGTGCAGTCACCCCCACTGCGATGGTAGAGAGTGCAGACACCCCCACTGTGAATGCTTGTTCTCCTGGAGCCCGGACTGCTGACGTGGTCAGTGGAGAAGGAATGGCCTGCCCATCCTGTGGGTAAAGCACTGCGGCTCTCAAAACCAAAATTGCTTCCGAGTTTGCAACTCCGAGTGACGTTAACCACTTTGGGCATGGAATGCAATTTGGCTGTGGTCCTTCACTTTTTGGAGGGCATTTCATGACTCTAAGAAGTAAATTTCAGCCACAAAATGCTGCCGGGGTTTTACAAAGTGGGAGGGAGTATCCAGGATCCCATTTAACCCCCGAGGAGTCACAGAACTCCAGGGGAAAAAAGTACAATTCAACTTCCAGTATACAGTGAGCTCCAACGTCATGAAAAGTCAGCCCCAGTTTCCCCTGCTAAAGGGACCAAGCCCCTGATCGCCATCATCCAAAACCTTCTTAGCCTTCTTACAAATACATCAGGCTCTCTGGACCAAGATAACCCAACCAAAGACACTGCCTGCATCTACAGGAGGTCTCCCCAGGCCCTGGAGCCCTGTCCCCCGACCCAGCTCATCCACTGTAGTTCCCATGCCTCAGCAGTAACACCTGACTCCCCCCACCAAAAGAGGGGAAAACCTGGAGGGGAAGGGTGGGGGCATGGGGCCCAGTGGGGACATCCTGCCCAATCAGTTCTTTCCTTCCCACCTTCCCGTCCCTCCTGTGCGAGCCTGGGGTGGGGGAATGGGGGGTGGCATGTCTGATGCCAGTGGTGGTCCAGGCCCCCATCTCCTGCCTGCACCACCGACCAGCCACGGGGACGGGGCTCCCCTGTGCTCCTCTCCTCTCTAATCTCCAGACAACTGCCTTCAGGAGCTTGCTAAAAATCCACCCCAGGGTTTCACACGCTGACTACATGTTCAATTTATTGTTGAGCCTCTGAGTAACTGAGCTTCTATCTGAAGTGGGAAGAGCAATAAAAATGTAAAAATTGTGATAGGTGTGATGAACAATTATGCAACCATCAAGCTGCTACAATAACAAGAACCTGAGAAAATGACTGTAGGAACACACTGAGCGCCACCACCAGAACGCCAGCTGTCACACTAGGGAGACTCGGCCTCCTGCCAGGGGTTCCTGGCACCCCAAGAAGCGGGAGAACATCGTCACCTTAGACCAAAGCCAGAATCCTACATTTCATATAAGAAGTAGAATTCTGAACAGATCTCGAGAATGTTTTAAAACATGTTAACACCTAAAATGAAACCGCCGAGTCCTTGACAGTAAAAATGTTGAAATAGGGATATTTTATGAAAAGGTACGAGTCAGAAACTGCAAGAGAAAACAAAATTCATAGATTAAGTTCACAGCCTTTTTTTTTTTTTTCTGAGATATAATAGTAGGCCGGGCGCGGTGGCTCAAGCCTGTAATCCCAGCACTTTGGGAGGCCGAGACAGGCGGATCACGAGGTCAGAAGATCGAGACCATCCTGGCTAACACGGTGAAACCCCGTCTCTACTAAAAAATACAAAAAACTAGCTGGGCGAGGTGGCGGGCGTCTGTAGTCCCAGCTACTCAGAGGCTGAGGCAGGAGAACGGCGTAAACCCGGGAGGCGGAGCTTGCAGTGAGCTGAGATCCGGCCACTGCCCTCCAGCCCGGGCGACAGAGCGAGACTCCGTCTCAAAAAAAAAAAAAAAAAAAAAAAAAAAAAAAAAAAAAAGAGAGTGATATAATAGTAGACAGCTATTTGTCTTACTGCAGTTTGGGTGGAGATACATATTATTTATTAAAACAGGGGTCCCCAACCATGGGGACATGGACTGATACTTATCCGTGGCCTGTTAGGAACAGGGCCACACAGCTGGAGGTGAGCGGCGGGTGAGCCAGCAAAGCGAAGCTTCATCTGTATTTACAGCCACTCCCCATGGCTCCCATTACCTCCTGCGCCCTGCCTCCTGTCGTATCAGTGGCGGCATTGGAGTCTCATAGGAGTGCGAGCTCCATTGTGAACCGCACCTGCGAGGGATCTAGGATGCGTGCTCTTTATGAGAATCTAATGCCTGATGATCTGAGGTGGAACAGTTTCATCCCAAACCATCCCGCCTCCCCCGACCCCTGGGTCCCTGGAAAAACTGTCTTCCACAAAACCAGTCACTGGTGCCAAAAAAAAAAAATCGATGGAGACCACTGTATTAAAAGGTAATTTCGACTCTGCAGCTTAGATGCTGGTAGCATGCAAGAGCCACTGTATTTGCTTAAGTTCAGACAAAGTTGACAGACATGAGAACATTTTCCCGGGTTAAAATAAAGAATGTAGGAGAGAAGATATTTACAATTCATATGTAGAGTTTGTCAGTCCTGGGCTGGATATAATTGGGCCTGACAGTTTTCATTCCAGAAAGAATTATCAACTCAGTCATATTGTTTAATTCATGGTGAAATTAATGTTTATAATAAGGGATGGCTCAATAATAGACACGAACAAATCCAGAAGATTATTACAGAAAGAGCAATCAGAATTAACTTGCTCCTTACTGTTGCTGAATTTTGGCCACAACAGCAGACTAAGAAATTGGTTGAGGGAGGGTCCGTGGGGCAAGGTGAAGGGAGCACAGTCTGTGAAGCCAAGGGTCACCCCTCCCAGGCAGAGGTGTGACAGGCACAGAGAGTTCACTGCCATGTCACTCACAGAGAAGCATTCCTTCATCAGGGATTGCAGGGGGAAGTGGGAGCAGTGACTGATGTGGCTAAACTACTTCTAACAACCTCACATGAAGAACTACATGTATATCCAACACAGCTCACAAGCAAACCAGCACCTCCCCATCCCGATGCGGCAATGCTCGTTCAAATCCACGCTCTGCTTGGAACACCTGGGCAGCTTTTCTGTGAGTCACTTAGCCTGTTGGGGCCTCAATCTCTTCATCTGTGAAATGGGAGGGCCGCATCTGGTTCTTCCAGCTCTCACCTCCCAGAATCTGCTCTTAGTAAGAACACCCTTTCCATGCAGATCTAAAGCTGGCTGGTGCCTGGGGCTGTCCCAGCTTCTCTCAGGTTAATGGGCTGGCACTGACCAAAGGGGAAGGTTCAGCTAAAATCACCCCTGACTTAATGTTGATAAAAGCAAATCAAACCAAACAAAAGTTAGGATATTTCTCTCTCTCTCTTTTTTTTTTTTTTTTTTTTTGAGATAGAGTCTCCAGGCTCTGTCGCCAGGCTGGAGTGCAGTGATGTCATCTTGGTTCACTGCAACCTCTGACTCCCTGGTTCAAGCGATTCTCCAGCCTCAGCCCCCGAGTAGCTAGGATGACAGGCATGCACCACCACACCCAGCTGATTTCTGTATTTTTAGTAGAGATGGGGTTTCACCGTGTTGGCCGGGATGGTCTCATATAAGACGGGGACAAGGCTCATTCTGAGAGGCGGCATGGAGAACTTTTCCCCCACAAATAAGTCTGCAGCACATGCATGGGGAATGGGCAGTGATTTCATGGTGCCACTACTAATTTTGTGGTTGTGTTACATGATTAAAACAAATCCTGCCCATCAGGTTGTAATGCCCGGCAAACCTAACCAGCCTCCTGGGAGAAGGCCTGTTGAGCCAGCTGACCCACACAGACCCTCTCTTCTCCCTGTGGGCTTGGTCTGTGCCTCACATCCAAGATGCCACGATCCAGGCTGGAAAGTGTGGAAGCTGGGGCACCCGACCCGCCCTTGACACTGAAATGTCCACCGTGCATCCTGGGACCTCACACGACTCTTAGTTTCCCCATCACTGATGCTCAGGGTAAGGGTCATAAGCCATGGTTTAAAAATTGGTAAACAGGCCGGGGGCTGTGGCTCATGCCTGTAATCCCAGCACTTTGGGAGGCCGAGGCAGGTGGATCACCCGAGGTCAGGAGTTCAAGAACAGCCTGACCAACATGAAGAAACCTTGTCTCTACTAAAAGTACAAAAATTAGCTGGGAGTGAGGGTGCACACCTGTGATCCCAGCTACTTTGGAGGCTGAGGCAGGAGAATCGGGAGGCACAGGTTGCAGTGAGCCGAGATCATGCCTCTGCACGCCAGCCTGGGCAACAGAGTGAAACTCCGTCTCAAAAAAAAAAAAAAAAAAGGTAAACAAAACAATCACGCAGGTTCCCTCTAGGCAATACCCATCCTGGTGCCACTCTGTCGACAACCCCACGCAAGCATCTCCTTGGCCCTCCTCTGTTCTCAGCACAGACCTTCCACTGGTGCACTGAAGGGAATAAAACTTGAAGACTATGTCACAGAGGTGTTGGTGATTCAGCATCTCCCGCGACCATGCTGTCTGGTGTCCAGGAAAGAAGCTACCTCCTTGTGAAGGACAGTGACCCCTCTCAGCTCCCTGGGCTTGGAGCTCAAATGTTACTGTAAACACGCACAGTTTCTTTGTGCCCCTGCTGACTTACCTCTGACCTCTTTCACCCAGCAAAGTGCCCCCACTGTACCCGGCCCTCTGCCTGACCAGCTCAGATGTGGAAGAGACACTGCTCTGCCAATATGTATGCTCAGAGGCAGACCTTGGCCCCACCAAATACTGTGTCTGGAACAAAAGCTGTCCTCGAAAAAAAGTTCCATGACAGATCAAGTGTAATATACTGAGCACAAAAACTGGGCTACAGATTGTCTGTAACCTGAGCCCCTGAGCTCCCCTCATGAACACTCAGCCCCAGGCCCAGCACCTCAGAGAAGCCGCTGACTGGCATGCACCCCACCAGCATCAAACCACGCTTTGCCCTGCTGCCCCTATGCCCTCCCCCCTTGCCTTCCTGGGCCATCCTTTTCTGACTCGGCCTTAGTGCCTAGCCAGTGGGCTCCCCTCGCTGACCCTCAGCCCGTGTTCACCGTGTCACTGACGGATTGAGACGGCCTATAAACACCTGTGGAGGACGCTGTCTTCAAGAATATCCAATTGATCTTACAACAGCAGCTATCTCTGAGGGACGGGGGCTAGGGGATTGCCTTTTTCTCTTTACCAGTTTCAATCCTGTTGTAAGTCTGTATGATGAGCATCTAGTATTTCTGTAAGACAGGGCAATAAAGGTGCTCTCACGGAGAGGAGCAGGTCCTTTCTACACCTCTAAGGGCTATTAGGGTGTGAGTTGATTCATCTGCATCCACGTGGCGATCAAGCTGAAACCCTGAAGCCTGCAAAGATCAGCTTCGATGCTTAAAACACCGGCCAGCATCGTTAAGGAGGAAACATGAGGCTTCCTTGTTGCTTCCCAGCTTCTCATTCTTCACACTATGAATGTCAAAGATTTTTACCTGGCTTCAAGGGTATACAGTCTATCTGATAGTAAAAGAGCAGACATAGGATTTTTAAAATACTTACATTCTCCAACTATGGAGCCCTGCTCAGCACCTCCCACCCGCCCACGTGCAGGTGAAACTGTAAAGAAGCCGGAACCTCCCCCATGCATCCTGATGCTTACACGTCTCTTCATTTGATATCCAAGTCTGAGATGCGTTTGCTTCCTAATCATCCATAACTCCTCAGGAGAGGAGAGGAACACCCCACATATACAAGGTGAGCTGTGCAGTGACAGCAGGACTTGCCCCGAAAGGTGTCCAGGAGATGCCTGAGCAAGACGAGGAGGAGCAAGTGTCCTTGGGAAGGTAGCAGCTTCTCGATCTTTTTCTTTTTTTCTCCCTGAGGCAGAGTCTCACTTTGTCACTCAGGCTGGAGTGCAGTGGCGCAGTCTCGGCTCACTGCAACCTCCACCTCCCGTTAAAGCAATTCTCCTGCCTCAGCCTCTCAGTAGCTGGGATTACAGGGGCCTGCCGCCAGGCCCAGCTAATTTTTTGTATTTTTAGTAGAGATGGGGTTTCACCATGTTGGCCAGGCTGGTCTTGAACTCCTGACCTCAGGTGATCCACCCACCTCAGCCTCCCGAAGTGCTGGGATTACAGGTGTGAGCCACCACGTCCGGCCAGCTTCCTGATCTTATTCCTTATGCTTTACATCACTAGACTTCAAGATAAATGGACAGTTAACTATGCAGCTTCCAGAATCACATGGTAGTCTCTGTTACTTTTTACAAAATGTTCCTGGTATGCTTTGCAACAGTGGGAGACACTGAAACTGCCATGTTTTTCCAATGGGAACATCATTAACCCCCAAGTAAATGCTGGGGACCAACTCAAAGGACCCACACTCATGCCAGAGGAAATCCAGTTTATTTCTGATTTTTTCAATGGGAATAGAAACTAATCCAAATCCATTCTCAGTTAACTCTTATCTAATTTCTACACCCTCCTATGGGAATAGCAAGCACTACTACATCTAATGTTTTGTGGGGTTTTTTGGGGATGAGGTCTCACTATGTTGCCCAGGCTGCACTCGAACTCCTGAGTTCAAGCGATCCTCCCGCCGCAGCTTCCTGGGTAGCTAGGACTACAGTCGTGAGCCACCACGCCTGGCTTCACGCTCTTTTAATGAGGGCTTTCTACAATGCCTTCGCGTGACTGTGGTGGGCACCAGCCTGCCCCCCCTGTTCAGGGGTAAAGCCTTCAGTACCTGGCTGCCGCGAGTGCAGGTGGCTGGTCACTCCAGTCCGAGTCCCCACGCCAGAGACTGCACTTGGGCTGCGAAGTCAGTGGTGTGGCCCAAGGATACGACCCCCGGAGGGCAGAACACATCCAATCACAGACTGGTAACAGTCATAAAGGCCCAGCCCCCTTGCCTAATGAGGGACAGCTTTGAGCGCTACCCCAGCTCCTAAGCCCACAGTGCCACCACCTTCAGGGCCCCTGAACCCTTTGTGGAGACTGCACTGCAGCCCCAAAGACCCCTCCTCCAGGCCTGCCAGCTGAGCGAACCCTTAGGTGGGAGCTCCAGAGGCTCTGTAGCACGTGCTCTCCTTCCAGAGCCTCCTTCCCGAGGAGCTGGCCTCCGCCTGGCCTTCCCCAGCAGTGACTGTCGCAGCCCACACCAGGAAGGCCCCTAGGCCAGTGAGTGGAATCTGACACTCTACAGTCCACACTGGGCCTCAGCCACTGGTCTGCAGGCCACATTCCCTCTCCCATGGACGGTACCTGCCAACTCCACTGACGCCACCGCCCACAGCAGCAGGTCCTGCTCACTGCCTCCCTCCCTCCCTCGATATCTCCAGAGCCAGGCAGTACCACACCGAGGGAGATATGCACACCAAGCATGCCCTGATTCCGCCTTCGAGAAGCAGCAGAGCAGGCGACCAGCAAGTCCACCGCAAGACCTGTGACTGCAGGCTGTAATGAATGCCACGGAGGACACACGAGGTGGTGGAAAAGGATAAGCAGGGGAGACTGGTGGGGTGCATGTCAGTGAGCGGCTTCTCTGAGGTGCTGGGACTAGGGGCTGAGGGTCAGCGAGGGGAGCCCTCTGGCTAGGCACTGAGGCCGAGTCAGAAAAGGATGGCCCAGGAAGGCAAGTTGGGAGGGCATAGGGGCAGTAGTGCCAAGTGTGGTTTGATGCTGGTGCTGGAGTGCAGAGTTTGGGTTTCATTCTAATGGCAGTGGAAGTCACTTGGTGGCTTTTGGGAGTCGGAAGGCAACATGAGTCACATTTTCTAGCTGGTGCCCCTCCTGCTCTCTAAGCCAGATCAGGCTTGGTGTGCGCCTGGCAGTGCAGGCACAAAGGAGAAAGTGGACGGCCCAGTGCTGGAGAAGGCAAAGTACCCACTGGCACACTAGGGAAGATGGAAGGCAGGGGCCACGTTCTGCTATGGGGATGAGGCCAGAGGAGCAGGTGCGACGCAGCAGGCATATCTACATGGGTGTCACCACCTAGACTGATGAGACCTGGCCAGGCAGGGGGATCTGCCAGGGAGCCCCCAACTTTGGCTTATGGATACATAACACATGTACAAAAGCTTCCTAGATGGATATTCAAAGTCAAACTCAATATGCGCACTTGGGGTCTGAATTGATTTGGTTTACTTCGTTTACATCCTCTTGAGAAAACTTTATGGTCTTTGTTAACTGGCTCTGTCTTACCACTAGGAACTAGATAACCAGCAACTAGAGGATGTGCTTTCGTAATGCTGCTGACTTCGCTGTGACATTTCACAATATGCTGCATGTCTGTTTCTACTGGGAACTCCGACTCTGCATTCCTGCCTTGCCTCTAAGTTCCCTCTCCTGGATGTCACTGGCCATTGTCCCCAAGCTCATCCCTATCCAGTACTTTCTCCTAGTGGGTGAATGTGGGGTGGGCAGCAGTGCAGGGGTCAACATGACGGAGGCCACACTCAGGACAGGGCAGGAAGGGAATGGAGGCATGGTCCCCAGAGCAAGAGGCCCCTCAGTTCCCCAGTTTGGAGCCTTCTGCAGATGTGCACGAGCCCAAAGCAACACGACTTGTCCTGAGTCTCCCGCCGGTGTCCACTGTCCAGCACTTGTCAACATGGGGCCTGGCAGTGGTCACATCCACAAATGACCGTGGTTATCCAATTGTTTGAGAACCACTGTTGCTGTGTGGAGGGAGAGGGACTGACAGTCAGTCACAGAATCCTCAGTGCCCCAAATAAATGTTGGCACATCTCAAATGAGTATCTTTAGAGTCTTCAGCAGATTGTAAAGATGTGTTAAATCTACTTTCGCTTCTTGCGATGGAGACGTTTAACAATTCCTGCCTCCAAAAGTAAGTACTGGCAACCATTGGCCGTTACATAGGTGTGCCTTTCTAACTTGCCACCAACAGGGTGGCGCCCACTGCCAGAGTGGCCTTTCCCTGGATATGACAGTCCTGGGGCCGGGTGCAGAGACCTACGTGCATGTGCTTGATTGATGGTGGGGAAAAAGGCACCAGCATCAAGCAGCCCAGAGCCTCCCAGGGCTGGGGTTTCGCAGAAGGGACTAAGGCCTCAGGATCACCTGGGCAGACTCCTCACTGGCCCTGCCTCAGCCTAGGGAGCAGAGTCTGGAGGATGGGGTAGAATCTTGTCTACAAACCCCACCCCGGCACTCTAGGCACACTAATCTGAGTGTTCTAAGATATAGGCTCACAGCCTAATTGGAGAAAACCGGGTGGTGAGCAACTTCCAAGAAGGCTCCTGGCGTATCTAAAATAGCAGCCACGAATCCCTGCCAAACCCTCAGGCCAGATCCGAAGTGTTTACGTGGCTGGATTTAGAACTCCGAAAATAAAACCATTGATTTTAACTTCTCAAAACCAATACTATGACTAGACTGGAGAAAAAATAAATACATTAAGAAGAAACACAATGACTTTACCCGAAGATACTGTAAAAGCAACAAAAAGTCAATGCGCCTGCCCCAAGCAGACAGGTGTCTACCAGTGGCCGGAAGTCCATACCTTTTCCCAAAGAGCTCCTTCAAATACATTCAGGGCCAGGAGCACTGGCTGCCCAACCCGTCAGAGCTCCTCAAGCAGACACCCTGCTGTAGATCTCAGCTTTAGCAATATCCATCCTGCCTCGGACTCTGGGTCTGATGTGGCTGCTTAGGTGTCTGAGTTGGCCAGCCTCCTCTACCGGAAGCTAGGAATAAACCAAGCTTTCCTCCTCAGTTACCACCTTTATTTTAAACTAGAAGCTGTGTCTCAATGTTTCAAATGCACAATATCAAGTGCTCCAATGTAAGCCCTGCCTCTGAAACAAAATTTAACCTGAAGACCCAGGCTCCCTCCTGCACCTGCCCCTGCCCCCAGGGGCACGGCCTCCCCAGCCCCAGAAGTCCGCCCCACCTGCTGCTTTCACCTTTAAAGGGTGGGGTGCAGAGGGAGGGTCAGAGTCCCTTTTAGCTCAACATTCCAGGGTTGTTTAAGACTGTGTACTGAAGTTCTCTGAGTGATAAAAGTGAAGCCACTGGATTGGCTCCAAGCATGAGGTAGGAAGTGAGATCCCTCAGTACCTCAGGTAGGGGTAGAGGGGAACCTGGGGAACCAGTGCCTGGGGAGAAGAGACTGTCAATACTGCATGAAAACCCACAAGGAGAGACACCCGGGGGCTTAGAACTCCCAGTCACCTTTGCATTTGCTGTGATATCACTTTCATCAAATGCATGCAACAATGCGATCCATTTACCATCTGAAAAAATTAGACCAGGGAAATAAACAAAAGCAGTATTAAAAAAAACATAAATGACACTATAGGTTCTGAAGTGCTCCATGCACACAGAAACTCCTGGAAAGGAGGTGTAGGACACCACCCCAGACACTCTCCTGGCAGCAGCCTCAGCCCTGCTGGCCGAGTCTCTGCAGGCACGAGCTGGCACATCACACAAGTGTGCACATACATACATGCAGGACAGTTTACCAACAGCACAGCTCTATGACTGTCCCAAAAAGTGGAACTCTCAACCGAGTGGGAATGTTTCAGATACTTCATTACACAGATTTGAGGTTACGGGTGGTCCCTATGGTGACCTGCCAATTTGGGGTCCATCAGAAATTATTTGCCTGAAACAAGGAAAACAAGAGCGGAGTTGAGAAACAGACTTAAGACTTTCAGAATTCCCCACCACACAGTACCATCTTTCTCTGGCTTACAAATGCACTATTATTTTCCTGGACAAGCTCTTCTGCCTGCCTCTCTGCAGTCAAAATTGTTATGTTCTATGGTTTAACGCACTACTGTCTGCTCACTACCCGGTATTGTGCTGGAGACCCTACGGGCCGATGAATAGCAGCAGGCACATGCCAGGCCGGCATGGTGAGCTGTGCAGTGACCTGTGGACACAGCAACCTCACTCTCTCCATTGCTCTTGCTCTAGCTCCCAAGTGCCCTGAACCATCTTAGTGCCAGCGAATGAAGAGTGTCCAAGGCACAGGCAGGGCCAGGGCCATCTACTGAAGGCAGCACAAGGGCCAGCAAAGCACAGAAGCCCTGAAACCCCTAACTCATGGGATAGACTTGGGCTTATTTCTTCATTGCTCTATAACTATGTATATGTAGATGTCTCCTACAGATAACCAATCAGTCTTACAGACCTACGGAACAATAATCGACCGCACAGGGTTGTTGCTGGAATCACTGCACAAATGCATGCCAAGTGCTCCCAACAGTATTCAGCTTGGCGAACGTCACACGCGTGTGGCTGCTGCTGCTGCAACTGCGTTACTGTGGCACAGCAACAAACCCCGTCTAAACACAGGCACAGGTGGTTCTGGCCCTCAAATAGCACTAGCAGGTGAATTAGGGGACAGGATGAGGGGACCCAGGCCTAGCCCTGCCATTGATTCCCCTGCTCCTCCAACATGTCACCAAAACATGCTAATGTTCATTTCCTCCAATACAAAATGAATAAACAATGACTTTTCTTTCAGCAGCGGTGACTCCCTTGTCTAGTCTTAACAGGCACACACGTGGTCATGACAAAAATCTCAACAAAAGGAAAAAATTCCAATTCCCACTTCCCACCCACCTAAACCTGGAGATGTATGATACAACAGATTCTAGCAGGGCCTGCAGTTTCATGTGGCGGGATCTGGCTTTTTCTGAAAGCAGCTTACATCTGCAGGGCATACTAAGCACCACCGAGAGAGGCACAAAGTTTCAGAAGTCTGTCTGAAGCGGGGGGGCTGGAAATGTGAGAGGTGAGTGAGTGGAGGGGACCCTCATGACCTTCCAGAGAGAATGCAAAAAACAATGTCAGGAAAGCAAAAGTGGAGAGTGCAGATTCCTTCCTGCACACACCTGCTCCCCAAACAGACATCACGGACCCCAAACACCAACAAGCAAAAGGAGTGGTCACACACCGAAAATACTGACACCTGTATCCATCTACAGCCCAGCAAGAGCAGACAGGAGATTCAAGATCTGAGGGCAAGGCTGGGCATGGTGGCTCAACGCCTGTAATCCCAGTACTCTGGGACACCGAGGCAGGCAGATCTCTTGATCAAGGTCAGGAGTCTGAGACCAGCCTGGCCAGCATGGTAAAACCCCGTCTCTACTGAAAATACAAAAATTAGCTGGGCATGGTGGTGCGTGCCTGTAATCCCAGCTACTCTGGAGGCTGAGGCTGGAGAATAGCTTGAACCCAGGAGGTGGAGGTTGCAGTGAGCTGAGATCGCACCACTGCACTCCCTGGGTGACAGAGTGAGCCTCCATCTCAAAATAAATAAATAAATAAATAAATAAATAAATAAATAAATAGTCAGAGGGCAGAGATTAAGAAAATCCAAAAAAAAAAAAAAAAGAAAAGAAGAAAAAGAAAAATCCAGGAACACATCCTTCTACCAGAGAGCACTGATTCCTCAGTAACGTGTACTTTGCCCTCACTTAAATTATCTGACCTTCCTCATCACAGCTAATGTCTTAAATAAATCTCTGGCTACATCCCGCGAAGGAAAATAAGTCTGATCTGAATGAAGGTGGTGTTCTGGCCTTCCTGCATCTCTGTGTATTTTGGAAATGGACAAAATGAAAACTCATCAGGTTATGTAAAATCTTTCTAACACTGGTCCTCATGTAATACGTTTTGATCTGCATGTTTATCAAATTAAACTGACAGACATCCAATGTATCTGTTTGGAAACTCACTTAAAATGAATTTTAAACTGGTATCTACGACGAAGGGTTACTACAATTTACACATATCAGACTGTCACCCCCAAAGGCCAACTACAAATGAAATCTGGACTCAAAGGTCTGCAGAGGGATGACATTCCTACACATGAAAGGTTTGGGTTAGCACTCGCCACCTAGGAACATTAAAACTGCAATCATTACACCTGATGGAACTGGAGAACTTAATCTCCTTCCAAGGGATCAATATCTACCTTAGACTTCAAAGAAATGCGAAACGTCGCAAACATCTCCTGCGGTGTGGAAAATTAACTGCCTGAA
Organism: Rhinopithecus roxellana; assembly: GCF_007565055.1. Taxonomy (NCBI): domain Eukaryota; kingdom Metazoa; phylum Chordata; class Mammalia; order Primates; family Cercopithecidae; genus Rhinopithecus; species Rhinopithecus roxellana. The sequence goes on from NC_044562.1 coordinate 63,012,066, forward strand.
GAATGGGAATCTGTTTGATAGCAAATGCCCAGATTCTTCTGTTGAGAATAATGTTTACTTTTAGAGCTAAGGTGCATCCCTTCACTGGACATATGAGGAAACTGAGGCCAAGTGAGACTGTTATCAGCTCCCGCCCACCTGATCTGCCATCTGCACGTCAAGTGACCAGACATGTAATAAATTTCAGCAGGGTTCATCAGGATTGAGTGGAGAGTGAGCAGAAAGACAGTGAGCAAGATGATTATTCAAAAAGCCTTCCTAGGCCAAGCCCAGTGGCTCAGACCTGTAATCCCAACATTTGGGAGGCAGAGGCAGGAGGTTCACTTAAGCTCAAGGCTCTGAGACCAGCCTGGGCAGCACAGTAAGACCTCATCTCTACCAAAAATATATATATATATATTTTAATTACCTGGGCATGATGGCATGTGTCTGTAGTCTCAGCAACTTGGGTGGCTGAGGTGGGAAGATTGCTTAAGCCCATGGCTGTTGTGAGCCATGATCATGCTACTGTGCTCCAGCCTGGGCTTCAGAGAGAGACCCTGTCTCAAAAAAACAAAACAAACCAAAAAATACACACACATACACACACATATATACATGTATATATACATATACATATATGCACATATGTGTATATGTACATACACGCACGCATACGTATGTGTACATATATGTATACACATGTATGTATATGTGTATACACGTATATACACATATATAGGTGTGTGTATATATGTGTCTATATACATGTATGCAAACTGAAAGTGAATCCTAGGGCTTGCTCCTTCACCAGGCCACGACGGGCTGGGTCTCATGATTGCCTTAAGAAAGGCTGTCTCCCAGTGTGGTGATTCCTCAAGGATCTAGAACTAGAAATACCATTTGACCCAGCAATCCCATTACTGGGTATATACCCAAAGGATTATAAATCATGCCACTATAAAGACACATGTACATGTATGTTTACTGTGGCACTATTCACAATAGCAAAGACTTGGAACCAACCCAAATGTCCATCAGTGATAGACTGGATTAAGAAAATGTGGCATATATACACCAAGGAATACTATGCAGCCATAAAAAAGGATGCATTTGGCTGGGCACAGTGGCTCACGCCTATAATCCCAGCACTTTGGGAGGCTGAGGTGGGCAGATCACATGAGGTCAGGAGTTCGAGACCAGCCTAGCCAACACGGTGAAACCTCGTCTCTACTAAAAATACAAAATTAGCTGGGCATGGTGGTGCCTGTCTATAGTCCCAGCTACCCAGGAGGCTGAGGCAGGAGAATCACTGGAATCCAGGAGGCAGAGGTTGCAGTGAGCCAAGACTGCACCACTGCACTCCAGCCTGGGTGACAGAGTGAGACTGCATCTCAAAAAAAAAAAAAAAAAAAAAAAAGAAAAGAAAAGAAAAAAAGAGAAAGAAAAAGGATGAGTTCACGTCCTTTGCAGGGACATGGATGACACTGGAAACCATCATTCTCAGCAAAACTTTCACAAGGACAGAAAACCAAACATCACGTGCTCTCACTTACAGGTCGAAGTTGAACAATGAGAACACATGGACACCGGGCGGGTAACATCACATGCCGGGGCCTGTCAGGGGCCGGGGGGTTGGGGGTGGTGGAAATAGCATTAGGAGAAATACCTAATATAAATGACGAGTTGATGGGTGTAGCAAGCCAACATGGCACATGTATACCTACATAACAAACTTGCATGTTGTGCACATGTACCCTAGAACTTAAAGTATAATGAAAAAAAAAAAAAAAGGCCATCTCCTCAAAGGCGAGCGAGCTGGACTCTTGACCTCAGCATACACCTTTCAATTCAGAGCTTCTTTGCCTTTCTAACAAGTTATTCCTAAATTTTACAAACTTACATTTAACACATTTAAATATTAAAATAACTAAACTTATTTTATAATCTATAAATTTTATTGTATAATTTATAAATATTAAATATAATACGTATTAAGTATTGTACAATATTTATAAATTATACAAATCTAGATGGTATTATATCAAATATGAGGGAGGCAAGTACATTTTTAATAAAACAATGGTATCTAAAATAGTTACTTCTTTCCAAGGGATCAGTATTTTTACCAATTCTGTCTTTTTTGTTGTTGTTTTTTGAAATGGAGTCTTACTCTGTTGCCCAAGCTGGAGTGCAGTGGTGCGATCTCAGCTCACTGCAATCTCTGCCTCCCGAGTTCAGGCAATTCTCCCACCTCAGCCCCCCGAGTAGCTGGGATTACAGGCATCCGCCACCATGCCTGGCTAATTATTTTAGTATTTTTACTAGAGACAGGGTTTCACCATGTTGGCCAGGCTGGTCTCGAACTCCTGACCTCAAGTGATCAGCCTACCTTGGCCTACCAAAGTGCTATGATTACAGGAGTTGAGCCACCGCGCCAGTCCCCAGTTCTGTCTTAAAGAAAATAATTTACTTTGGGTTTTCCAGGAGAATAAGATTTCCCATAGACACAGAACCATGGCAGGGTAGCCGCACTTCCTTCCAGAACATTCCCTGTGTTGGAGGGGGTGGGATGAGTCCATTAACAAAAAGGACTGTAAACTACAGCAGCTGGCAACAAGCCGGAACACGAACTCCATGCTCGTGCTGCCTGAAAACACACACACACAAACACGCATGTGAGCACACTCCCACACGAGTTCACTCACCAACGCCCAGCAGGTTAAATGCCATTGCCAGTCCTCGCTTTTCGGGTGAGAAAACTGAAGCACAGACAGGTTAAATAACTTGCTAAAGGTCACACATCTAGAAACCGGCAAATTCAGGGTTCTGGGCCAGGCACGGTGGCTCAGGCCTGTAATCCCAGCACTTTGGGAGGCCAACGTGGGCGGATCATTTGAGGTCACGAGTTCGAGACCAGCCTGGCCAACATTGCGAAACCCCATCTCTACTAAAAAATTTTAAAACATTAACCAGGCATGGTGGCACGCACCTGTAATCACAGCTACTCGAGAGGCTGAGGCAGGAGAATCGCTTGAACCTGGGAGGCAGAGGTTGCAGTGAGCCAAGATTGCACCACTGCACCCAGCCTGGACAACAGAGTGAGACTCCATCTCATATAAAACGAAACAAAACCCCCACCAAACAGGATCCTGGCTCCAGATGCCTCATTCTTAGCTACCAAGCTAGTTCAGAGTGAAAATGAAATATGACCATCTTGAAAGGAGGAGTCCACAATGTATATATTGTTATTTCTACGTTAAAACAAACAAAAGTGTTGATACTGTTTTATAACACAGTATAAAATATGCAAACTGAGGCCGGGCGTGGTGGCTCACACCTGTAATCTCAGCACTTTGAGAGGCTGAGGTGGGTGGATCACAAGGTCAGGAGTTCGAGACCAGCCTGGCCAACATGGTGAAACCCCGTCTCTACTAAAAATATTTAAAAAATTAGCCAGGCGTAATGGCGGATGCCTGTAGTCCCAGCTACTTGGGAGGATGAGGCAGAGAATTGCTTGAACCCAGGAGGCGGAGGCTGCAGTGAGCCGAGATCGCACCACTGCGCTCCAGCCTATGCGACAGAGCAAGACTCCGTCTCAAATAAAAACTACAAGCAAACTAAATTAGACCCTTTATAGGACTTAAGGTATGCACATGTGGAAAACAATAAATTTCGCCAATACTGTAATTTCCAACTTACTGCTCTACTAACAATCTACTTTTAAAAGTCAATTAACACAGAGTCTAAGAGCACATTATTCAGTAAGTGCTGGTCAATGCTAACGGTACAGATGAAAATTAAAACTGTATTCTATGTTTAGGTGCATACTGTATTCCACATTTATTCTTGTCTTGTGAACTTGAACTGTTAGTCTCAAGAATGAGTGAACAAAGCCTTTACACTTTCACACATCTTTCAAAAAACAATGGTTCTGCATGTGTCTGGCGTCCACGTGTGGGCTGTGTTGGGAGAAGGGAGCAGACAAGATGGTTAACCAGCTGGAGGAAAGGTAACAGGACAGTCACCCCTCTCCCGTTCCAGCATGGCACCAGGTTTGCAGTCACCTGCTCCTCCACTCTAGTGCATGCTTCCTCCTTGGGAGGCGCACAAGAAGTGTCAGAGAGAGTGTCAAAAGGACTAAAATTTTCAGAGGCCAGCAAACTGCCCAGCTGAGAGGAAGCAGGAAAAACACAGCTGGCTGCATCCTGAGCTGCAGCTGTGAGCACGGTCATCGTATCTGCATTCACAGTCCCAGTGTCAGTTCAGGTGTTCAGAGGGGGAAGCTGGCCCAGGAAGTGTGGAGTGGGACTCTGAGCTGAACCTGTGGGAGCCCGCAGCCACTCTCTTCCCACCAGGCCAGGCGATTCTTCTGGTGAGGCCTGAAGATGAGGATGTGCCTAAGGACAGCAATCCCAACAAGGAGAAGCTCAGGCAGGCTACCCATGCCAGGATGTTCCTGGCAGGTACAGCCCAGCTACACATACCTGCGTAGGTACTATCACCATGTCAGCACCAGCCAAAATGGATGTCACTTGCTCCCTGCCAAGAAGAAGACACCAGGAGAAGCCAGCCTTCTACTCTCGGTGCCTCCCACCATGGCATCAAGAGGATGCCTGGGACCCCTTCCTCAGGCCCACAGAGAGCCACAGAACAGAGACGGGGGGAATCACACATCAAGTCACCTGAGATGGGTCCAAATGGTCACAAGCGTGCTTCCCAAGTCACAGCTTCCAGAGGGGGCTGCAGGGCCCCTGACCCCTCTGGACACCAGCATTCATACTCAAACCCCTGCCCCATCCCACCCCCACAAGGGCTCAGGCCCAACACTTCTCCCGCAGCCCAATCAAAGCCCAAACATCCTTGAATTCTTTTTTTTTTTTTTTTTTTTTTTGAGATGGAGTCTCGCTCTGTCGCCAGGGCTGGAGTGCAGTGGCCAGATCTCAGCTCACTGCAAGCTCCGCCTCCCGGGTTTGCGCCATTCTCCTGCCTCAGCCTCCCGAGTAGCTGGGACTACAGGCACCCGCCACCTCGCCCGGCTCGTTTTTTGTAATTTTTAGTAGAGACAGGGTTTCACCGTGTTAGCCAGGATGGTCTCGATCTCCTGACCTCGTGATCCGCCTGTCTCGGCCTCCCAAAGTGCTGGGATTACAGGCTTGAGCCACCGTGCCCAGCCTGAATTGTTAATATTTTAGCTCATTTCCACGGACAAAGCAGATTTTATCAATCTTCTATGAATATATATTTAATCACCGCTCTTCAGTCGCAGGGCGTGGGTAGCCACAAGGAAAGCCAGCCATGGGGCCAGCTCCCTGTGCTCTGGTCTCTTGCATATAAAGCTAAAGTTCCTCTCACTAGTTACCTGCTGGCACAACCATTATCTAAGTTTGTAACATCATCTTCAATGGTTAAGCCATGGTGCTTTTGATCCAAAGTAGTCGTACATTACTTACAAACGACAGTCAAAATGTCAGCGTCAGTACAACACAGATCCACGTAACACCATTCGTATCATATTAGAAACCTAAATATCTGAAAATACTGAATTCACCGAATGACCTTTATTAGACTCCAGTGAACAAACCTCATCAATACATTGTGTCAATGCTTTCTTACTCTGAAGATGGAAAGTCACGCCCAACAAGGAATATCCATCCTTATTCTCTAAAATCTCAAGAGCACAGATGACTCTGCTTTCCAGGCAATGCTCTCTGGTGCCAGCCCTCCGGAAGAAGGCACAGCAGGGATTATGAAAGGTGACGCTGGGACGCAGCACTCAGACTAGCTCTCCAAAATAAACACATATTTGGCTTGTACCAGGAATGAGACGAATCCATATGCTGCCAAGTAATCGTTACTCCTCCAGTTCTATGAATAAGAGGAGTGGGAAGGGGATTAAGCCAAAGGAAAAAAAGAGCTCTATTCTTCCCGTTTATAATTTTAAGGTAACAATGGTCAATCATTTTAAAGGAAGTAGTTAAATTGAAGATCATGAGAAAACACAGGGGAAAACAGTGAAAGCAAAATACAAGGTTGGCTTATACTTGTAGCTTCGGGATATAAAAAATCCACCTGGGCAAATGTATATCTCATAGTAACTATAAATACAAACATAGCCACATATGCAATGTTTCTATTTTTAGGTCTTTTGCAAAACCCATATTACAGCTAAATCAAGTAAAACAAAGATATGGTGCTGGGCTGCACGGTGACACATTTGTTTACTGGCATAAGGTAGGCAGGGCTCAGGGATGTAGATAACTAGGCAGAACCACCTTACTAACCGAAGTATTGCTGTCAAGACTAAATCCACTCCACTGAATCAAGACACTGTGCTTTCTCCATGTGGCAATTTAAATGTGTTCCAACAACCAACAGAAAAGCGTTCATTCTTTCTTGCCACCATCATTGTATTATCCACACACCTAAAATCAGTTTTTGAGTCAAGACTGTGCATAGGAGGAATCCGATTAAGATCATGCCCAGCCACCACTCGCCATCTGGATGCCCTGAAGACAAATGGCATCGGTATCGAGAGGGGCTTCATGGCCAAACACAAGCCCAGGCAGCACTACTGTGGGGCTGGCAGGCGGGAAAGGGAGAGTGGGAAGCAGGGACCTTCCACCCAGCACTTCGCAGCTGACAGGCAGAACTCTTACTACATCTCAGGTGAGCCGGCAGAATATACCAGGATTCCAAGGTGGGGGCGGGAGGCAGGCAGGCAGGAGGACAGTCCAAAGAAACTCCAGACAAGTATCTTCCTTTAAATCTGGGAGAAAAGTAACCGCTGAGAGAAGATCAGGTGAAAAATCAAATCCTAGATTCTGAAAGGACTCTAGACCTTGAAAACTAGGATGGGACTTGAAGACCACCAATGCTACCCGCGACAATACACACAGCCCCCATCCTAACAGTCCCTCACCAGCCCGAGTCTGGGTGCCTCCAGTGATAGGAGAAGCCAGCTTCTTCCACATTGGAATAGCTCTGCTTGTGAGAAATGACTTCCTAATTCGGAGCCCAAATCCTTTTGCCTTTAAGTTTCCTTAAGCAGCGCTAGACACTGTGTCCTTTCCATGTCTGTTTCTCTAATACTAGGAACAAAGCCTCCATGCTCCAGTCTCCTCTTCCAAATGACACATCCACAGTGTCTTCAATGAACTTGGCTTCCAGAGTGTTCATGAACCAGATCAGGAGAGCAGAGTAGACATCTATGAACAAATCCAAAAGAGAACAGACTCTCAGAAGGTTGGGATTCTAGTTTGGCAACTGAAATAGCCAGAAGAGTGAGCTATCCAAGTGTCTTGGAGCCTGTCAACGAGCTGCACTGGCACCAGAGGAGCAGGACCAGCGCCGTGCAGGCCCGTCAGCACCATAAGCAACTGTGCCCGCTCCTGAGACAGCAGCACTTACGGTACAGGAAAGCAAGTCACAAACACACATCCTCAAGGCCAAAACCCTGCTTTGCATACTTCACAGAACAACTGGTTTTGCTTTTTTTTTTTTTTTCTGTAAAGAGCTAATGGGGGCAGAAAGGCAGAAACTGGATAAATATTCTTCCCTCACCTCCACCAACAGAAGTGGTATCTGAGTGATTCTGATCCTGTGTAGGAGTCAGAGAGGGTGGGGCCCGTGTCAGAAAGGCTGGCGGCATTGTTCACGGAGTCAGTCTCAAGTGCCTGGCAGTCAGCAGACCAGCTCAAAGAAGCCCTTGCAATGACAGGCACAGAGAGCAAAGGAACACAAGATTCCCTCTGACAATCGTCTCAAACAAATGAACATCCACTCAAACGATGCCCCCAAAGGCCGTACAGAGAAAAAAGGAGCGTTCCTGCATGCTGACCAAGACACCCGGCACACGACGTCGCGTGAAATCTTGGACCTAACGATCACACCAGAAACGGATTCAAAATATTTTCACCATTCCCAACAAAGGACAGTATAGGAAAGCAACCATCATTTTCCCTTCCACTCCCACCGACCCAAAGGCACCTCATAAAAATTATCTTCATTTGTTAGATAAGGAGCCGCTGAAACAATCCCTTCACAAGCCTCTCACTGGTACACCCTGGTACTGAATGAGAGAGGAGAGGACTCCCATCTTCTGACCCAGTGAAGCGTGCTGTCTGGTAAGCTTTCTGAGTCTTTAGAGCTGTTAGTGATGTCACAATTAAAAATCAACCAGGAAAATGAACACAACAAAAGATTATAAGAATACAAAGGGCCAAGACCCATCGTTGAATTAAAACTAGCTAAACGAACTTAAAGGAGCAGCTACATTCATGTCTTAATAGGAGAAGAGAGAACTAGCAAAGGTGAGTACATGTATCAACAATGGGAAACAGTTCTAGGGCTGTCATCCACAAGGAACAATCAGCACCACAGCAGATTCTAATTTGGGCTGAACAAAACCTAAACCAAAACGATCATGGGCAGATGGTACTTCTTTCTAAATAACGAAGAGACAATAATCTCCCCCCTTTCTGCTAATCCATTGACCTTAATACCAATTCTGTTCTTAACCACCTGGCAACATGAGTGCAGCTGTGCGCACTTCGGCTCATCACGAGACTACCCTCAATAACTAAAACTTTTTTTTTGTTATTTCACTCATTGTGACATCATTTTAAGCTAATATAATTGTTTCAAATCATTACAGGAAAATAAATTGACAATAGCCTAAAGGAGAATTCCTATCAGAAACAAAAACCATATACCAAAAACAGTTTTCAAAAACAAAAACACGAAAGCTCACTGCAGAAAGAGTAACATCCTGTTTTATGTTTAGTGTTAGCATTAGTCATAAAGATCTGGGGAACAGGAATAAATTCTTAACAATTACAGAAATCCCAAACACCTTGCTGGTGGAGTCGTCTCTACCTGATAAACTCCTACAGATCCTACAAGATCCAGCTCGTTTACCCCTCTGTGAGGCCTTACATTAACTCCTTCCCATTAACTCAAGGACATTCAATTCACTCCCTCTTCTAGTTCTCATTAGTTCCTCCCACAAACATTTACTAAAATCTATGTGTCCAGGACACTGCCTATAACTCGGCAGTACACAGAGGAATGATGACGCTTCATGCCCAGGAAGGACTCACCAGTTAGAAGTGGCAGGCATGTATGCGAGGTTATTATTACACAGTGCGACTAGTGCTCTAATGGAGATACGCCGTGCAGAGAAACAGTCATATCTTCCCTCAAGTACCCCGTGAGGCTGTGATTCATTCAATCGTTTCCATCTCCTCCAGTGTGCTACTGACCTGTGAAGACAGGAACTGTGCTCTAGTTAGCTCCAGCTCCCACTGCCTAGTGAACGCAGAACACACTATAGAAACGCAATATATGTTTGTTAATGCATTAGGGACAATAAGATTACTTAAAAAAACAAAACTACCGGTGCTTTATAATTGGGTCTTACAGCTCCAAACGAAAGGTATTTGTTAACTGTATAACCCAATAATTTGCTGCAATGTGCGTGTTAGCACTGGAGGACCTCTGGAGCAGATATACTTTTGAACATTCCTCTGGTGGCAGGATATTCCACCCCAAGTCATCAAAGAGAAAGATGTTGACAGGTGACCTATGCTGAAACTTGGGCTCCAACCTAAGGAAATAAACACAGCAGGACACAGACCCCGGGGTGGCTTACAAGGTTCCCTGGCTGACCTTCAGCACAGCTCTTCCATGTACCCCAAGCACAACTGCTCTGTCTCCAGGAGAATAATTTTAGCCCTAAACAAAAATAATGAGAAGTTTCCCAAATTGCTATCTGGAGTCATTTACAAAAAGCAAGCAAACGCTAGGAATGTTCAATTGTAACAGCAAAAGACTGTAGCTAATCAATTCTAATAACAAAAGACTGTGATCAGTTCAAAATGTTTCAAATGAGCAACACTGAATTACATAGTTTCCTTACAAGTGTCCTTTTCAGGAACAAATCAAATTTAAAAATCAAAATCTATCAAATTGTTTCCTTGAATTGTTGTGTCCTCACATTCTCCACTGAAGGTTGTTTGTTTAAAATGATTTAGAAAACAAAAACAAAACCGGGGTGCGGCGGCTCATGCCTGTAATCCCAGCACTTTGGGAGACCGAGGGGGGTGGATCAAGAGGTCAAGAGATGGAGACCATCCTGGCCAACATGGTGAAACCACCTCTCTACTAAAAATACAAAAACTAGCTGGGCATGGTGGCGGACGCCTGTAGTCCCAGCTACTTGGGAGGCTGAGGCAGGAGAATCGCTTGAACCTGGGAGGGGGAGGTTGCAGTGAGCCGAAATTGGGTCACTGCACTCCAGCCTGGCAACAGAGTGAGACTCCGTCCCAAAAAAAAAAAAAAAAAGTCTGTCACCCTACAGTAATTGAGTGATATAAATCAAGGAAATCAGAAATTAAAGAACAAAGCCACTCATAAAATGTGCTGTCAAAAATTAGTTGTAAGTTACTAATTTTAAAAGCTAACCTCAGTAAGAGTATCAATGAATCACTTTATTACTGTAATCAATCCTCCCAGACAGCTAGAGAACACCCTAAAGACACCGAATGCTCTGGATGGGCAGAGTCAGTGTGGACTTCACTCCCAGCGCAGCTGGTTCCAGGGCTGGCCCGGATGGCATCCACTGGGATGCAGAGAGCATGCGCTGCAAGGGGACACCCTACAATGTCATTAATCATTTATTATTTGATCTTTCCTTGCATTAAATTATACTTGAGTCAACGGACTCTGCCTCAATACATGTGTATCAGGTAACACGAAACTGCTCTTGATCTGACACAGGGTCTTTCTGGAATGTCTGCTGGCCAGCTGCTATCAGCTGCAAGCCTTATATAGAGGGAGCAGCCCTGAACTCAGGGAGGCAACTGTTCTGCGTTGGGGGAAGAACTGGGAAGAGCCTAAAAAGACAAGTTCCAACACGGATCAGACAGTACAAGAGAATCATCCTACAAAAGGTAGGTGTTCCAATCCTTTCATCCTTAACGCCTTGAGTTCAGAATACAGGCAAACCAAAGGCACACATGTGTAGGAGCCCGTGTGTGTTTTAAAATAAGACTCCAGCCATCTTGCTTCCCTGTGCTAATGGAAATACCTTGCCTAAGCATTTAAGAAGCCAAATAGACTATTTAATGCAATAATTACTTTGTCTTTAGTTTCCTGTAGCCAATTCAAAAATTTACTTAGCTGTTTCAAAGAAGATGGAAAGCTTCTAACAGAAGGAAAACCTGCACCAGCTGATGTCATTTTTAATTTCCTTTATATTTTCAAGGGCTCTAAATTTTAAACATTATGGCTAAGATGCAGAGAAAGCCGGTGGTGCTTCTCATGATGCTTATCATGTTGCAGATCTACGACAGTTTAGCTGTCAATCTAAAATTCAAAAAGGTCTGAGAATGGAAGGAACTTCTTTTCATAAATGGTTGGCAAATTATTTTGGTGGCAAAACCAGACTCTAACCTAACTGGCATGAGGCTATTTTTAATCACTATTTATTTCACTGAGTGTGGATATCTCAGGCTTTGCTGCAAAATACTAGTGTGTTATTACAGGGCGCCACCCGACCTCACAGGCAGTGTTCTATAACACACACCATTTTACCTTCCTCAGATCCAAAATTTCCGAGTTCTACAAACTCACCTGTCCCCAGTGGTTTCGGGACTTGCATCCTATGGACATTTACAGGGAAACCGAGCCTGGGCTCTACTGCATCTGACTCTTACCTTAGAGACTCTTATCTAAATTCAAAATCTTATACAGCACCTAAATTCTGAATCATTTATGTCACAGGAAGCAAATATGTAAAGACTGGAGATGTGTAATAAAATGAGAGGTTGTGATACTTGTGGGGACAACAGCTTTTACCTGTAATAGACACTGGTATCACCAAAATCCTAAGAATATTGAAATTTCAGACATTTTAGTCAAAGGCAAAGAATTTATCCAGGTGAAAGATGTAGCTTTTTTCAGTATGTAATTACCTAGCACTTCAGAAAAAAGTGAGGCCCTAGAGTTCTGACCATATGTGCTGTAGTGTAGTTCATTAAATTTCCATTTTTCTATACAACTCACAATGCTAGTAATATTATGTCTCAGACCAAAGTAATTCCACCCAGAGAAGAACTGACCACAAAGAACAAACTGAGCATTACTATAAATATTCCAACACACGTCACCCCCTTACTACTCCAAATCTACTATCAATCCATTCGACCAGAGGAACTACCCAAACCCCAAATGCTTTTAACTTGTATCAAGAGGGACCACAACGAAACGCATCCTCTCTAAATCATGTCTGTGCCTTTCTCTTTCTCTCTCTGATACAAACTTGTCTGGAACCAAGGCAGCTAATTACTGTTTTCTTCAAAGTCCACAGAACAAAGATGCAAACCTGCTATTAGAGAACTGGGACCTTCAGGTCTTAACTTCCTCTGAACGCCAACGATGACAGGAGCAATTTCGTGCAAACCAATTCTTTTAACAAAATAACACGCATCATTTTCTAATATTTTAAGAGAATACACGAAGGGAAGTTTCTGGAGGCTCTGACCCCCAAATGCTACCAAAAGGTTAACTGATTCCTGCAGTGGAATACCATATCTGGCTGGAGATCCCTCCCTGCAAAGTTCCTGTCAGAGGACATAAGGGAACAGACACCTGAGGTTTCAGAACAGGCTGCAGGGCTGCAGTTTTCCTGCCCCTTTGCTAGCCTACATTACGAGGAAACAGATCCAGTCCCAGACTCGCTCTCCTCATTAAGATGCCACCTGGGCCGGGCGCGGTGGCTCAAGCCTGTAATCCCAGCATTTTGGGAGGCCGAGACGGGCGGATCACGAGGTCAGAAGATCGAGACCATCCTGGCTAACACTGTGAAACCCCGTCTCTACTAAAAAATACAAAAAACTAGCCGGGCGAGGTGGCGGCGCCTGTAGTTCCAGCTACTCGGGAGGCTGAGGCAGGAGAATGGCGTAAACCCAGGAGGCGGAGCTTGCAGTGAGCTGAGATCCGGCCACTGCACTCCAGCCTGGGCGACAGAGCGAGACTCCGTCTCAAAAAAAAAAAAAAAAAAAAAAAGCCACCTGGCAGGAAAGCTGTGGAGAGAGAGACCTCCGTCCCGCCCTGCGCCCCACCACTGTAGTGAAGTGTCCTCACAGCCAGCTCAATACCGAGGGCCACGGAGTCATCTGAGGCCACACCACAGCACTCACAGATGGTAGCACCAACAGGGAGACGACTCCAGGCAGGGAGGGGCGCCAGGATGAATGCCGGCTCTTCCCACCCAGGCAGCGGCACCTGTGCGGCGGCGACCGGCGAGCCTCAGCTCCCTGGGACGGCCTCACAGGTGTCGCGGGCAGCCAGTTGAGGGCCCTCTCCCGCAGAAGGCCGAGCCAGAACGCGAGGGAAGTCGGCGCCGCCTGGCAAGGCGACCTGTCCCGGGTCAAGCTCTCCTTGATGAAGGTGGTGGACCCCGAGGGAAACTAGCACGCACAGCCAGGCGCAGGGGCAGCCAGAAAACCCAGGACCGCTGCGCCCTGCTAGGGAGAACCGCAGTACCCGAGTTCACATCTCTCGAGGCCACGTGCGGGCTACCGACCCGGGAGGGCGGGTTCCATGGCCACCGCGGAGCCAGCAAGTCCCCACCACGCCCCTTCCCGTCCCGGGACCCCTGGCCACGCTGCCCACCTCTGCGCGGGGAGCCGTCGATGCTCTCGGCGCTGGACGAGTGCGCCTCGGCCGGCGGCCGCCGCAGACTGAAGTAGCCGCGCGGCCGCGAGGCTCCGCTCCGTGGGGAGGGCCCGCCGCCCGGGCCCCCATCTCTGCGCGCGAAGATGCCGCTGAAGAAGCGCAGCAGTCGGTGTTCCGAGGCTGCGCCGGCCCCGGCCGCCGCCCGCGCGCGCTCCAGCCGCTGCAGGTCGCTGTTGTCTAGCGTGCGGTTCTTGCTCTTACTGCGCTCCCAACGCTCCAGGTCCGACAGCGTGTCGTTCTTGCTGAGCACCTCGCCCACGTCCAGGGTGTTGCGCTTCTCCGAGGAGGGCTGCGTGGCAGCCGCGGGCTCCAGGGTGACCCCGGCGGCGGCCTCGTCACCCGGCGCCCAGGCCAGGCTCCCGGAGCTGCTGTGGCGCCTCCCACCGTCCAGTGTCCGGCCCTGCGGCGCCTCAGGCCCGCTCCAGTGCCTGAAGCTCAAGCTCCGCCGCAGGGGCGCGGCCCGGGCCCCCTCCACGTCGGGGCTGCAGGGCGCTGGCGAGCCTCGTCCCTCCTCCTCCGCCCGCACGCTGCTGGCCAGGTCCGCGGGCTCCAGGCCGCGTGCGCACGGCCGGAGCCGCCCCAGCTCCAGCTGCCCGGTGCTGCGGGTGCGGTAGGTGCGGAAATCCCATGCGCGCGGCCGGCGACCCTCCGGTTCCTCCGCCTCCTCGGCTTCCTCCTCAAGCCGCCCGGGCGCGTCCGGGGAGCGCGCGGGCCGGGGCCGCCGAGCCGGGCGCGGGTCCGGGCCGCCGGAGCCCGGGGCAGCCAGCTGCTCTTTCCTGACCATGGTCACCGAGATGCGGTAGACGGTCTTTCTGGGAGGCGTCCCGCGCGGCATCGCGTCCGCGGGTGGCGACGCGGGCTCACCGCTGCCGTCCAACAAGTACATGTCGCCCGCACACTGGGGCCCCGCCGCATCCAGCGAGCCCGCGGGCTGGGAGGGCACCGGGTCAGGCGGGGAGGGCAGGCGGTCCGGGAGTGTGGCCCACGCCCCCCGCTCGCCGCGAGGGCCGCACTCAGGCTGCGGGGAAGGCGCCCCTGGCACCCGCCGGCCCGTACGCCTCGCCGCCCGAGTGCCGGGGTCCGGGCCCGGGGCGCCGAGCCATGGGCCGGCCGGGCCAGGCGAGGCGGCCGGTCAGGCGCGAGAGCACTCTCGCCAGCAGGTGCGGCCGCGGTGCGCAGGGCCCAGGGCGGGCGGCGGCGCCCGCGGCTTCATTGTCTACGACGCGGGGCCCGTGCGCATCCTCCCACCCCGGCAGCACAGCTCGGCGGTTCCGCAGCCTCCGCCACTCCTTGGGCTCCGGGACGCGCGGACAGCTGCGCCGGCTGCGACCGAAGGGTGGCGGGCGGCGGGCGGCGGTTTAAAATGGAAACGCGCGCCGGGGCGGGGCGGGCGGCGGGGCCAACGTGCAGGGACCGCGGGCCGCGCGCCCAGCCGGGCTGGCGGAGTCCCGGGAGCGCGGTGGCGGCGGCGGCGGCGAGCGCGGCGGCGTGCAGGCCCAAGCGCCGGGATGGATCCGCGCAGCGCGGACCGGAGCCACAGGGGGGCCTAGCCCAGCACCAGCCTGCACCCTAAAACCACGCACACTTTGGGGCTTGGCCTGCAAAAACAAAACTAGGGGCATGTCTCACCTGCTGCGCGTTTATATGAGGCATCTTTCCTAACCATGCAGCTTCGAAGATGCAACTCATGTGACTTGTTTAAAAAAGTATCTTTAGGCCGGGCGCGGTGGCTCAAGCCTGTAATCCCAGCACTTTGGGAGGCCGAGACTCTCGGGCGGATCACGAGGTCAGAAGATCGAGACCATCCTGGCTAACACGGTGAAACCCTGTCTCTACTAAAAACTACAAAAACAAAAAAAACTAGCCGGGCGAGGTGGCGGCGCCTGTAGTCCCAGCTACCCGGGAGAATGAGGCTGGAGAATGGTGTAAACCCGGGAGGCGGAGCTTGCAGTGAGCTGAGATCCGGCCACAGCACTCCAGCCTGGGTGACAGAGCGAGACTCCGTCTCAAAAAAAAAAGTATCTTTAGCACCTGTTACCCCCAACCTCACCTAGGAACAGGAGCAAGTGGGCTTCCAGGAAGACAAGAACAAAGATATGTGACTGTGAGGGGAGGGTGCTGTTTACACCAATGCCCTGCCAATGAAGGGCCACAATCTGTCTCCTAACATAATTCTATCTTGTTTTCATTTTCAATTAGCAATAATCTCACCCCAGATAAACCTCTATGGCTACGATACTGCCTCTGTGCAAAGCTTCTAAAATAATCTCGTAGGGTTATTTTACCAATGTGTGGGGAAAGATTCCTCACAGGTAAGCACTTGCTCCCCATGACAACAGACAGGAGAATACTGCGGTTAAGAGCAAGAAGACAGACGTGCCTGCCGGCAAGCCAGGCTTATCCACTGACAAACCACCTGCTTTTCCACCTGTAAGATAGGAGTGCCGAGAAAAGCTCCTAAACTTTGAGCATTCTTGTGAAGATTAAATTGATTAAAATCCTATGTGCCATGCATTCTGTATACATGCTACATATTCACCATTAATACTGAAAACTGAACTTCTCTTCCATCAAATCCCCCACTTCCTACCTGGTGGGCTGACAGATACTGGTCTTGGATATTATCCGAGGCCACACAATATTTAGACATAGGTGATCAACTTATCAGTTCCTCACGCTGTCTTAAACACAGATGTCTTGTTTCAGAGTTTTCTTGATGAAAAGTTTCAGAAGGAAAAATACAATGTCCCCTAATCACACCACATGCTTACATGACCTTCTCCAGACCTAGAAATGCCACAGCTTGCTACAGGCTGTTTCTGGGCAAGGTGCTGGTGGCCAGGCCAGGGGGAAGCATTACTTTGGGATATGCTATTTGCAGGCAGGGATTGTCAGGTGCCAACTTTCCCTACTTTAATCTTACTGTGGGGGTACCTATTGTGTTCACGGCACTGGAAGTGGCATAAAAATGAATAGGGCAAGCTCTCTTTTGAGGAAAGTTATAGAAGTTATAGCCTAGGAAATCTGGATTTTATGACAGCTTGAAATTTAATATTCAGATTTAATGAAATAAATCAGAGTGACTGCTAGGTGATTCACTTTATTTTTCTTGAACGGATACTTTAAAATACACCTGACCACCCTCTCTGGCCTCAACCTTAACATGATTTTCACCATCATAGGCTCACACCTCAGCCTACCTGCTACTCAAACTTTAAAGGCTCTGGATGTGGTACCTCTGATTACGTCCTCATTGTAAGGAGGGGGTTCCCAAGACAGAATCATTTTACCTTTTGAGTTTCAATAAAGAAGCCCTCTTTGATAAGAACCAAGAACCCCCAACTTCTAGAGTGGGAGCCAGGTGGGATTCATCTGTCAGAATGGTTCAGAATGACAGCCTAACGCCCATCTGGTTAGGGAGATGCAGAGGCTTGGAGACAAAGGGCACTTCCCCAGGGCTACACAGCTCCTCAGTAAGGGTGAAATCTGGGGTTTGGGGGTCACACTGCCTGTGCTCATTTTTTTTGTCTTAGTAAGCATCAGCATTCTGCTTTGTTGATAACAAAGACCAAAGTAAACATGTGAATATTACTAAACTCCAAGCAAATCAAATGTAAATGTTATCTTGACATTTCCAGGTAGCATTTTTAGCAAACTTTCAGACTTACTCATTTTTCTATTGGTTCATTTATTCATCGAATATATATTAAGTACCTACTGCAATGCTACACAGTGACAATGCAGGGGTTCTGTCCTCAAAGAATTGACACAACTCCCAAAAAATGCTAAGACTATGTGATTTTACCACAAAAAGACAGTGGGGGAGATAAAAGCTTCGCGATAATCCCAGAGACAGCTACAGTGCCATACGGTCTCTTTAATGATGAACACCACTACAATTTGGCAAAAGTCTAAAATTTTATCACTGCAGCTATACAGACTTAAAGGTCACCCAGGTCTGTAAGTTGAGAAACGGAGCAACGTGGACAGACAGAGATCTTTGCTACTGTCAAGGGTGGGACCAGAACCCTGGGCTCCTAACTTAGCCAGGTGTGGGAAGGGGAGGTCAATTCCCACTATTTGAGACCATGGCTATGTTCAGATACTGAGATGAACTTTAATATGAAAGTAGCTTGTCCATAATTAAGATATGCAAATCTATCTCACTTGTTATCTGAAGCATTCACAGAGCCCAAAGTAAAAAATAAAGCAGTACTCCTTCGGGGCTAAAATACTGGACTGTTTGTGTCTCCCAATTACTGTACCTTTGTCTAGAATCCATCCCAGGTTTTGCACTTTGCCATATGAGATGCAGGCTGCAGAGTAGAAGAATCCATTCCATCCACCTTAGATGACACTGACTCTTCCAGGGAACCTCTTTCAGCCATAGCCAGTGTGTTTGTGATCCTTCAGCATTTCCACCTCAGAAGGAAGCACTTATTTTCCATACTGATCATAATAATGCCATGTCAAGTGCGACTGTGGGTGCTGAAAAACCTGGTCACAGAGATTTGCCTTTCCCCACTGCCCTAGAGAGATGGGCTCTCCCGATGCAAGAAGACACATGCTCCCGACATGTCACTCGAAAATCTAAATCCCCTTCTACAAAGCCAGACCAGTCTTTTTTGAAGAGGAAAAAAAAAATCATAATCCTATATATGTTCAGGTGGCATTATGCTTTATTTTTCAGTCGTTTTTTAAACTGACTCCACTAGACTGTCATTTCTTGAATTTTTCCATGCCATGGAGCATTATCACCATTTTTTTTTTAAGCATGTAGTTGATTTCACTGCTACCTCAAAACCAAACAGCAGCCGGGCAATGCCTCCGTGCTGCAGGGACTAATGCCGCCCGAGAGAGGAAGACTGCAGAGGAGAGTTCAGGAAAGGTGCCAGCCCTAGCTAACCCCCATTCATCACCCTCAGCAGCTGGCTTCGCTTCCTTAGTTCCAACTTTATGAGATGCTTTGGCCACCCTCCCACGACTCCTCTGTCCCGGGTCATTTCTAGCGAGCTATAAATCAAACATTCTCCTTGAGAATAGTATTTCCAAGTGTTGCTAGAGTCGATAAGCCTTATTTAAAGGAAACTTCTGGTAGCCAGTCAGCAGAGCCATCTGCTACACAGGCTGGCTTTCCAAATAACAGAACCTGACAGCCAGTAATCACGTTTGCAGTATCTTAGCAGAACCGCGTCTGCTAACTGTAGAAACTGGCCAACCACTGGTTCTGCCCTGGCCCTAGCATGCCCACCCCCGGAGCCAACCAAGAGCCCCTTCATGGGCATATCAAAGACTATTTTCTGGTAGCCAGTTGGCTGACAGATACATGTAAGAAGCAGCAATTAGAAAGACAGTTATGTCTTATTAATACTTTTATATTTTTAGCATGAGACTCAAATTCTCATCTGAGAATGTCATGGTAGAATGGTTTCTAAGCTAAGATTTGCCATGATGCTCAGCTTCCAGGAACTGAAAATTCTGCATGCATCTCTTTGCCTGGCACACTCCAGCCAAACTCACTGGGGATCCCATTTTTCTCATTTTAAAAGCTGAAGGTTAAACATGGAACTGTAAAAGAGATGGGGACTTGACCCTTATCTGCTAGTCGAGGAAGGACTGGTATGGTCTGTCTCTAAGGCAGGAACACTGATCCAGCAGGAAAAAAGACCCTAGAAGGTCCTCTGAGCACCTGCATCCTTCCTGTGTTTTTTCTTAAGGACCAACGACGGCAATTCCTGCAACAGAACACTGGCCATTTCTATTGTGTATGAACACACCACCACACAGACAGGCTAGAGGGCAGTGGCAAGATCATAGCTCACTACAGCCTTGAACTCCTGGGCTCAAGTGATCCTCCTGCCTCCTGAAAAGCTGGGACCACAGGCACATGTCACCACCCCTGGCTAATTTTTAAATTTTTCTGTAGAGAGGAGGGTCTTGCCATGTTGCCCAGGCTGCTCTCGAACTCCTCACCTCAGGTGATTCTCCCACCGTGGCCTCCTAAAGTGCTGGGATTTACAGGCGTGAGCCATCATGCTTGGCTAACGTTTTTTTTTTTTTTTTTTTTTTTTCATTTATTATAAAGATGGGGGTCTCACTATATTCCATAGGTGGGTCTCCCTTGTTACGCCTGCACCTGGCTAAGGGTTGAGGTGGCATCACTCACACATACCTTATGCTCTGAGAATGGGAACTGCCACGTTACAGAAGAAGAGACTTTAGTTCTACCTACGCATGAGGAACACGGGAGAGATTCAGGCCCAGATTCCTTTCCTCCATGCAGCCAACAGGAAGCACTGGACCCCACACTAAGCCTTCATTTCCACTTAAACAGGCCAGTGAGAAGCAAGCTTGGTTTTAAAACAAGCCAGTAAGTGTCCGTTGTGAGTAGATTCTTATTACCAAACAAAAGGAAAATATTAGATATTTCTTGGTAGTTTTTCTTGCTAAGTGTCAGGCAAAGGTGACTTAAGATATTAAATCAGGCCGGGCATGGTGGCTCATGTTTGTAATACCAGCACTTTGGAAGGCCGAGGCGGGTGGATCACCTGAGGTCAGGAGTTTGAGACCAGCCTGGCCGACATGGTAAAACCTTTTTTTTTTTTGAGACGGAGTCTCGCTCTGCCGCCCAGGCTGGAGTGCAGTGGCCGGATCTCAGCTCACTGCAAGCTCCGCCTCCCGGGTTTACGCCATTCTCCTGCCTCAGCCTCCCGAGTAGCTGGGACTACAGGCGCCCGCCATGTCGCCCGGCTAGTTTTTTGTATTTTTGTAGTTTTTAGTAGAGACAGGGTTTCACCGTGTTAGCCAGGATGGTCTCGATCTCCTGACCTCGTGATCCGCCCGTCTCGGCCTCCCAAAGTGCTGGGATTACAGGCTTGAGCCACCGTGCCCGGCCCGGTAAAACCTTTTTTATATCTGTAAAAATACAGAACAAAAATTAGCTGGGCGTGGTGGTGTGTACCTGTAATCCCAGCTACCTGGGAGGCTGAGGCAGGCAAATCGCTTGAACCCAGGAGGCAGAGGTTGCAGTGAGCTGAGATCATGCCACTGCACTCTAGCCTGGGCAACAAGAGTGAAACTCCGTCTCCAAAAAAAAATAAAAAATAATAAAAAAGCTATATATTAAAATTCGATCTATTTAAGCATTGTTTTATAGAGCCAACACAAACAACACTGAGCAGCCACTTTACAAACACAGCAGCTCCCAGTTCTGGCCACAGTTAGAAAGTCCCCAAAGGAGCTCCCATCGACCATCCAGCCTTTGAGCTCAGGGACAGGAGGGATGCGGTCAAGGGTAACACACAACACTGCAGCTGTCTATCAGACAGCCTCAAAGCAGCTCTGGAGCTTGTGTGCAGAAAAACCAAGACATCCCTACAAATTATCTAATCTTCCTAGTATTAGGTACAGGGGAACAGGCCTGTTTGGTAACATTTTCCTCTACAGGATTCACGGGAGGGAACTCTTCTAATATCGCCATGTGTACGATGGTCTTCATGCAGACATTCCTTCTCAAAGCACAGGGAAGAGTCAGATTTGGATTCGCCTAAGAGCCTTCTGGAGTAGGAACGAATACCACGAACTGTCAGAGAACAATGACCTAAATATGTTTGACAACATCTGGATGTTTACCAAGCTTTTCTTTAGATCCACTGACCTCAAAGATTTAGAAAATCCATGACTTACATGAAAATCACATCGAGGCCACAAACGATGCCCTGGGAATTTCTGCCAGCCCCATTACAAAGCCCAGCTTCTGGAAGAGCGTCATTTTACACAGTTCTCCCTTCTGCATCCCATCTGGGATTTGGCTGCAGAGATATCTGAAAAATCTTTGATCTGTGCTGAGGAGACTTGAATATTTGATGTATCTTTTTCCTCTAAATGTGGAAAACAAAATGCCTACGATGCCAGTTCAAAGCCCAACCCAATGCTGCTGCTCCCGTCTCAGCAGAGGGAGGGACATGATTGCTCCCCTTCCATTTTTTTTTTTTTTTAAGACAGAGTTTCGCTCTTGTTGTCCAGACTGGAGTGCAATGGTGCAATCAATCTCGACTCACTGTAACCTCTGCCTCCCAGGTTCAAGCGATTCCTCCTGTCTCAGCCTCCCAAGTAGATGGGATCACAGGCACCCGCCACCACACCCAGCTAATTTTTTGTATTTTCAGTGGAGACGGGGTTTCACCTTGTTGGTCAGGCTGACCTCAAATGATCCACCCGCCTTGGCCTCCCAAAGTGCTGGGATTACAGGCATGAGCCACCACACCCAGCTCCCCTTCCTCTATTAGCCAGCGTGTCCCTAGCTCGGTGTTCCCCAGGCTTGGAGGAAAACACATCAGGGGCTGCTGGGAGCGGCAGCTACCTGCCCTCCTAGTTAGAATGTGCATGGGAGCTCTTAAGAAAGAACTGGGTCCCCGGGATCACGTCTGACACAGTAAGATGGAATAAAACCTCTGCTCGCCATGTACCAGTCAGCAGTGGCCAGGAGCACTGAGCAGGGTGAGGGGTTCTTGCAGCGGGGCAGGGGGATGAGGGACCCAGAGGCTGGGTGTGAGCCCCGAGAACCCCAATTCCTGCAGCTGCTGAGCACCTTTGGTGAGTTATGACACCGTGCTATCTCTCCTCTGTCCAAAATCACCAACTTCGGCCAGGCATGGTGGCGTGCGTCTGTAATCCCAGCTACTTGGGAGGCTGAGGCAGGAGCCTCAGCTTGAAGCCAGGAGGCCGAGATTGCAATGAGCCAAGATGCCACCACTGCAATCCAGCCTGTGCAACAGAGTCAAAAAAAAAAAAAAAAAAAAAAAAATCACCAACTTCCATGAAGGCAGAGACCGAGTGGGGGAATGATAAACTAAATTGTGATGGCCACACGATCTACATTACTTCAAAACCGCTGTGAGTCCTCCCCTCCAAAGACGCACTCTGTCCCGGGGAGTGTGGCTGAAGGTGGGACCTGGTTGGTTACGTACCAAGACTTTCCAAATCTGGAAAAGGAGGTTAACTCCTCATCAGCTCAGCTCTGCGTGCTGACTGAAGGATCAGAGGCAGCCTGCACAGACACTCTCTAAAGCCACGCCACAAGTTAAGATGTGACTACCTGGCATGGCACGGCACTGAGTGGATACACCAAGCTGGGATTCATGTGCCACCACCCTGGGTCCCGTTTTTCCTGGTCACTGCCTCACAGTCACTCCACCCTAAAGGAGCTGAGTAGGGTGGTCAGCTTGGAGGTGGAGGGCCAGGCTGTGCCGCCTCCTCAGCGCCATGGTCTTTTCCTTCCCTGAGTTCCTGGGGCCTCCTCCCATGGCCATACCCCAACTCACCCAGGATAATGCTGCCCTGCAGTCTTGGCCTCCAAAAGCCCTTTCTCTGCCCACAACTCCCAGGTTGGCCATCCTTTCTTTCTGGAACTTCCCCTCCAGCTGTAGGGGAGCTGACTGTCACGCATCCTTTCCATCCCAACTCAGAGCTGCCTCCTGGCACCTCCTTCTCTGTCCAGCAGAGGCCAAGGGATATCACTGTATCACTGTCCACTCCAGACATGGCCCCACCTGTACCTGGCTCCTGTGAGACCCCACCTGGGCATGCCCCAAAGGCGGATCTGTACAAACTCCAGCGCACTGGACCAGTGTTCTCCAAGCACGGTCCACAGATCAGCAGCAGGGGCTTCACCCGGAAACCTGACCCCACCCCGAGATGCCCCTCGTCTCCCGGAGATTCAGGTGAGCACGAGCATCGGAAGCCCCAAGTCCACCTCACCAAGCCCAGCTGCAGATGCACACGTGTTGGGGCTGCTTCCAGCATCCCACAGCCCCACCACCCCCACAGCCCTGGCCAGCCCGTTTCCCATTCCTAGGATTCCTTGAAACTATCACTGCCCCATCCCCTCAGTAGGATGGCCTCCGGCCATGACTTCAGAGCTCCCTCAATGTCCTGCCTCCCGCCCACACCCAACTCTCTGGCTCAGAGTTGGCAGATGGACCCTGCACCCTCAATCATAATCACTGCCTTTCCTTCACTTGGCAGAGGAAAACACTCGATTACATCCCACTTAACAGAAAACACAAACAGCCTACCTCTCCTCCCTCCCTCCCTCCAGCCCTCAACAAAAGCCTGTCCTCCACCTGTCAATCTCTCCCCACTTGCGTATCTGTCTGAATTACCCGAAGAGTCCACACTCCCTCTACTGTTTACAGCCTCTTCATCCATCCCGGGATTCCCACAGCACACGCGTCCTTGCTGACCCACCCCCAGACATAGCCTACTCTCAGGAAACCATCCTTACTCCTGCAATCAGAGTCTGAGGGTACAATTCTGTTTGGAGCCCTCAGTGAGTCCCTGTCACCTGCAAAATAAAGCATCCATTTCCTTAACCGGTATTCAAGGCCCCTGACACTCTCCAGTCTCCCCAGTTGCACTGAGTGGCTAAGAGGCTGGGGTCCAAGGCCAGAAGGATGCAAACCACATGTGACCTCGGGAATGTGACCTTGCGGCTCTGCATCAGGTTTTCATTTCTGCAAAAACGAGACAATAACAATACGGTAGCTGTGACAATAAGATGTGATGATGTATGGGAAGCATCTGCTCCAATGCTGAAAACCAACAGGGGTTGTTTCTGCTGCATCCCAAGATTCCCCATCTGAGCACACCAGTGTCCTTTCTAGTTCCCAACCACACCATACCCAGTCTCGCCACTGTCTCCTGCTGGGACCAGCAGGATGGAGCTCAACTCTACACATCACTGGGGCCTGGACTGAGGAGTCCCCAAGCTCTTTCTCCTGCTGGCTCTGACCCCTTCTTCTCCCCTCACACTTGGGCACACCTGTGCGCACCTGGGCACGCTTCCTTGGCATCTGTCACCCTGCCCTGACACTTCCATTTATAGAACCCCCTCCTTCAGTCAAGGACAACTTCTATCTCTCACCCTCAAGCCCTTATAATAAATGCAGCTTGGAGGTTGACTTAATCAATCCAGGTAATGCCTCAGTCATGTTACCAACAACAAGGTTGGTCAACTTGTGTTAAACCCCCAAGAAGCCCACTTACCCTTCCACACAGTGCATCCCCCACCATGACCCCGCAAGTTTATCTATGAAGTCTCCAGTGGTTAGGGAAAGACACAGAGAAGAGGGTGATTCACTTCTTCCCCTGGCCACAAAAATCCTCAGCGCAGCTGATCTTGGGTGGCCGCCACCCTGAGAAAGCCTGTCCCTCCCTCCCGCGGTGGAAAACATGAAAACACACTCACTGTGTGTGCTGAGGGGGTAGGGAGCATCCCGGAGGGTGACTGCCTGGGAAAAGTCAGACCGGTGGCAGCTGCTTCATTTCAGGGAATGGGATACTGGTCAGACACAGGGGTCTGCAGCCTTGAGGGGCCCATGCAGGGGTGCCTGTGGGCCTGTTCCTTCCCTGCCCACCCCACCAGCCTGGGCCCATGCCAGGCCCACTGCACAAGGAGACAGATGTAAATTCACAAGTCCCTGACCCTCCCAGGACCAGAGGTGGCTGGCTGGTTCCCCAGACTTCGCATCCAAGGGCTTATCTGCAGAGGCCAGGGCCCCAGCTGAAAAACAAAGAAATATACACTATTGATCCAGGGCTTAGAAGATCCATTAAGAAACAGAATACTTGGAATAACTGAGAACTGTTTACAGAGAGGATAATAATTGAACCCATCCCCAGAGCTGATGCAGGGATCTGACAGCCCTCGGCACCTGGACCTGCACAGGTTCTCAAAGGAATGGTTGCTGTGCTTCAAAGAGCACCTTCAGGGGAGCTGCAAAGGGACCCCGAGCAGGGCATCGACATCTGGGAAGTGACCCACAAAGACGTGTTCAGATAGCACCCTGACTGTCAAAGGATTTCCCCAGAAGCAACAGTTGTTGGAAATTTTGAAAAAGGTGACAGGTTCAGCCTGCCCAGCTGACGCCCCTTCCCAGTACGCCAAGACCAATGCTTAAGGAGGACGTGGTGGCACTTCAGACGTTAATCCAGTTCATCCATTCTACCCCCAAAGTGCCCCGGAGAGGTAGGTACTATTACTATCCCGATTTTACAGACACAGAAAGACATAAAAAGTCAGCCACAGGTTAAAAGAGTCCCTGGATCTCACTGTAAAGAGTGGGCCTGGATTGAAGTCCACGACCCACTCATCAGATTCACAGAAACACACAAACTCTTCTCGGCGGGGTGTGGGAATCCAGCTCCAGGGCCTTCCCCAGGACAAGCCCAGAACAGCAGGTGGACTTGCAAAAGGAGGCCGGCATGGAAGTTGGCAGGGCGGGAACAATGGAGGGCCTCTCAAAGGAAAGCGAGAGCTGTACATTTTGCTGGGCTGCTTCAGTGTGAGAGCAGGAAGGAGGAAAGGGGGGGGGCGGGGGCAGAGAGAAAAGCAATGTGTTAAAAGAGCTTTCGGAGAAAGTACCCAGAAATGGTAGTCAAAAGGGGTAAAACACCAACAACAAAAACAGAAGGTCCCTCCCTGGTATTCCAAGGGGGAGGGTGCTGAAAACTCAAGGCTGATTGGGGTAAAACAGGCTCCCATTTCATTTCAATGTCAAAGGACAAAGGAACAGCCCAGTGGTCAGGATTATCTCCCAAATCCCGCCCTCACCACCAAGTCCCCAGTTTCCTTCCAGAGTTCCTGGAAAGGCTGGGCAGGTGCTCCTTGAGCTGGCTCTGCCCCGCCAACAGCTCCAGGGAAGCCCAGCCTTGTCCACTGCCCAGGTCTCTCTTTTGAGCCTGTCCACCCCTCCATCCCTGCTGGGCGCGTGCCCCCAGCACCCTCTCACCCGACACTCCACTCCACACCTCCTCCCAGACTCGACCTCGACCCCAGGAGGCTGCAGGAAAGGCTTTCAATTGTAGATGTCTCTTTGCTAATGCGGAAATACTCACTTATAAAGCCATAAATTCTTCCCATCCGAAGCATTCCGGATATAATTAGAGCAGTACCAAGGCCTGGGCCTTCGAAAAATCGCTTATTTCTCCAAACACATCCAGACCTTTCGCAGGTCTGTCAACCCAGACCCTTCCAAGGAAAATATCAGCACCATTATTTCTAAAGCTGGTAATAGAAGACATTTTGCTAATAGAAGAAGGTATGCACAAACAAGAAAAAATGCTTTGCAAAAGTGTAAAGGAAAAAAATTCCACAAATATTTAATAGGCCACCAAGGTTTTAATGACCTTCAACTAGCAACAGAAAGATTTTAATGTTCATAACATTTGAAGCCATCACTGTACGAGTTTACCAGCGTTGACCTAACAAAGTACCACGGGTTGTGTGGTTCAAACAACAGACACCTATTTATTCCAGTTCTGGAGCCTAGAAGGAAGAAATCAGCACAGAGTGGACAGGGCTGGTCTCTTTCCAGGTCTCTCGGCTTGGACATGCCGTCTTCTCCCTGTGTCCTCACATGGTCTTTCCTCTGTGTGTCTGTCTTAATCTCCTCCTCTTATAAGGACACAGTCTTACTGGATTAGGGTCCACTCTACTAACCTCATTTTGACTCGTCACCTCTTTCAAGAAACTGTCTCCAAATAGAATCGCATTACGAGGCACTGGGGTTAGGACTTAAAACACACACATTCTGGGAGGCACAGTTTAGCCCACAGGAATCACCACCATGCGCTGGGCATGGTGGCTCACAGCACTTTGGGAGGCCAAGGCCGATGGATTACCGGAGGTCAGGAGTTCAACACCAGCCTGGCCAACATGGTGAAACCCCATCTCTATTAAAAATATAAAAAATTAGCTGGGCGTGGTGGTGGGCACCTGTAATCCCAGCTACTCCAGAGGCTGAGGCAGGAGAATCACCTGAACCCGGGGGTGGGGGCGGACAGAGGTTGCAGTGAGCTGAGGTCATGCCATTATATTACAGCCAGGGAGACAACAGGGAAACTCCATCTCAAATAATAATAATAATAATAATAATAATAATAATAATAATAATACCACCACCATAACTTAAAGTAATGGGAACATTCGGTGTGTAATAGTCACATCTGGATTCACAGAAGGCCTTTTTCTCAATAAAAACTCAAATAGCGACATAAACAAGGTCACGCATTGCACAACTCAACTCCAGGGCTACCCAGTGCCCTACAACTGAAGTAGCAGTTATAAATTGGAGAGAAACTCAGGACTGAGAGAGACAAGATCTCCCGTATCTGAGGATGAAGTCCAGAGGCTTCCAACTGGAAGAAGCAGAGAGTCCCTCACGGCTCAATTTCACTGTGATACTCTGGGGGAAAGCAGAAACGTTGGAAAGTAGGCAAGTTAACAGTACATGTGTGAGAGCTCAGTCAGCTTATCTGGACTCTGGTTTCCACTTTTCAATGGAATATTAATTGGATTCATTTAAAATCATGCATGTCTTGCTCAAATATTAAATCATAATCCATGTGACTGTGGTCGGCAATTTCAGCGGGGACTCCTAGTGCAGAACTGAACAGGATGCCTTTCCTTTTCCTTTCTGTTACGTTGAAGGACTGCAGCATTATGTTATAAATAAAGTTTTGGTGCCGCAAAAGGAATAGCACTCAAATATAAAATTCTCTTTTTAATTCTCAGCAAGGCAAGTTACTTCCATAGAAGGGTGCGCCCTTAAAGATGGAGCAATGGTGAGCGCGCACTTGGACAAGGGAGGGTAGGGGGGTCTTATCCCTGATGCACGTGGCCCCTGCTGCGGTGTCAATCCACTATTGGGTTAGACCGTACAGGCTACATTAATTCCGACTGGATAATTGAAAGAGAGTGACGGGGTGAGTGGTTTGGCGGCAAAAATGGTTATGCAGGGTGGAGAATGACTCAGGGCGGAGCAGGAAGCAGGTAATCGGAATGAGTCAGGGTGGAGTCGGTGATTGAAATGAGTCAGGGTGGAGCAGGTAATAAGAAAAGGTTGCTTTATGAGAAAGTTAAGCTTAAAAGTAAAAGGCAAAGAATTGAACATACTGACATATTGATTCTTTGAAATTTAGAATCCATATCTAACAATTAGCTTCATGTAAACCCAAGTCTTAGGCTTGAAACTGTTTTTTGTTCTTGTGCAAGCACGTAGCCTTAAAACAAGCATACAATGCCTGCCCTGCAAAAAAAGTTGTCTTCTTGAAAGCCGAATATCTGTCTCCATCAGGGTACAAAGCACCAAGATAAATGAAAGCAATATTCTCTACTGCTTGTCCTCATTAGCCATCATCAGCAGGAGCGACCCCCTGAGGCCAATCAGAATGGGCACTGCAGTCTTCCTGGTGAAGGAGAACTCCAGTGCCCTTGCAGGGAAGGAAGAAACGTGCGATGGATTACTTTCCCTGGACTCTGCATTTCTCTGGCTTTCCTGGTAGAGTGCATACAGCCCTGCTAGTGACTTATTAGAAGTAGTGGAGCTCCAACAACTGCCTTGCCACATCCTGCACTGCTCCCTCCCTTTTCCATGCAAAACCCAGGGTCATATTCCAACAAAGATTCTTCCACAGCATCCAGGGTGGTGCCTCACTTTAAAAAAAAAAAAAAAAGACCTTGGAAATTTCTACTGAATAAACTTAATCCTGAAGAAATCATGCTTTTGGAAATGTGTTAAAAATACACGCATGGCACTACAGATCCCTTCTTTAAGGCATCTTGTTCCATGTGGACTTGCAGAGCGACACATGGGGCACCTGCTTTGCTGGAACGCAGTGAACTGCTTGGCCTGGGATCCCACTCACAGGCAGCCTTGCTAGAGAAACGTTTTCACAGCTACTAACTCATCAGATACAGGTACTCAACACAGGTCAGATATTTCCGTCTAGGGGCAGGGAGTATTATACTGGTGAAATACCGGAAAAGGGATCAAAAGTAAGACTAGAGAGCCCATGAGGCAATAAAGGACTAGACACCTGGGTTGTCCAGGTGTGATTCTGCAACGCTTAAAGAGATCCCTGGGCATTACCAACATCGAAATTACCTAGAAGGAAATTCAGGCCACATCACTTTCCAGCTTTCCATCTATTGTCTTTTTCACACACCACAAGGAATGCATACACCAGGCTACGAAATTGTGATCTCCCAATGGAATAAAGTGCTTTAAAGAACAAAAATGGAGACAGCGACCCATCTACCTTCCAGCTTCTGTACACTTAATTAATTCCATGTTCAATTTCAGCACGAATAAATTTTCAAAGCTTATGTCTCCTGATAAATCTATGCTGACCTTGTACCAAATGCACAAATGTTTCTGTTAACACACAACTCAAAAAAAAAAAAAAAAAAAAAAGAGGATCATTCTGGATATAGTAATTAATATTCTTTATTCGTGAAAGAGCTTTGTTTAAAACGGTATGATTCAATCAGAAAGTCATTTTCTTTCCGAGTTTGCTGGCCTTCCGATATGAATGCAAATCATGGTGACAAAGACAACATAGGGATTGAAAACATACTGCCTACTCCTTATAATTGTTTAATCTTGCTCCAGATATAGCTGGGAGATTCTAATTGAATATTTTGAAGATTTTTATTCCAATTTTCTTGAGACCATTGGCCTACGTGAAAATAAAGCAGAGACTAGTGATGAAGACCTTTCTGATGAAATTATCATCAAGCACTGTCATTTGATAAGAGAAAGAAAAAAGGATCTTAAAAATCCTGTGGGTATGATTAGAAGCATGTCATCTTTAGAAGCGGCCGGGGGGACTACTGACTACTAATAACCAAGTTCACGTCACTTTAAATGTGTCACCATCTTGAGATGGCTTTATCTCCACTAACAGACACGTAGGGACATCTGAGGATGATCTGACTTGGTGAACCATTCTTTACTTTTGGTCTCTACACTGCGACAGCAACGCACCTATTAAAATATTTCTTGTCATCATTCAATCAGTGGCATAGAATATTGTACCCCTTCTGAAGCCATCATTTATTAAAATATCCAATTGGAAGATATGTTTCCCTTATCTTGCTATTGTAGTTACACAGTTAAGCAACCCCAGCTGTGCAGGAAATACCATGGCAGTGAAGACATCGTTGAGCATAGAGGAATCAATTGGGGTTCCTGTCAAAGATGTCACACGCCACAAAGAGGCCAGGGGATAAAACACAAACACCCATGTTACGCTAAGCACACAGTTATATATAGAGTCCCTTCATGGGTCTCTGTTGTCCTGTCCCAATCCAGATTGAAATACGCAACGAATGAAGCTAAAGGATGCGATTAAAATCTCCTTTAGGTACCCGTCCGATTCTTCCCCTGGTTCTGTATCTGTACTTTCTAAAATTAACATGGATTGTTTTTGTTTTGTTTTGTTTTTGAGACAGACTCTCACTCTGTCACCCAGGCTGGAGCGCAGTGGCGCAATCTCAGTTCACTGCAATCTCTGCCTCCCGGGTTCAAGCGATTCTCCTGCCTCAGCCTTCCAAGTAGCTGGGATTACAGGTGCCCACCACCACGCCTGGCTAATTTTTGTGTTTTCAACGGAGATGGGGTTTTTTAGTAGAGACGGGGTTTCACCATGTTGGCCGGGCTGGTCTTGAACTCCTGACCTCCAGTGATCCACCCGCCTGGGCCTCTCAAAGTGCTGGAATGACAGGTGTGTGCCACCGTGCCTGGCCTGGGATCATTTAGTTTCTGTTTGACTCTACCCTTGAGTTCTCTTCCCTGATGTCCAGCAATGGCTCTGAAAGGACGACGTGGCATCTTCTGAATCACATGGACTCTCCCCCGCGAGCCTGATAGAGGCTGCTCTCTCAACATGGACTCAATGCTGTCACCCCACAGACAGGTGACCTGCTTAGGGTGGCTGTTGGAGGCTGATGGGCCTCTAAGGGGCAGGAAGCATGCAGAGGACAGGGGGTCTCCAGGGACACAGTGGCCCGGGGTGGGGAGGGGGCGGGGGGTCCTCAGGTCTGCGTGGGCAGAAGGCTGGAAAGTAGCCAGATAACTAAGATGGCCATCTCCTGATAAGCATGGAAGCCAGGGCCCTGTCACAGGGTCACAGAGAGGTGGGCTGCTCCCAGAGGGACACAGGACATTCAATCAAGCTTCCAGTCAGCCAGTCAGGGAAGTCACTATAAAAGCTGCCTCTGCCACCTGGAAAGCTGATCAGCTGGTCTCCTGCCCAGTCCAGGGGTCTTTCAAATGAAATTAAGTTTGCCCCCTTCAATATGGTCTAGGGTTTGCAATATCCTGTATTTCTCAATTATAACCATTAAAAAAGTAGAGAGTTCAAAAAACAAAAAGGGCGCCCCAAACCCTAAGAATTTCATACCAAAAGACACTTGCTGTAAAACAGGGCTCCTTCTCATCAAGACAAGCTGTCTTCTGGGTACCATGCTGCTTTTATATGCCTGTCCCTCCCCGTGAACCTCTTTATCCTTTCCGGAACAAGATACGAGTATAAATATAAATCAACCTGTCAATTATTATGAAAATCTCTTTAGCTTAGATTCCTAGAAGCACAATTCCTGAGTCAAAGGAAGCCAACATTTCATACATTCACATTTCCAAACAAATGTTTACAAAGGTTTCCATTCCCACCATCATTACTTGGGGGGCTCAATGTTGCCCACTCCCAGCCCACCCACCAGCACACAGGCTTAATCTGCCAACAGCCACAATGTGTCTAGAGGGCTGAATTTGTCTATGTCGTCGTCGTCACTGTTTTTAGTCTTTGCTGATTTGTTCAGTAACAGCATTTCAGATTAATTCGTTTTTGTCTATTTGCCTATGGGAATCTTCATGTTTTTCCAATCTATTTGTATGGGCTGTTTAAACATCAGGAATAACCATTTGTCTGCAACATTCCCTGCAAATATGTTTCCCTTAAACTTGTCAAAATGAGGATTGGAGTATGTCAAGAACAAAACATGTTAGGAACATTGCTGATGCAGATATCTGGCAGATCGTTTTCTCAGTGGCACTAGATCTCCTTCCTATTTATCATCATCCATTGAGTCGTTCCCTACCTCGTCCACTAGATTCCTTGGCCTGTGACCACTGCCTGCAGGGGTGTCTCTCTTTTTTTTTTTGAGACAGAGTTTCACTCTGTCGCCCAGGCTAGAGTGCACTGGCTGGCACAATCTCAGCTCACTGCAACCACCGCCTCTCAGGTTCAACGGATTCTCCCACCTCAGCCTCCCGAGTAGCTGGGACTACAGAAGCATGCGACCACACCCAGATAATTTTTTTATATTTTTAAGAGAGACCTGGTTTCACCATATTGTCCAGGCTGGTCTTGAACTCTTGACCTCAGGTGATCCACCCACCTCAGCCTCCCAAAGTGCTGGGATTATAGGCGTGAGCCACCGTGCCCAGCCAGGGTCTCTATCTTGGCTGTCTCCTAACGGTGCCACACATCTCAGAGGTTGCTCTGCCAGACCCAGTTCTTTCAGAGCACATACTAGCTCTTTTTACAGGACATTCCTTTAGTAAGACTTTCTAGAGTTTTACTTGAAGCTAAGCTTACAGGTTTGTAATCTGCGAAAAACACACTTTTTCCTACTCTGAAAATTGGTACATTTTTGACATTGAGTTTTCTGTGCCCTATTTGCCAAGGTTTTCTTCAGCAGAGCAGGGTAAAGAGCAAAAGCTAATTTCCAGGAACACTCCGGACCTCAGAAGGCACCACTTGCCACAGCATGAGACTGCAGAGTTTTATGTGTCCTTCTTTGCTGTATCCCCTGTGCCTAGAACTGAAACAGAGCATGCTCAAGTAACACATAATAGATGGAGGGGTGAGTGGGCAGAGGAAGGAGAGGAGGAAGACATGGATGTCTAGGTGGGTGGAAGGATGGAGGGACAGAAGGACAGATGGACAGATGAATAAACGAATGAACAAACCCAACTCCCAGAACTCACTCTGTGGCCCAGGCTGGAGCGCAGTGGCACCATCTCGGCTCGCTGCCACCTCTGCCTCCCGGGTTCAAGTGATTTTTTCTGTCTTAGCCTCCTGAGTAGCTGGGATTACAGGCACGCGCCACCACGTCCAGCTAATTTTTGTATTTCTAGTAGAGATGGGGTTTCTCCATATTAGGCAGGCTGGTCTCGAACTCCTGATCTCAGGCGATCCACCCGCCTTGGCCTCCCAAAGTGCTAGCATTACAGGCGTGAGCCACCATGCCTAGCTGGTTTAATCAATTCCTTTTTTAATATTTTCCATCCAAAGATCACCATCTAATCAAAAATATATTTTTCTGATGGTAGAGGATGTTCATCCGATTTCATTTACTGAATTGTGTTGCCCTGGAATCTCATCAATTAACCTGAGCCAGACATTAGAAAGCCACTACTCTGGTGTAAAAGGCACTCCACAGTAAAATAAGAGAAGCCAGCCCATACTTGCGTGGAGGAGCTGAAGTACTTCAATTGGTTTCATTTTCATCAGCCTAGATCTTTAAATTAGTGACACCTGATGCCCTATACGTTACAGTATCATTACAGTGATAGAATCTATAGAGTAGTGCTCCTCAAGGCGAGGTCCCAGACAAGCAGCATCAGCACAACCACCTGGGAGGTGCTAGAAGAGCAGAATCTCGGCCAGGTGCCATGGCTCCCTTCTGTATTCCTAGCACTCTGGGAGGCTGAGTGGCGGGCGTGGCGGCTCATGCCTGTAATCTCAGCATTTGGGGAGGGCAAGGGAGGAGGATCATTTGAGTTCAGGAGTTCAAGACTAACCCAGGCAACACAGCAAGATCCCATCTCTACAAAAAGTCTCAAAATTAGCTGGGTGTGGTGGGGTACACTTGTAGTCCCAGCTACTCGGGAGGCTGAGGTAAGAGAATTGCTTGAGCCTGGGAGTCTGAGGCTGCAGTGAGCTATGACTGCACCACTGCCCTCCGGCCCAGGTGACAGAGCAAGACGTTGTCTCAGAAAAGAAATGTGATTGCTCAACTAAAAACCTCTGTTCACTAAGGCTTCAATCTGATCTGAGACAGTCATGCTACATGGGTACCCTCAAGCAAATATTTGAACGGCAGGGCAGACTGTGTTCAAATTGTTAAGATGATGATTACAAAACTCAGTCGCATGCAGTTGGTGACCAGACTGGAACCTTTGAAAAGCAAACAAAAAGCTGACCTTGTCTCACTGGCAACATTCACTGTGAAGACTCTTGACTTTCTGTGATGAGGATGAGCCTGCTTGGAGCCCGGCCCCTTCACACTGGCCAGGAAGTTGGACAGAAGGCCTCAGCCTGTGCCTCTCTAGGCCTAAGGGTGGCCCAAGCACCCACAGGTCAGTTCCAGCAGTGATCTTGAACTTATCTCTAGTTGTTGTTTGGGGGTTGGAAAGATGGAGAAATCAGAGAGCAGGTGGAAAAGTTAGGGGCGGGGCGGGGGGCAAGGGAGAGAACCAACACACCAGCACAGGAAAAGCAAGCATGTCATGTTAAAATTCAGCAAAGCCTAACCCAGCTAACCAACATGCCCACCGTTCCTACGTGGAGAGGAGGCTTCACAAGGCTGCAAGCTGACATCTGGTTTCGGTCAATAACATTATTCCTGAGGCACATCTTAGAATGCTGCATTTCAATCACCTGCATTTCAAGTCTTGCTAGTAAGGTTGGTACAGGCAAGAATTTCTAGTTCTTTCAAAAGATTCATTTTGGACCTTGAGAGAGTCTATTCATAACTGTTAAATAAAGATGCATTATCTTAAGATGGCTCCTTTTCTGTTTACCAAACAGAACAATCTTTTTTTTTTTTTTTTTTTTTTTTTGAGACACAGTCTAGCTCTGTTGCCCAGGCTGGAGTGCAGTGGTGCCATCTCACTGCAACCTCTGCCTCCCAGGTTCAAGGGATTCTTCTGCCTCAGCTTCCCAAGGAGCTTAGATTACAGGCACCTACCACCATGCTCAGTTAAGTATTTTCAGTAGAGACTAGGTTTCACTGTGTTGGCCAGGCTGGTCTCGAACTCCTCATGATCTGCCCACCTGGGACTCCTAAAGTGCTGGGATTACAAGCATGAACCACCGCGCCCGGCCGGAACAACCTTCTTGATGTCAACCAAGAAGCTTGATAGACCTGGTTTCACCACTTCTGGGCTGGGGCAATTATAGCAATGGAGCAAAGAATTGTTAGATTCTGCAGTCCTTATCCCAAGTTGTAATTTTCAGACAAGACCCTCGCTCAAAAATTAGAAAAGCTCTCTAAGCTGTTTAAAAATTACCTTTCTATAAATTCTGATGTAACAAGCAGAGACTGGCTAGTTGTTTCTGTGCTGGTTTTCTCCTGTCCCTGGACACTCAGGCCGACCTTGTCTCCCCATCTCCCTCTGCAGGAAGGGGTGGTCATCTGACTGTGTGCTGACCCATGGAAGGGGGATGTGCAAAGCTCTGTGGCCCTGCCAGGTCTGGGGCGTAAACCCCTACAATACCCCATCCTCTCAACTCTTCTCCTTTCACGGTGGCCCTGGATGGCTGAACCCAGTCATGGAAGGGTGCCTCTAAGCACAGGCATCTCTTTCCAACTTAATGTGAAAGGGCAATAAACATCCCTTTGGTTCGTCATTGAGAATTTGGGATTTATCTGTTGCTGTTTAACAATAGTGCCCTAATAAATACAAAGCCGGAGACCTCACTTCTCGTGAATTCTATCCCTTAGCTTCCTTTCAATGGGCTAAATCCATCTTCTAGAGCAACTCTGAGAGAGGTATGTGAACTCACCTCTTCATTTTTGTTTTATGTAGAGTTAATTAGTTTTCAACTTTAATTCTACTTTGCCATATGGCAGGATGTAGGCCTAAGATTAGAACTCATACCTTGACCGGGTGCAGTGCTCATGCCTATAATCCCAGCACTTTGGGTGGCCGAGGAGGGCGCATCACTTGAGGTCAGGAATTCGAGACCAGCCTGGCCAACATGGCGAAACCTCATCTCTGCTGAAAATACAAAAAATTAGCTGGGTGTGGTGGAAGGCACCTGTAATCCCAGCTGCTCGGCAGGCTGAGGCAGGAGAATCGCTTGAACCTGGGAGGCAGAGGTTGCAGTGAGCCAAGATCGCGCCACTGCACTCCAGCCTGGGTGACAAGAGTAAAATTGTCTCCAAAAAAAAAAAAAAAAAAGTCTTGTTGCTCAACTATACTTAAATGCAATCTACGCAAGTCATCCTTGAAAGACAGCGAAGCTGAACACAATAATATTGCTATAGCGTCAACATGTAACAGGGGTTCTCAATGCATGGGTCATGGTGGACCAATGGACGCAGCACCACCGGTCAGAACTCTGGCACCAAGGCGCACTGGGCTGCGTATCAGTTCTACCTCTCAAATCCCACGGCCTCTCTTGCCAAGATCCCCTGGTGGCCAAGTGCCTGACTTGGCTTTTCCTCATGCTGACCCAACAGGGATGTTCGAATGATTCCCTCCAAGTGCAGAGAAAATGGCAGGTCTCCAGTTCTGGGGATGAAGATTCCGCAGTGAGCTATCTACACCCAAGCAGAGAATGATGATGAGGTACTCTCAGATAAACGGGGGCGATCCTCTGTGGTTTTGGTACAGACTCCATGGAAACGCACGTGTAAGCACCAGCATGTCCAAGGGCTAAACATCAACAAGAGTTCTCAGGAGTCCCTGCAGACACACATACGTCCGTGAAGAGGCCACATGACAGTGAACGGGACAGAGACCGCGCTGGCAACAGGCTCCGCTCCGTTCTTCCCACTCTCACTCGGTATTATCTAATCAGGAAGAAATCTAACTGTTCTTCCAGACTTTCTTCTCCCATCCTCTCATCTCGCCTCCAAGGATTCCATCCAGTACTTCCCAACCACCTGCAGCGGAAGCAGCTCAAATAATCCTATGACATCTGCAAGTCTGCAAGGCTGACCTTTCCCGGCTCCAACTGCTCCCTGCTTCCAGAACGTGAAGGCTGCTTTGCGATAGAGTGACCCCCCTTTGTGGCCAGGGGAGCCCTCTTTCTGCTCATTCCAGGCCTCCCTTACTACAGAGGCACAGAACAAGAGTAGCACACATCACGGGGGCTCTGTCATCTGCTTCCTTTGAGTAGATAATCAGTTTTCACTCAGAGGAAGATCACAGGACACGGAAGAACCGAATGTGTGTGCTGGCTCAGATACCAGGGGCCCTATTAAGAGATAGCGTAATGGGAAAGTAGGTTTTTTCCCCCCACAAAGTATCTATTTCTAAGCTATGTTTCAACAGTGCACTGCAGTGGTTTCTGGCTTCCTATTCAAGGGAAGAGAAACCGGGTTTTGCTCAGATGGATATACAAGATACGGTTATCTCACTGGGCCCCTGCAGATGGGAGATGGTAAATGCCTAATGACTTTCCCAGGGGAGAACTTTGGGGGCTCACTTGGCAACACTAAACAGATCTATCCCTTTCTGTCAAACCAAGAAAGTTTTCCAGTTTTTTCCATTTCCCCAGTGCCACGATGATGATCACTGCTTCTTGACAAACACATTAAAAGATAATGTGGGGAAAATTGTTAACATCCTTTAAACTTTCTTTTCTTTCTTTCTTTTTTTTTTTTTGAGACCCAGTCTCGCTCTTGTTGCCCAGGCTGGAGTGCAATGGCACGATCTCGGCTCACTGCAACCTCCGCCTCCTAGGTTCAAGCAATTCTCCTGCCCCAGTCTCCCGAGGAGCTGGGACTACAGACGCCCGCCACCACGCCCAGTTAATTTTTGTATTTTTAGTAGAGACGGAGTTTCACCACATTGGTCTCGAACTCCTGACCTCGTGATCCACCCACCTCAGCCTCCCAAAGTGCTGGGATTACAGGTGTGAGCCACCGCACCTGGCTATCCTTTAAACTTTCAAAGAATCCATGTATGCACAGCCTGAGCCTCAGTTTCCCCCTCTGCAATAGAAGGAAGGGGGAAGAAGCTGGTCCCTGGAGTCTGTCCCAACTGCGTATTTTCTCCTCCCAAGGAAACCTGCCCCAAAGCCAGGGCTAACCCGACAGTCACCTCCGCCATTCGGCACCTCGCCAGTTCCCCCCCTACAGTCACCTCCGCCGTTTGGCACATCTCCAGGTCCCCCCCTACAATCACCTCCGCCGTCCGGCACCTCGCCAGGTTCCCCCACTACAGTCACCTCCGTCGTTCGGTACCTACCAGGTCCCCCCCTACAGTTACCTCCGCCCTTCGGCACCTCGCCAGGTCCCCCCCAAAGTCACCACCGCCATTCGGGACCTGCCAGGTCCCCCCCCTACAGTCACCTCCGCCGTTTGGCACCTCTCCAGGTCCCCCCCTACAGTCACCTCCGCCGTCCGGCACCTCACCAGGTCCCCCCCTACAGTGACCTCCGCCGTTCGGTACCTCGCCAGGTCCCCCCACCACCGTGCCTTGTCATGGCAGCACATCACAGACAGGCGGCCCCAAACACCACAGTCTAGGCCATGAGAAATCTCTCAAGACTCAGCAACCTGGGATTCGCCTGATCTTTGCAAAGCAAAATAATTTTATTCCAAAACAATGAGATAACTACTTCTCTATTTTCCCTCCTCCTTCTAAAAGCAAGAATTATGTCTGCACATCTCGCATAAGCAGAGTCCTCTACGGCTGCTGTAACTTCTGAAGCAAAGTGGCCCTGGGAAAGTAGTAGTCAGAGCGCCCGCTGATTCACTCCCAGGCTGGTGTGGAGGCCGGAAGCTGGCCTGCCTTCCAGGGTAGGTCTGCCTCTGGACAGCTGGCCCCTGGTGGATGACGCTCCCAACAGCTGTTAGGACAAGTGGAAGGTGGAGAAGACAAGTCCAGGCATGACTGTCCACTGGGAGTGCTGGCAAAACCAAGACCCAAATCCCCATTCAGAGGGCTGCTGCTGTCCTGGGCTCTGATAAACCTACTGGGGACAGTCCCTGCAGATAAATACCTAAGCCAGGTTTTCCTCGGTCACAAGCTCTCTTCCAATCAATGCCAGTGGGTGCAGCCCCAGGTCCCAGGAGGTTGAGTGCAGAGGGCCCCCCCACCTCAAGTTTCTTGGTAAATCCTCCCCCATTGAATGCCCCCAAATGTCAGTGAGGAAATAAATGCACACTCAGAAAAGAGATACCACTGCACATGCCACGAGCTAGTAAGACTTAGGAGAGGAATCCCCAGTGCCAGAAGGCCAAGTCGAGCAGGCGCCCCACTCCGTGGATGGGCACCCTCTGGAGGGCCCCCAGGGAAGTAAGGTAAAAACACAGGCCTGTGCACGCCTGGGACCTGAGAACCTACCATGAGGCTTTATGCTGAGTAAAGAAGCAAGATGATGTAAGAAGATACCTGAAGAAACGGACAATCAATAGTAAACGGCTTAAATGCTCACAAAATGGGAATGAAGAGAGTGGAGCAGTTTCAGAGAATCTTGTGCCACTGTTCAAATGACAACTGTGAAGGCTAAAGAGCAATGCAGAAAATGCTAACAATAATTTTTAAAAAGCACTGGAATCAGGTCATATCTGTGCACAGGGAAAAGCAAGGCTGGAGAGGACACAGAATACTCCATCCAGGTAATGTGTTGAAATTAGATTATGGGAAATCATTCTTCAACCATCATATCCTATAGTGTGGTAATGTTATGCCAGTAACATTGCTTGTGAAATCAATAAAATACGTATTTTTTAAAATGTAATACATAATGTCACTGAACGTATGCGGGGGGAAAAAGTAAAGCCTTGGGACAAAGACAAGAGAAGCAGGGTTCTGAGTAAGAGGCACAGCCGCACGGGCGGGAGAGGAGCCCACAGGCACAGACGGGCCACGCAACCCACTCAGCCTCTCCAACTTTTTGACATTTACCACAGTGCTGCTTGAAGTGCCTGCCGCCTTGGAATGCAAAGGGAGGCATCCTACCCGCCTGCCCCCCACCCCCGCAAAAAAAAAAAAAAAAAAAAAAAAAAAAAACAGGTCAGGGAGAGGAGAGGCATTTCTTTTCTAATCACAGATTACCCTAACACAGCCAGTACACTTAAAAAAAAAAAGGAAGGGAGGGAGGGAGGGAGGGAGAGAGGGAAAGAGAGAGAAAGAAAGAAAAAGGGAAAGAGAGAGAGAGAAAGAGAAAGAAAGACGCCGGGTGTGGTGGCTCACGCCTGTAATCCCAGCACTTTGGGAGGCCGAGGCAGGCAGATCACAAGGTCAGAAGATCGAGACCATCACGCGGTGAAACCCCATCTCTACTAAAAATAAAAAAATTTAAAAAATTAGCCGGGCGTGGTGGCGAGCACCTGTAGTCCCAGCTACTCGGAAGGCTGAGGCAGGAGAATGGCGTGAACCCGGGAGGTGGAGACTGCAGTGAGCGGAGATTGTGCCACTGCACTCCAGCCTGGGTGGCAGAGTGAAACTCCATCTCAAAAAAAGAAAGAAAAGAAAGATGGAAAGGAAAGGAAAAATGAAAGGAAAGGAAAGGATGGAAGGAGGGAGGGAGGAACAAACGAAAGAGGAAGGAAGGAAGGAAGGAAGGAAGGAAGGAAGGAAGGAAGGAAGGAAGGAAGGAAGGAAGGAAGGAAGGCAGGCAGGCAGGCAGGCAGGCAGGCAGGCAGGCAGGCAGGCAGGCAGGCAGGCAGGCAGGCAATCACAGTACTGAGGACCTACACATACATCTGTGGTTTTATTTGCCTGAATCGTTTATTTGTAACATTAGAGAGTAATTTTTTTAGTTCAAAACTCCCATTACACATTGTTTCGGATAATGTGTAGGTCTGACCAACTCCATTTCTATAATTTAGTGGGGGGCAGGACATGTGCTTTGCGTGATTTATGGGAAATACTCTCTAATCACAACCTGAATTAAACTCCCAGAGGAAAAAAGAACTATTGTAGGCAAAGGTATTAGGCCAGTCGTTACAAAAAGGCAGAGTGATGAGACATTATAAAATACATTGTTATCAGACAAATCAGACAATTATAAAAGACACTGTTATCAGGCAGGAAAACAGGTGGAGGGGCCAGCGCGGCTTGCCAGCCCGCCTAAATGAGTGGGAGCAATCAGGACTCCTAGACTTTTCTCTCCAATCTCTTCCAATCCACCAAATTTCTGACACTTCTTCAAGTGGAAAGAAAAAGAATCTGCCTCCCAGACTCACTCTCAGGCAGGTTTGCAAAGTGAAGTTCAAAGTGTTTGCCTGCCTAGACTATTCTTTTTTTTTTTTTTTTTTTGAGACGGAGTCTTGCTCTGCCACCCAGGCTGGAGTGCAGTGGCTGGATCTCAGCTCACTGCAAGCTCCGCCTCCCGGGTTTACGCCATTCTCCTGCCTCAGCCTCCCGAGTAGCTGGGACTACAGGCGCCCGCCTCGTCGCCTGGCTAGTTTTTTGTATTTTTAAGTAGAGACAGGGTTTCACCGTATTAGCCAGGATGGTCTCGATCTCCTGACCTCGTGATCCGCCCGTCTCGGCCTCCCAAAG
This sequence comes from Rhinopithecus roxellana, assembly GCF_007565055.1. Taxonomy (NCBI): domain Eukaryota; kingdom Metazoa; phylum Chordata; class Mammalia; order Primates; family Cercopithecidae; genus Rhinopithecus; species Rhinopithecus roxellana. The sequence continues at coordinate 63,054,104 of NC_044562.1, forward strand.
TGCTAGGATTACAGGCTTGAGCCACCGCACCCGGCCTGATTATTCTTTAGAATTTGCCCTCATGACATTTTTGAAAGAAGACAGGAGAATAACAACGGTGGTATGTAAACAGAGCAGACAGGGGTTAGAGAGAGGGAGGCCAGCCCCATTCATGGTTTTTCCCGCAGTCATTCCCAATTAGACAGCTTAATTACAGACTGAAGCTGTTCACCGAAGAGAACAGCCAGTAAACAACCAGGAAATGCAACTCCTAGCTGGTCTCTAATTAAGCTGGGCCTGTCAGTGGGGAAAAATGGTCCTTTGGAGTTTTAGGATTTTCTTGTTCCTAAGTTCTGAGATGGGTAATACATGCTTCCTTCTTTTTCTGGGATTACCCTTCTGACCTGGGTTGGGCCAGCCTCCCCCAACCTTCGAATTTCTGCTAGAAGGAACAGCACCTTTTCTCCTGGCCTGAGGCCACATGGCCAGTACAGATCATTTTTTCTTTTTTAACTGCAGGGTGAAACCAGCCAGAGCTAGGGAGATAGGGAGTTCGAATCAGGAAGGGTAAGAAATGTTACAGGGTCTTAAGCTTGCCTGTAACAACTGTCCTTCTCTATCTGGGAATCTAGCGGAAAACAGCAAAGTGAGTTTCTGACTAACTGCAACTGTCCACCTCACACAAGAACTGCCAGTATTAGTGACAGACAGTGCTGGTGTGCACCTGAGAGGGATGAAGTTAAGTGCCTGTAAACAAAGAAATGCAATTAGGTTGCCCTAAAGGCTGCTAACCATTTCCTAAGAGATAACCCAAATCTAGCAGAGAACCCCATTATCAAGAAAAACAAAAAGTGCTTTTGAGCAACTGTGGGTCTCTAACCCCATCATGGGCAAATTACAACTACAAAGGTGCTGATCTCCCGAAGGGGAAACTGTCCATCCCTGCCAACTCTATCAATCCCTGGACCCCACAAGACATTGCAAATAATCCAAAAAGGAAGTCCAAGAACAGTTTATCCTGCTCCTAAAGTGTTTTAAAGAGCCTGAGAAGCCAAACTGGATGGTCTAGAATGTGAGATGGAAAGCGCTGATTTTGAGAACATGAGATGCAGCAAGGCAAGCGCTGCCACTTTTCTAAGAGTGAAGGGCAGTCCCTGCGATTCTTCCCCAAACAAAAGTGTGCCCAGAACATTTGGGCACCAGAAACACAGCAGGCAACTTGACCAATAAAGGCCAGAGAGTGCTGAGTGGATGATGGGGACAAGTCCCACCCACCATGAGATCATCCCACGATGTTTCCACATCTGTTCATGAGCCTCATTCTCAACGGCCAACAGTCGCTGAGCAACAGCTCTGGCCAGAGAAACAAATTCCCTCCCCAGCCTCCTCTTCTTCTGCCCACCCTGGAAACGCTGGGATTCCCCGGGTTCTATCGCAGGCGGACTTCTCGGGCCACACCATGGTCCTGGGTGAGCTCACCCACCCACCCCCAGGGCGTGCTTTCTGTCTTCCGATAACCTTCAAACAGACGCCCCCAGCTGAGCTCTGAGCTTGAGAACCACTCACCCAACAGCCTACTCAGCTGCTCCCTGGGAACCACAGACAAACACAGCATGGCCAAAGCTGAGCCCATCCCCTCCCTCGACCTGTGGGCCACTATCATCTGTTCAATTCCCCAAGCCCCACATCCACCCTCATTCCTGCCTTGACCAAACTCCATCCATCAAGTCCTCTAGAAGCTCCCTCTCAAATGGCTCTAAGACTCTTTTGTCCCCTCCTCTCCACCCCTACTGACACCGTTTTAACAAGTGGGTCTCAGCAGGTGATTCTGTCCCCCAGTGGACGTTTGATCTGGATTGTCTGAAGACACTGTTGGTCACCGCAGCTGGAAGAGATGCTACTGGCATCTAGTAGGTAGGGGCCAAAGATGCTCCTAAACATCCTGACATGCACAGAACAAAGAATTATCTGGCATGAAATGTCAATACTGCTGAAGCTGAAGACCCCTGAGGCCCACGCCAGCCCTCGCCTGGGTTGCAACCAGCTTCCTGCCTGCTCCCTCCTCCTCCGGCCTCAGCCTGTTCTCCACTGGGACTCCAGGACACCACGTTATTCTTCTCCGGAAAGCAAAGGCAATGACGGCTCCTAATTCTCCTACTAATTGGGAGCCACCATTCACACTGTGGTATCTTTCTTTCCTGTCTTTTTTCTGGGCATATATCCAGTTTTGAGGGTTTTTCAATACAAAACTGAGCTTATATGTGACCTACTATTTTATAACTTGTTTTAACTTAATAAAGTGAAATAACATTTTCCATCACCATTGTGATGTTTATTTTAACTAGTTTCTATTCATGACTTCTTCTTGGAGCACACTTCGGTTTTCCCCACGATTTCAGTCAAAGTTTATGGAGCACCCACCCTGTGTAGTGCACCTCCCAAGATGAAGGCCTGGAGTCTCCAGGCTCCAGTTCCAAGAGCCCAGCTGTGAGGGGCCACACTTACCTCTCCGGATACAGCAGCCCAGGCAGATGGGAGGAGTATACCCAGGCCACACAGCTCTGCTATGTGACAGAACCAACTAGAGTCTTGCTCTCCTGACTGTCTACCCACACCTGCGATGGTTAATGTTATGTGTCAATCTGATTGGGCATTTCATTGGGCTAAGGAATGCCCAGACAGCTGATAAGGCATTATTTGTGGGTGTGTCTATGAGGGTGTTCCTGGAAGAGATAACAATTCAATCGGTAGAACGAGTAAAGATGATCTCCCTCACCCATGCAGGGGGCATCATCCAATCCACTGAGGACCCAAAGAGGGCAAACAGGTGGAGGAAGGGCAAACTCACTCTCTCTGTTGGAGCTGGAACGTCTGTCTCTTCCTGTGCTCGGACATCAGCGCTCCTGGTTCTCAGGCTGAAAGATGCCACCAGCCTTCCCAGTTCTCCAGTTAGAAGACGGCAGATCATGAGGCCTCTGGACCTTCATAATCTCACGAACCAATTCCCCTAACAAACCTCCTCTTCTATATCCATACATCCTACTGGTTCTGGTTCTCTGAGAACCCTGAATAATGCAAGACTCACTTTCTTCCATACACAGTACTTCCTCTTCGTATTTGTAAAGGTCTGAAACATATAGCCCTCTGGCCCGAACTTTCCACCTTCACTTTTGTCTTAAAAATAATAATTAGGGCTGAGCACGGTGGCTGTACACCTGTAATCCCAGCTACTCAGGAGGCTGAGGCAGGAGGACAGCTTGAGTCCAGGAGTTCAAGACCAGCTTGGCAACATAGTGAGACCCTGTCTCTACAAAAAAAAAAAAAAAAAAAAAAAAAAAAAATTACAATTAGCCAGGCATGGTGGCATACACCTGTGGTCCCACTCACTGGTGGGGCTGCAGTGGGAGGATCACTTGAACCCAGGAGGTCGAGGCTGCAGTGAGCTATGACGGTGCCACTGTACTCCAGCCTGGCCTGGGTGACAAAGCAAGACTCTGTCTTTTTTAAAAAGTCACATTTTGAGCTCCTAGGAGGTACCAGGCAAACTGTCACTACCACTCGATAAAGCAAGTCTTAACCTCATTTTACAGACAAAGGAACTGAGACCGGTGGCAATTGCCTCGTACAAGACGCTGAATCCCACAGTGAGTCAGGTAACATTTTAGTTTCCTGCGGCTGCTGTAACAAAGTACCACAATCTGAGTGGCTTCAAAAACAGACATACATCGTCTCACAGTTGTGGATGCCAGTAGTCCAAGATCAAGACATCAGCAGGGAGGGTTCCTTTAGGGGTGGTGAGGGAGGGTCTGCTGCGGGCCTCTGTCCTGGCTTCTGGTGGCTGTCTGGTTATCCTTGGCATTCTTTTTGGCTTGCAGAAGCATTACCACAATCTTCACATGACGTTCTCCCTCTGTGCATCTGCGTCCAAATTTCCCTTCTCAGAAGGACACCCATCATATTAGACGAGGGGCCCACCCCACTCTGGCATGACCTCATCTTAAATACTTACATCTGCAACGACCTTATTTCCATTCTGAGAGACGACCACATTCATAGGCACTGGGCGGTAGGACTTCAACTCCCAACAAGTGATGACACAACAACCTGGTCAGGCCAACTCACCTCTGAGCCAGCGGGGTCCCGGAACGGTGAGTCCAGCCCAATGTCATGGGACGCTGATGTGGAGGGTCCCAGAGGTGAGGGATGCCTAGGGGAGTGGATGCTGCGAGGGGGGGGCCTCTGGAAGGGGAGGCTTCACATCAGCTTGGTTTCTGGATGAGTCCTCTGCCATCCCTGACACTGACTGAGAGAGCTCGAGACCAGACAGCCAGCTTCCCTTTCCACAGGCATGACCAAATCCACAGTGAAGGGCTTTCTCTTGGGTGTGAATGATTTGACTTCAGTGATCCCACAAATGCTCCCTGAGTGGGTGTGTTCATTTTATAGTGGTCACCCCAAAAATTCGGGGTAGGGGACACTTCCCTGTCTGTCTGCACACAGCCAGATAAAGTCCTGGAAAGGTGCCTCAAGGATAAAGGTTCTGCACTCGCCGAAGAAAGGAGAAGAAACCAGAACTGAGCTGGATGAAATTCAGGACCAGCCTTTCTCCTGAGAATCTTTTGCTCCATAAGATGAGACTTTTATTATTTTTATTTATTTATTTATTTATTTATTTATTTATTTATTTATTTATTTTTTATTTATTTTCTGAGACAGAGTCTTGCTCTTATTGCCCAGGCTGGAGTGCAGTGGCACGATCTCGGCTCACTGCAATCTCCGCCTTCCGGGTTCAAGCGATTCTTCTGCCTCAGCCTCCAAAGTAGCTGGGATTACACGCTTGCACCCCCATGCCAATTTTTGTATTTTTAGTAGAGATGGGATTTCACCACGTTGGCCAGGCTTGTCTTGAACTCCTGACCTCATGATCCACCCGCCTTGGACTCCCAAAGTGCTGGGATTACAGGCGTGAGTCACTGGGCCCAGTCTAAGATGAGACTTTCAAAGCACTGAAAGGACATTTGTTCTACCCAGAACGACTTATCGGTAAACCTCTAAAACCAACACATTTTAACCTTCTCGCCTCACACATCAGACTTCTAGGCAACATAGCTCTCCATAGCACAGCATCAGTGCAGGAGTGAGGCAGCTTTGGAGAAGGCGCCATGGCTAACTCTGATGCCTACCGTAGAAAACTCATTGATCTAGTCAGGTTGCTCTAGGTTTCCAAAAGAAAACCAAAGTGCATTCTTTCTTCTGTCTTCTTGTTCCTCCGAGACTTATCCCATGGTTCCATATCATGTTATATCATCTCAGACAATGGAACTTTTTGGATGATGAATAAAAGAACAAATTCATCACATCTAAATGACAAATTTTCAGAGTAACTTGTTTTCCTAGGAGGGCTTATTACCAGGCAAGATGAAAGTCAATCGTACGGGCAGAGAAAAGGAGAAAGGGAGAAATGACCTGCTTGTACAAGGAGACCATGCGCAGCTCACTCACGGGCATGTTTCATTCTCTGCTACGTTCCTTCGGGGAGGCATCCTCATTCCCATTTTCAGATGAGGACGCGGAGGCTTGGAAAGGTTTGACTGACCCACCGCTGCCACACGCAGGGTCAGGGTAAGGCTGGCATCGACACTCAGGACCCCTGTCTCTAAGTTCAGCCGCTCTTTCTACTTATACCACAGAGCCCCTAGACCACCACGTCCTGGGGCAGGAGATTCCCAACTGGAGAGGAAACATTCACACTTTAGAGGGAAAACTGGTCCCAGAATTGAGAAAGGGCCACAGAAAATTCCATGCAGATCTGAGGACACACAGTTGGCCACTGTCTACAGTGAGGGGAGGATGAGGGTGAGGAGGTGGGGGTGGATCAGGCACCGTCTGCTCCATTCACTCGTGCATGCAACAAACACATCCTAACACCGATAACCAGCCAAAGCATGTTCTGGAACAAAACAGAGCCTCCTTCATGGTACGCAAACTCCGTTCTCTCTGAAAATTAAACATTTTGACATTTTGAAAAGATGGTTTTATTTTGATCAAAATAAAAAAAAATTAGTGTTCTCAGTTTCGAACTAAAGCAAGAACACAGAGAAATCTGATGAGGAAAAAACCACAAAAATGTGGAACACAAGCCTTTCTCAGATGGGATGCAGAGGAAGAACTTAGGCTGTGCCCAAACTCCCCAAAAGGCTCAGCTTTCTCTGATGAATCGCAGTGTCTTGGCCACAATTAGTCTGCAGTACAGGTGGCTGAATTGATTAGAGACGGGCTTGCTTCACAGCCTGAGAGACTCCATTTTGACACAAAAACTTGTTTTTTTGATGGACAGCTTCTAAGCTCCAGCTCCCACAGCTGCTTGTGGCAGGACCAAGTCCCATCTCAGGGATGCCCTTGGCAACCTTCCGGAGTCTCAGCTCTCTGTTGCTTAAACAGTACCATAGGCAGGGTGCACAATTATTACAAGGACAGTGCTGCTGCTGTGTTTAAGACTCCAAAGGATGTATAGATGAAATATACAGATACACAGAGATACACAGTGAACTAGGTGCTTTCCTCTAGCAATGCACCAATGCAAACTCAAACACGCATTCTGGAATATATGCCATAACTGATCATCAGGACTCGAAGAAATTCAGGAGACAGACAAGATTAATGGTGGGAAAATCGAGTGAGAATCCCCACAAACTTGCCGTAAAGCCTCAGCTATGGCTTTCCCCAGGCCTGTGGGCCCGTCCACCCAAGATCTTTAGAAAATCAGGGCACCAGGCTGCAACGTTGCAGGCAGGGGCTTGCTGGGGGCTGTAACGTTGCAGGGAGGGGCTTGCTGGGGGCTGCAACGTTGCAGGGAGGGGCTTGCTGGGGGCTGCAACGTTGCAGGGAGGGGCTTGCTGGGGCTGGGAAAAATGATACCCCAAAGTAAAGGCCTCCCCCAGAAGCAGCCAAGTTTCTCTCTGAGCTTCTCCTGTTCTCCTGTCTCTTATCCCTCATTCTCCCCTGAGCCACAGGAACTAGAATTCTTCTTCCCTAAGACAGGTCATAGAAACCAAAACCCTTTTTCCCCAAAGCTAGCCATAAGCCTAAAAATATTACTCTAATCTTCCCCTATCTTTTTAGGTAAAGCTGTCATAAGGTAATTAAGACCCTCATTCCAGAGGGGTCCCATCCCATACCTGGGAGGAAGAAATGTTACACAGAGGCCAAGAGGAATCTGGACAGGCCTTGCTGGGTCTCCCCACTCCATCTATGACAATTCACTCATGTCCTTTTTTTTTCTGAGACGGAGTCTCGCTCTGTCGTCCAGGCTGGAGTGCAGTGGTGCGATCTCGGCTCACTGCAAGCTCCACCTACCAGGTTCATGCCATTCTCCTGCCTCAGCCTCCCAAGTAGCTGGGACTACAGGCGTCCGCCACCACGCCTGGCTAATTTTTTGTATTTTTGGTAGAGACAGGGTTTCACCATGTTAGCCAGGATGCTCTCCATCTCCTGACCTTGTGATCCACCCACCTTGGCCTCCTAAAGTGCTGGGATTACAGATGTGAGCCACCACGCCCGGCCCTTTTTCTTTTTCTTTTTTTTTAAGATGGAGTCTTGCTATTATCACCCAGGCTGGAGTGCAATGGCATGATCTTGACTCACTGCAACCTCCTCCTCCCAGGTTCAAGCGATTCTCCTGCTTCAGCCCCTCAAGTAGCTGGGATTACAGGAGCCCGCCACCATGCCTGGCTAATTTTGTATTTTTAGTAGAGATGGGGTTTCACCATGTCGCCAAACTGGTCTCGAACTCCTGACCTCAAGTGATCCACCACCTTGGCCTCCCAAAGTGCTGGGATGACAGGCATGAGCCACTGTGCCTGGCCCGCTCATGCCCTTTTTGTCCAATTCCACTTCTACTTGGCTGCCCCCAAGTCATGGAACCAAGGCACACAGACGACCTCCCCTGAATTTTCGGGTCTTCATTCTGCAGGCTCCCATGTGACGTTAAATCAGGATCAAACAAATGTGTAATGCTTTTCTCTTGTTAACCTGTCTTTTGTTACAGGGATGTGGGCCATGACCCTTATGATGGAGTAGAAAGGGATCACGCCCTTTCTGCCACTAGAGGTTCAAGCAAAAACAGAACTCAAAAGCCCACCCAGAGCCAGGGGTTCAGAGGCTGCACCACGGGCTTCTGGTTTGGAAGGAAGCCAAGACCCCTTCCTGCAAGGCTAGGGCCAACCCCACTTTGCAAGAGGTAGTCTCCCTTTTTCTGCCAGCAAAGCACCTGAACCTTCTTCTAAAATAATTATGTAAATCCAAGCAAGGAAATCAAAGCGGCAGAGCATGTTTTATAAACCACACACCAGCACGCCACCAGGCGCCACAAGAGGAAAACCGGGCTGATGAATGTGCAATGGCCGGCTATCAAGTCACTTGATTAAATCAGCAGGCACTGTTTAGCATGGGAAACAGGGCCACCTACACGGCAGGTAAGGCGGCAGAGCCTCTATCCCCAGAGGGAGGCCAGGTGGAGCTAGAAAAACTGAAGCAACCGAAGCAATCAAAGTTTCCCAACTGCTGCCAAGACCCCAGTCCGATTTCAGCAAAGAAAGTAAAAATAACACCTATCAGACTTGGCCATCAGCAGATGGTCACGGATGACCTCAGGTGTGCTTCCGACTTGCCAGCCCACCAGAGCCCATCAGGCATGCAAAGCTCACTAGGCAGTTGCTGACTACTGCAAGTATAACAGATGTGGCAAAACAGGGGCTCCATGGAAGAACACAAAGGCAGAGGGAGGCTGAGAGGTCCCAGCTCCCCACAGCTGCCCTCACAACTCTGAGGCACCCCGAGGACGGCTAGAGGCTCTCAAGCTCAGAAACTGACTTCTTCAGCTCCTTGGGATGGCTGGCTGGGCGGTTCATGGGAATACTGCTCTGGTGGTGGGAGACGAAGTCAGAAAACCAGTTCATTAACCCCCCTTAAGTCACTGAACTGCCAGGGTGGCTAAGCTCTGGATCTTGCAGATAACACATTCTCACCTTGTGTGTTAATCAGAATCACTTGGCCACGTATGTCTGAAAACCCCAAATAACAGTGGCTTATACAAGACAGAAGGATATTTCTCTTATCCCTTAACAAAATCTCCAGGTGGGCTGTCCCTGGAGGCTGGTGACCCCATAAACCCAGACCCCTTCCAATGCCAACATGACCCTCGCTGTCCCGGTCTCCGATAGTGGCCAGCTATCATATATGCATGTAGGTAACAGATGGAAAAAGCAGAAAGGAAGGGTCAAAGGGAGATCTTCCAGAAGCTGCCACAAAACACCTCCAGTTGCATCCCATGAGTGACCACACCTGACAGCAGGAAGGGCCACCCAGCCCTAGGACCCAGGAACCCTCTCTAACAGCAGTGATGGCCCACCCAGAGGCTGTCCTCCTTGGCTCTCCCGCCACCTGGCCTCTCCTTGGCTAGCTCGCACAGCCTGGCCAGTCATGGTTGGCGAATCCATCGTCCTTCCTTGTGCCATGCTGGACGTTTCAGATGAACTCTCTAACTCAATCCTTCCAAGCCTTTAGGGGACACCACCCTTTTGTTACCCTGGGATCTGACAGCATTCCAGTTACCGAGTTTGCCATTTACCCACTGGAAGGAGCTTTTCAACGTGTTTATTTGCAGAAGTAATGAACCCTGCTAACATCAGCCCTTGTCCTGTGGATTTTCCCTGAGTGTATAACCCTGGTATCCAGGCATTACCAGCGCATTTGCATATGAAGGAGCTAGACTGTGGGCCCTGTCAAAATATTTTTGACAGGCCAAAGACGCGTTTTACGACACGATTCACAGTTACCAGAGAATGTGTTCACAATATGCTTCCGCAATCTGCCCCTCTCGTGCAGCGGCTCTTTGTTTTGATCGGGCTGCGGCTGGCTGTCACTCGTGTTCATACATTATGCAGACCCGCAACGGGTTGGGCCAGCACACAGACCTCAGTTCAAATCATTAGGAGGAGAAATGACAAACGGAGGCAGCGGGGCTGAGCGTTGCCATGGTGGCAGCAACAGAGGGTGGTCCTGTTCTGACGAAGGACAAATGTACCTGCACCTAAGCCAGTGGCGAGCCAAGGGGCACACCAGGGCAGACAAGGAGCAGGACCAATTAACAAGAACTGAGGCACACATCAGCTGCTGCTCCCCAAACCAACCCCCTAATTCTTTCTCAAATACAGCTTACCAATAACATGGATGTGCAATATTACAACATGACATGGAAAAATGCTAATGTGTCAAGGCTACAAGCCCTATCTCAAACATCTTTAAAAAAACAATGTACAGGGGCTGGGCATGGCGGCTCACGCCTGTAATCCCAGCATTTTGGGAGGCCGAGGCAGGTGGATCACCTGAGGTCAGGAGTTCAAGACCAGCCTGACCAACATGGTGAAACCCTGTCTCTACTAAAAATACAAAAATTAGCTAGGCTTGGTGGCGGGTTCCTGTAATCCCAGCTACTCGGGAGGCTGAGGCAGAATTGGATGAACCCGGAAAGTAGAGGTTGCAGTGAGCTGAGATCACACCACTGCACTCCAGCCTGGGAAACAGAGCGAGACTTCGTCTCAAAGAAAAAAAAAAAAAGGACACAAAGATGTTTAGGAAGAATTCCACTAAAATATTAAAAATTGTGTGATAACTCCCTGGGTTTTCAAAAATTAATTCTTTGTTTCAGTATATGTTTAATTTCCCATAAAATCTTTCTACATTCTTCTATTTTTAAAGTTTCATCTTCATGCATTTCCACCCTGCTGGAAAAAAAATTAAATGTAATCAGACATTTTGTATACAGTGATGAAGTAGTTAATATCTGCTTTGAAAATGATACTTTAATTAATAAAGTAAAAGTCATAAAAATCTCTGGAGTAATGGTAATTCCATGTCTTTCATAAAGTCTATGTCACATTATCAATGTTGATTTTTTTTTTTTTAGGAGACAGGGTCTCACTCAGTCACCCAGGCTGGAGTGCAGTGGTATGATCACGGCTCACTGCAGCCTTGACCTCCTGGCTCAAGGGATCCTCCAGAGGGGCTGGGACTACAAGTGCATGACACCACGCCAAGGTTTTTGTTTGTTTGTTTGTTTGTTGTTTTTTTACATTTATGGTAGAGATAGGGTCTTACTATGTTGCCAGGGCTAGTCTTAAACTCTTGGGCTCGAGCAATCCTCCTGCCTTGGCCTCCCAAAGTGCTGCGATTACAGGCATGAGCCACTGCTCCCAGACCCTCAATGATTTCTTACTCTTAAAAATCCTCAGGAAGTCCCCATGCTGAACACTCGGTCCCCGTGCTGGACACTTGATACTCACCTGCTGATTTTCATGTCTCTGTCCTGTTCTCCTTTTCTTGGTCTATGGTGTCTGACTAGGGCCAGAGCCTCCCAGCACCCACTTTCCTCCTTGCTCCCCAATAAGTCTGATCCTGTTACATCTCAAGAGATGGGCAGTGGCATCAATCAACAGGTGGATAAAGAAACTGTGGTATACATATATACACGATGGAATACTACTCAGCCATAAGAAGGAATGAATTAAAGGCATTTGCAGTGACCTGGAAGAGCTTGGACACTATTATTCTAAGTGAATAACTCAGGAATGGAAAACCAAACATTGTTGTTCTCACTGATAGGTGGCAGCTAAGCTATGAGGACGCAAAGGCATAAGAATGATACAATGGCTTACACCCGTAATCCCAGCACTTCTGGGAGACCGAGGTGGGCAGATCACCAGGTCAGGAGTTCGAGACCAGCCTGGCCAATATGGTGAAACCCTATCTCTACTAAAAATACAAAAATTAGCCAGGAGCGGTAGTTCGCACCTGTAATTTCAGCTACTCAGGAGGCTGAGGCAGGAGAATTGCTAGAACCCAGGAGGCAGGGGTTGCAGTGAGCCAAGATCACGGCACTACATTCCAGCCTGGGTAGCAGAGTGAGACTCCGTCTCAAAAACAAAACAAAACAAAACAAAAAATGATACAATGGACTTTGGGGACTTGCAGGGAAGGATGGAAGAGGGGGCAAGGGATAGAAGACTAGAAATAAGGTGCAGTGTACACTGCTTGGGTGACGGGTGCACCAGAATCTCAAAAGTCATCACTAAAGAACTTACTCATGTAACCAAACACCACTTGTACCCCAATAACCTATGGAAAAAAAAAGAAATGGGCAATGGCTCCCTCTTCTTTCCAGAGCATTCAAGGCCCCACCCAATCTTGTCTTCATCTTCCCCCAAAGATACCCTGGGCTCTTCCAGAACCGGGTACTTCTACCTGCTTGTTCTGCCTGGAGCTCACTTCCAGGCTTCCCTTCTGCCAACCACATTCCCAGAAATCCATGCAAAGAACACCCCCTTTCTGGCCCTGCCCGGGTCCCCCGCTCCCTGCTTGGTGCCCCTGGACATGCCCAGTGCTCCTCCATGGGGACAGGAACAAGCACAGGGCAGTGGTCAGGCTCAGAATCCTCTGTCCCAGCAGTGGCTCCACCACTGGCAGGTGAGGGGCTCTCGCTGAGCTGCCGAGTCTCTTAAAGGACTATGGGTGGCAATGCACAGGTGCCCAGGACAGTGCCTGATGTGTGCTGGGGGCTGGCCCTGCCTTCTCCCCATCTGCTCACCACTGAACTAATCCCAGTGCAGTCAATGGTCTCACAGAGGTGTCTAGTGCTCCCCCTTCTCCCACCAGATGCAGGTCCACCTTGCTTCGGGGGGAGACCTGCCCAGTAAGTGCACGAGGGACTCGGATCCTCTCCCTGTGTCAGTCAAGGGCACAGTGCCAGTTCTGCCTATGCCCCCCTTCTTTTCCACCAAACGCACCATTTTCTTTCCTAAGTTCATGCTCCTGAGGGAACCTCTTCCTCCCTCCCATCGAGAAGATTCCAGGACATATTTTTCTAGTTCTGACCTTGTCCCATCTCCGTTTGGCCACAACTCAAAAATAACATTCAAACCACTGAGAAAAATCACCAAGAAAAACCATTTCCCTTTCTCAGCAATAAACATGAGCCCCAACTGTGAATAATCTCAAACGGGAGTATTGCAATGGGAGACTAAGGGCTGAGCCAGGGACAAAGTATTTTACTGTTATTATCCTGGGCAATCTGGGGGACACAGACCCCAAAATCAACACATGCTGCTGCTTCATCTCACATCACAAAATAAGCCCCGAGGGCACTGGACTTGGTACGAAGACGGTCAGACGCTAAGGCTGGGGGATCCGCATGCCCAACATAAAGAACTCAAAACAGCCGGGCGCCGTGGCTCACGCCCGTAACCCCAGCACTTTGGGAGGCCGAGGTGGACTGATCACTTGAGGTCAGGAGTTCGAGACCAGCAGGGCCAACATGGCAAAACCCCGCCTCTACTGAAAATACAAAAATTAGCCGGGCATGGTGGTACATGCCTGTGATCCCAGCTACTCAGGAGACTGAGGCAGGAGAATTGCTTAAACCCAGGAAGTGGAGGTTGCAGTGAACCCAGATCGCGCCACTGCACTCTAGCCTGGGCAACAGAGACCCAGTCTTAAAAACAACAACAACAACAACAAAAACACCTCAAAACAGCCTGGGGCCCGCATAGGAAAATCAGGGGACAATGCCACTCCCCCTTACAATTCAGACTGAATCTTTTATTAAAAGGATTCCACAGCGTAAAATTAAATGACAAAACAATATCCATGTGATTTCTTACTTTTCAACTTCAGACAGTTTGGTTTCAAACTGACGTTATGTGAATAGTGAAAATAAATCCAACACACCTATGTGCTGGAATGACCCAGTACCAGTGGATTTCAAAAATGAAGTCCTTAATGGGACATATGAGAACAGAGATCAGGCCATGGGCCACGGGCCAAATCCAGCCCACCATGTGTTTTTGTAAATAAAGTTTTATTGAAACGCATCCAGGCCAAGTTGTATCTGTTCCTCTTCCTACAACAGAGTTGAGCAGTTGCCAGAGATGGTACCATCCACAAAGCCTAAAATAGTCACCATCTGGCCCATTCTGGAAAATGCACTATAACATTTTACTTCAACTATACTTTCGCCCCTTGGAAAATACATTTTTAGTATTACTCAGGTTACTTCTTAAATAACTATTCACATAATTAATGTGTTCATTGAGGAAAGGAGATATACAAATTTAAGGAAAAAAATGTAAAGGGAAAAAATATCACTTATAAAATCCACTGTCACTGCCACAAACATTCTGCTGTATGCCTTTCCAGACTGCTATAGACATACGTACTTTTAAAAAATGCCACCATTAACTGTCACACACTTCCCATGTGCCACGCACTGCACACAGGCCTTACATGCATCGCCCCATTAATGCACCAAGCAAGCTTACAAGGGAGTGACAGCCATATTCAGTTCGTTTTTTTCTTGAGACAGTCTCACTCTGTCACCCAGGCTGGAGTACAGTGGCATGATCTCGGCTTACTGCAACCTCTGCCTCTCAGGTTCAAGCGATTCTCCTGCCTCAGCCTCCCAAGTAGCTGGGATTACAGGTATGCACTGCCATGCCCGGCTAATTTTTTTTTTTATTTTTAGTAGAGATGGGGTTTCGTCATGTTGGCCAGGCTGGTCTCGACTCCTGACCTGAAGTGATCCACCTGCCTCAGCCTCTCAAAGTTCTGGAATGACAGGCAGGCGCCACTGCACAGGCCTATATTCAGTGATTTCTGCACAGTATGGAGGCAGACACAGATATCACACTTCCCAAGTTTTCGTTCATAGGCTGCAGCAGCAAATGCCTGTGCATTATTTTTACAAATAGCTCTGCTAATATTCTACTTCCCTGAAACACCTTTCTCTGTGTGGAATTTCAAGATTAAATGTGAGAACATTTTCAATGTTTGGTCACATGTTGTCACAATGCTTTCCAGATGCAGCGGCAACATCTACACCTCCCAACAGTGTGGGGCAACCTCCCAAATTATTTTAATCTTCTCTTAGAAACCTCACTGAGCCATGATTACAATGAAAAGTACTAGCTGAAGCTACAAACAAACCATAATGTATTTCAGATGACTATCTTCCCTCCAGCTGAATATGTCACAGTCAACTCCGTATTTAGAGAAGTTGCACAAAGATCTCTGAAACACACACCTGCCCTCATGTATGTTGTTCCCTATGAACCCCCCCTTTTAAGCTGAAGTTTATAAACAACTAAAATTTGGTGACTTGTACTTGCAAAATCGGCAGTTTTGTTGGGTTGGTAACAAGACACATGCAAAGTATGGTTTTCTCTTTCAAACCGTTGAAACCCACCATCCCTCCAAAGGAAAGGCACCTTTCTCCCAGATATACAGAACCTCCCCTGACCTCTGTGATGCAGGACTCCCATGAATTTCTTCCAGCTGCCTCAGCTAGGCTTTCAAACTGTCCACACGTGCAGGTCTTCACACCTCCTCCAGGTCACCTTCTACTCACTGCTGCCAAAAGTATCACCCCAGAGTTGGAGGCCTGAGTGCCCTGCAGGGGGCCCTGAAGCACTTCCGGCATGCGCAGAGGGGACTGCTGGAGTCAGAGAGTTCAAGGTCACGAAGGAAAGAGCAACAGCAAGAGCCTAGAGCAGGCACCTGGAATGATTCTGAGAGCCCTCCGCATCTAGTGATCACACCTGCTGTGTTAGTCCAGTCTTGCATTACTCTAAAGGAATACCTGAGGCTGGGTAATTAATAAGTTTAATTGGCTCACGGTTCTGCAGAGTGTGTAGAAAGCATGGTATCAGCATCTGGTTTTGGTGAGGCCTCAGGAAGTTTCCAATCATGGTAGAAGGTGAAGGAGGAGCAGAATATCACATGGCAAGAGCGGGAGTAGAGGGGTCGGGGAACGGGGAAGGGGCACACTCCCTTGAACTGAATCTTGCATGAACTGAGCAAGAACTCACTCATCACCAAGGGGATGGTGCTAAACCATTCATGAGGGACCTGCCCCACGATCCAATCACCACCCCACCAGGCCCCACTTCCAACACTGGGAATCACATTTCAACAAGAGATCTGAAGGGGACAAACATCCAAACCATATCACCTGCTATGACCTGAGTGGCTATAGCTGAGTCCCCTGGCAAAATCAGAATCTCCTCCACCCTCCCCACCAGCACAAACATTACAACGCCAGCACACATGCACATACACTTTATGGCACACAGAACAGAAAAGGCTATATTTAAATAACAAAATATTTTAAGTTCCAAATGGAATATTCTAGAGCAGATAAAACGAAAGAACCAGAGCAACATGTAGCAGAACAACTGTTTTTCCATTCCAACTGCTGAAGGACATCTTCAGCAGGTGACCACTGTAGGTGCTTCCCCTCACACACACAGAGCACCATCGACTGTCAGCGGAGGAAAGAGATCCGGATGGGAAAGACAGACTATCTTCAACAGAACAGAGGAGGGGGAAGGGGACTTCCACTGTATCGGTAGGGGCTTCTTCCATAAACGTCAACATGCACAACATATAGAGAAAGCAAATATGGTAAAATGTCCCATCATGGAGAAATGACATCCATCATGGTCTTCTCTCCAGCTTTTAGTATTTGAACCATCCTGTACATTCAACGATTAAGATACAAGGTACGTTTAATGGTGAGAAGTTTCCTTTCACAAAGTCTCACTTGTAATGGTGGCTGCAGAGCTGATATTTGGCCACTGGCTTTCCTGGATTCAGCCTGGGAGCAGGTTGGCCTTATTTTGGTGTTTTTCTATTAGTCGTAAGCAGTGACAGACCCCCAAGACTGCTTACGAGCACACTTAGAAACACGAATGGATCCAACTTCTCCAGGAGACAGCTCAAATTGGAATCATCTTGAAAATGGAAACAAAATATTCCTCTTGGGCACTACACCTTATTAAGTCTGACCTTTTGCTGCATTACAAATACTAAGCATTCTATAAATACTGAAAAACACTACAATACTCAAAAAAATCTGACATGTAAATTAATGGCTTAGGGAGGCTGAAAGCAGAGATGCATCATTCATTCTGAGAAAACGTCCAAAATGAGGGGAGAAGTGAAGATCCAAAAAGTCAAGAAATACGTCGCAACTGCATCACAGACCTGCAACACAGCACCCTGACCTACCACGCATCTGCAGCCTGGCTCAAAGGTCTGCAGCTTCAGCAGCCAGCTTGGGAGCACCACGCAGTGAAGGCCCAGCAGTACAGGAACAGGAACAGAGAAGCGCTGAGCAAGAGGGGCTGAAACAAACATACTCGATCTCATGGCTCGTGTCATCCCGAAACCTTCAAGCAGCAAATCTCAAAGCCACCACGTGCCGAACAAGTGAAGTCTAATAACCCACCATCTCCAAATTAACTAGTTTTCCATCCCCAAAATATGGTTTGCTGATATTTATACAACGAGACAAAGCAAATCTTGATTTGTAGGCTAACGTCCAGATTCATTTGATAGGCCCAACATGCTATAATACAATCAACAAGCAGAGGTCAGCCTGCAGAACATGCACAAATCTCCAAAACAGTCCATCCGTTCAGATGCATTGTTTCTGCAGCTGTATTGAAAGTTCAAAACGAAAGGAAAGGCCTATTGATTTAAAAATATCATAGCTGTAGCAGCCTGGAGAACATGAGGAAATCCACAGGAAAATGAGCTGCAAGAGAGACATCTGTTCCCCCCAAAAGAATGTCCAAGTTAGCTTCTAACCTCATCCACTTTTCTCAACCCAGAATAAACTTAGATTCAGTGACAGTCATTGCTGTTGACTTTTTTCCCCTCCTGCTTCCCTCCAGTGTGCAGGTGGGAATAGTGCAGACGTGACTCTCATGCCAATAGGGCCGTGAAGCAATGCTGACTCCGAGAAGAGACGATTAACATCACAATTTACTTTCTACAATGACTGTCCAGTGTATGCGCAGGAAGTGACATGTGTGCCTGCCCTGAAGTCTCACTGTATAACGGGGCCTGGGTAAATGGCTTAATGCTAAGAGAGTCGGGCATGTGTGAGTGCGCTACAAACATTAGCTACTGTGGTCCAAGTGATCCACAGCACCTCTGAGAGTGTCCACAGAACCATGTGCTTCTGATCCAGCCAGGGCTCCAATTTCACAGGTCGGGTTCTCAAAACTGATGCTGGCTATAGTGTTAAAGTTCACTTACTGAGTCCACGAAGAGGAGCAACTGAGACACTGCGGTTCAGTTAAAGGAAACACAGCGACAGCCAACACTGTCCTCAACTGCTGTCTTCAGATCCCAGACACCTATCTCTGCAGACTGAGTCCAGGCACCAGGTCTAGACCTATTCATCTCCCCAGTGACATGGGCAGACAGGCATGAGCAGTGTGGCCGTCAAGAAGCTCAGGGAGCTCTGAAGGATGAGAATGCTACAGACCACTAATGCTGTCCAGAGACTTATCCCAGGACCTGCTGACAGTCTATCCCACTGCGAGCACTCCACAAAGCCAGCGGGAGGGCTGGGGTGACTGTGACCATTCCCAGGAAGCAAAGACGACAGGTTCCTTTCCCAAAACTGGGAAAAGCATGAAGAACAGCAGCTTTTAACCTAAGCTACTTTAGCTAAATCTAATCTTGCACAGAAAAAAAAAAAAAGTTTATTTTGGATGTCTGCATGTAACCTATTCAAAACACAACAAGACAAGACGAAGGCATCCTAAAGTGTTGAATATGATCTTAGGTTGGACAGTAGCAAGCTGACCACTAGCTAGAGGCATGCATTTAAAATTCTGCTCCATCAGCGACAACAAAAAGGACAGAGTCTGTAAGAGGCCGTCAGAAACATCCACACAGTGGCCGCTGTTCTGAGTGGGTAGGGGTCTGCGTGGCACTCCCTTCAGATCACACCCCGTCTCCACTCGTATCCAACCGCAAAGAGCCGGAATATCAGCAGCTGCTCCCGGGGCTTACTGCCATGTGCCCTCTCCTGTTAGACTGGGAATACCTCCCAAGTGACTGCTGTGCCTCTTCCATCTTCAAATCCTTAGGACATAAACCCAGGGCAGAGAGCAGGCACTCCAACTTGTAACGCATGAACAATGGGCTCAGGGAACGACCATCCCTTGTGTTGGAGAGACCAAAAGGGTCACTGACCTCAGGAGTCAGAGGAGCTCCAAATGCATGATGGGCAGGGGCCACTGGGGTCAGCCCAGCCGGTGGCCAGAGAAGCCAGATCAGAGACATGACACGGCCCTTGATGGTTTAGGTGGAAGCCCTTGACACCTTCTCGTTACAGCCTTATAGGTACAGGAGGTAAGAAAGGAGACAATGCCAACGACAGCAGCAGAGGCTCTGGCTCATACGGCCCTGTCTAAGTACCTGATGCTGTTCCAAAGCTTACTTCGCATAACCCTCCCACCCACTCTGGGAGGTAGGGACTGTTAACATACCCATTTTACTGAAACACATGAAAAAACCAAGGCACAATGAAATTAAATAGATCAGCCGGGCGCAGTGGCTCACATCTGTAATCCTAGCAATTTGGGAGGCCGAGGTGGGCAGATGACAGGAGGTCAGAAATTCAAGACCACCCTGGCCAACACGGTGAATCCCTGTCTCTACCAAAAATACAAAAATTTAGCCAGGTACGGTGGCGGGCGCCTGCAGTCTCAGCTCCTCGGGAGGCTGAGGTAGCAGAACTGCTCGAACCTAGGAGGCAGAGGTTGCAGTGAGCCGAGATCGTGCCATTGCATTCCAGCCTGGGTGACAAGAGTGAAACTGGGTCTCAAAAAAAAGGAAAAAATTAACTAGATCTCCAAGGCCACCCAGCCACTTCAGCAGCAGAGCCGAGATGCAGATGCAGCCCACTGGCTCCTGAACTCACAACGGACGCCAGCCCTCTCCATCAGAGGTGATGGGGAGTCAAGAACTTGTCACCAATAAAAGCTGTAGGGCTGCAGTTCAGGAATTACTTCCCACAACTAGAAGGAAACCGGAGCAAAATCAGGATCATTCATTCACATGTTCACCTGCATGCCTAACGAACATCGATAAAGGGCCTAGCATGAGCTGGGTCCAGTCTAGGTGCTGGGGACACAGCAAACACAAGCCCTTATATTCCATCCAGTGGGGAGAGAGAGACACCAGACATGTCAGGGAGCTGGGGTTTATGGGGAAATAGGAAGCAGGTAAGGAGGAGGGGCTGTGGCTGGGAGCAGGGTCAGGTGCCACGGATGATCCTCAATGACACTGGAGGTGAGGCTGAAGGAAGTGAGGGCCGAGCTGCAAGGGCCCCAGGAAGGTCTTCCAGAAAGAGGAAGCAGTGCAGACATGTAAGGGGAAGAGCATGCATTTCGTTGAAGGATCAGCAGAGCCATGCAAGGGGAGAGCGGTAGAAGGCGAGGGCCAGGAGGAGGTTTTGGCACAGGGCATCACACATCACACCCTGACCCGGGTTCTGAGGGATGCCTTTGGCTGCTGGGCAAGTGGACTGTCCAGGAGAGTAGCAGCATCGGCTTGAAGAGCAGAGCAGTAATCCACCAAGCAACGCTGCTGCCCGGGACCAGGGTGCTAACGGCTGAGGTGGCCCAGGAAGCCACTGCATCCTGGATATACTCTGAAGGCACAGCCCAGCATTTGCTGATTTCTGGAAGGCGGTTCCTTTGCCAGCATCCATGCCCTGCAGAAGAAGAATGGCAAGTCTCCAGCATGCGAGGACTTCAGCTGTGACAAAGAAGGTCCCTGGGGGGCGAGGGCAGGGGCTGCAGAGGCCCAGTAAGGCAGCACCACACCTGGGGGCACAGGCAGCTACAGAGACAGTAACACTGGTCTCCTTGGGACAGCCATGCCACCAAGAACAACTGGCCCGGGATCGGGGGGCCAGCAGCAGCCCAGGCTCAGGAAAACCAAGCCCAGCACATAGTATGGCCGCACACTCTGGACAAATCTTGTAGAAAATAGTAGAATGAGGCCCTTGCTGCAATGCAGAACCACCCGCACACCTGTCCCCTCAGAGGAGGTGGACACCCACCTGAGTTGCTGGGAGTTTGCAGCAACTCGGTCACCAAAGCTGGTGTTGCTGACCTCCAGCAGCTGGCTGCCTCTTGGCAGTCTTGTCCCCTTCCAGTGCAGCCAGCCCAGGATGCTCATGAAATTAAAGGGGTGGGCATGGGGAAAAGGGCTGCGTCCACATGGAGCCTTTTCTCTCCTCCAGCCGGAGACTGCGCTCAAGATCCTAGGGTCCAACAGCCCCAGGTTTGATCCCAGCTCCCCCACTTCATGATGTGAACTCGGGCAAATCATTCAACTTCTCTGAGTGTTGGTTTCCTTCATGGTAAAGCGGGGATAGCCCTGTCCTTACTGCATGAGTTCCCTATTGCTACTCTAACAAACCACCAACTTGGTGGCTTGCTTGACACAACACACATTTCTTACCTTACCTCCAAGGTCTAAAATCCATATGGGCTAAAATCAAGGTGACTTAGGGTTGTGATCCTGGAGGTTCTGGGATAGAGTCTATTTTCTTGCCTTTTCCGGCACCTAGAGACCTCCCCCATTCCTTGGCTTATAGCTCCATCACTCCAGCCTCTGCTTTCATCTTCACATCTCCTTCTGTGACTCTGCCCAAAAGATCATTCTTACTGTCTCCTTTGACAGAGACCCCTTTGATTATGACAGACCCATCCAGATAACCCAGAATAATCTCCCAATGCAAGGTCGTTAATTTCTTTTGCCAACATAAGGTCACACATTCACAGGTCTCAGGGATTAGGACTCGGGACATCTTTGGGGGCCATTATTACCTCTACCACATCTACCCACCCAGGTTTTAATTTCTGCTTTTGTTCTGAGGATTACATAAGATTATACATACCACATAACAAGGGCTCAGCAATAATAATTATTAGCAGCCACTATTAAAATTTAAAGTCTTGTAGGCCGGGCACGGTGGCTCAAGCCTGTAATCCCAGCACTTTGGGAGGCCGAGACGGGCGGATCACGAGGTCAGGAGATCGAGACCATCCTGGCTAACACGGTGAAACCCCGTCTCTACTAAAAATACAAAAAACTAGCCGGGCGAGGTGGCGGCGCCTGTAGTCCCAGCTACCGGGGAGGCTGAGGCAGGAGAATGGCGTGAACCCGGGAGGCGGAGCTTGCAGTGAGCTGAGATCCGGCCACTGCACTCCAGCCCAGGCGACAGAGAGAGACTCCGTCTCAAATAAATAAATAAATAAATAAGTCTTGTAATTTTAAGCTTTTATGGTACATTATTTAAATGTAAGTTTAATAATGGATCTTAATAAAAAGATAAAATAACTAAAGCCTTTTCATCTATAAATCCTTAACTTGAAGCTTTATGCTTGAATTGAGACTGAAAACTTTTTGCACTAATGTGAAATGGGTCTACCAGAAAGTGAAGGTTAGAAAAAAAACTAAGAAAAGACCAGACCTGCAGGAGGCCAATTAAACTGGACAGACAGGGGCTTCAAATTGCAGGAACAGACCAGGTGCCCCACGACAACAGAACCTAGTCACACCCACTCTGTAGAGTAGGATGAAGGCCAAGGAAAACCAACTACTCCCTAAAAATCACCTACAAAAACCTACTGGCATTTTCCAGCTCTTGTGGTTTAGCAATGATAACACAGAAATTACTAGCATCCCACGTATTTGGAGCTCTGGGTCAAAACAAACAAAAAAATCACAGTAACTCATGGATATCACGGGGTACACATCACCACTGCAGTAATAGTTAAAGGGAGCAGAAACTGCATGCGCCCAAGACCGAACACATCCCACCCTCCAAAACGTGCGCGATCACATACAGATGCAGACCTTCCAAGTCTGAGCTTCTCAAAATTACACAGGTGGCATCCTCTTGGTTGATGCTCCACGAAATGTGAGCTACTTAACTCAGTTCAGTTAACTCGCCATCCCCTACGAACCCACACCGCCACAAAGGAGACTCAGGTCCCCCAACTGCCATCTCAGTGTGTATTTAAATTCAAAAGTGTGGCCGGGCGCGGTGGCTCAAGCCTGTAATCCCAGCACTTTGGGAGGCCGAGACGGGTGGATCACGAGGTCAGGAGATCGAGACCATCCTGGCTAACACTGTGAAACCCCGTCTCTACTAAAAAATACAAAAAACTAGCCGGGCGAGGTGGTGGGCGCCTGTAGTCCCAGCTACTCGGAGGCTGAGGCAGGAGAATGGCGTAAACCCGGGAGGCGGAGCTTGCAGTGAGCTGAGAACTAGCCACTGCACTCCAGCCTGGGTGACAGAGCGAGACTCTGTCTCAAAAAAAAAAAAAAAGTGTATGCACGTATATCTCAAAACTATGTACTGCATCCACTTACTTAATAAAAGAAATCTGAATTCGGAGTGTTTTTAAAAACAATAAAACAAAATACTCGTGTATGTAAGATATGTTTCTATCCAAACTATTAGCCAGGCCACAGAAATAGAGATTATAACTCAAAAACAAATGTTCTTTTGTTTGTTTGAGATGGAGTCTCACTCTGTCGCCCAGGCTGGAATGCAGTGGTAGGATCTCGGCTCACTGCAACCTCCGCCTCCCAGGTTCAAGCGATTCTCCTGCCTCTGCCTTCCGAGTAGCTGGGATTACAGGCGCCCACCATCGTACCTGGCTAATTTTTGTATTTTTAGTAGAGACAGAGTTTCACCATGTTGGCCAGGCTGGTCTCAAACCCCTGACCTCAGGTGATCCACCAACCTCAGCCTCCCAAAGTGCTCAGATTACAGGTGTGAGCCACCGCACTTGGCCAAAAACAAATGTTCTTTACAACAACAAAATTAACAGCAAGCACACTGCTGATTTGGGGCTTAATGATTTCAAACACTATTCTAATTTCCTCTTAAAAATCAAAAATGTTTTCAAAAATTGTAGACAAAGCATCTTGGTTGTGCTTTGAACATTAATAAAATCTAATTCTCTGGACATTTTAACCTAGTTTTGAAAGTTATTTTAACTGCTGTTCCTCGTCTATTCACACGTGTTTGTTTTCTGTTTTAACAACATTTTTTCCCCCTACATTACAATTAATTCTGAAAATTAAAGTCACAATCCCCTGGTAAGGCCACTTCAGCATGCCAAAAATGAAAGCAAATGTTTCCCTTCTTTACTGCAAATTCATAAAATGTGAGCCCAGCCCAACCCCTAGAGAGCTGATGTGACTTTGACTTTTCAACTCATTTGAAGCTTAAAAAAAAAAAAAATTAAAGATTCACATTTGTTCATTTTACAAGCATCCCTAGGGAAGTTAATAATGGCATTTAAGAATTACAAGATACATCCCTCCTCACTTCAGTAAAGCAACAAAAAAGCACGTTTCCTAAGTGTCAGGCTACACAATGATTTTTAAAATCATGCATTCAGAATTTTGTTTTCACTATTTGTTTTTAAATCTGTTCAGGACAGAAACATTTATTAAGGGTCTACTCTGTGCTAGGCACCAAGCGTTTTCCAGTTGAACACAACCGGACAGAATGAAACCGCAGGAGGGGCAAGAAGCCAGAAACCTATAAGTTTTGTATACCCACAAATGTGTTTTATTTAACGAGCTTAATTAATCTAGGGTTAAGAGAAGATAGGTAGCAACGAAGTTGCTAGGTCAGAGGCCAAATACATTGTTAGGGTTTTTATTATGGTTTGACAAATTTCTCTCCAGAGGGTTATCTCAATTTACATTTTTCCCACTTAAATGTAAAAGGGGAACTATTTCCCATCACCTTCGCCAACACTGGGCCTTTGTTTTTAACACTGAACTTAACCTGATGAAAAGAAAGAGGTCACCTGTACTTTCTTTTTTTTTTTCTTTTTATATTTGAGATGCAGTCTCACTCTGTAGCCAGGCTGGAGTGCAGTGGCGCAATCTCGGCTCACTGCAACCTCTGCCTCCCGGGTTCAAGTGATTCTCCTGCTTCAGCCTCCCGAGTAGCTGGGACTACAGGCGTGCGTCACCACGCCCAGCTAATTTCTGTATTTTTAGTAGAGACAGGGTTTCATCATGTTGGCCAGGATGGTCTAGATCTCTTGACCTCGTGATCCGCCTGCCTCGGCCTCCCAAAGTGCTGGGATTACAGGCTTAAACCACCGCACCTGGCCCAGAAGTCACCTGTCATTTTAATTGTTCTTCTTTAATCAACAAAGGCAAATATATTTACATCTTAATTGCTCCTTTGTTTCTTCTTTTACGAATTTTGTGCCCATTTCCTTTCGTTAGGAAATACCTGTTTTTCTTATTGTTTTGTAAGAACTCTTTACATATAGAAGACAACGCTCTACATGTAATAAATATTTTTGTTGGTCTTTTAATTTTGCTACAACTGTTTGTGCTGTTCAGAAGGTGTTCTGTTGTTTGGATGCTGTCAAAGTAATCCCCTTTCATTTATTTTCTGCCCTCGAAGTCCATCCCAAGAATATATGAACAAAAATACTCACTTTTTGAGGAAAGGATTCTGTCTTTGGAATGGCTATGAACACAAAGAGAAAAACAATAATTTGACCTAGTTTCACAATAACCCAGCTCCCCGAGAGGGAAAATGCATAGCTATCCTGTGAAGTCAGGGGAGCGGAGGAACGCTGACCCCACTTCCTTAAAATACTTTCTCTTGGCATTAAAAAATAGGTTGCAATGGCTCAGAGATGAGATTCATGCCAAATGTGCATTTGATCCATGCTTACGGATAAATTTAGGCAAAATTTAATAAATTCTCTGCCTACAAACAGTGGAGAGATAATGCTTTGAAAAAAATAGCTCAGGCTGTGAGTAAAGAATGGGATCATTCCAACTTTTGGTCATATTAGATCACTCCAATTGTAACAATACTGGCAAGCTCCTCAGTGGGGCCCATTACAAGGCGGTGCGAGGCAGAGCGGGGAGGATGGATGCTGTAGTCACATGCCCTTTGAAGTCTGGTTCTGACTCCCGACCACGTGATCCTGGACGACCCAACCGAGGCTGGGGATGTCCCTGGACCGTGCAAGCTGGCTGGCAGTGGAAGTGAGAACGCCCGCCTCTGTGGGTTGTCATAGCAATCAAATGAAGGAGCAGAGGCTGCTCGTTCCCTGCGCAGAAGAGTCACGCGTACTTGCGCTCTTCGCGAAAGAGGCTGTAATCATTTGCATTTTATTAGAAATTTTAAAACCCGCACCGCCAGGAAAACCACTCACCTCGAACGGCCCCCTTTATTTAAGCGCACCACACACAGGCAGACGCTTACTTGGACTTCGACTATTTTCCAGTCAGCCCCAGTAAACCAAATTCGTTGTAAAATGTCATATACGGCATTGGGCTCTGAGTAGAGAGCTAAACATCTCAGCTAAACCATTAATTTAATAGTCACAGAATCAAACTGATTCCCTAAGAGGCCAAGAAAATGGGAAAAGACAGCACCCTCTTGGTACCCAACGTTGTGTTCTATTTCGCACAAAAGAATTCACGGAGAATATCGAGTTAGCCAGTCTAACATCTTCCCTAAGCGTGTGGAAAAAGGGGCCTGCCCCTGAGCCTGGCACACCCCAAACCGTAAGCCAATCTGCAATGGGGGTAGAGAGCCAACCCACACTCCTGCAGGCCTGGGTGCTCCGGAGGGAAGCGAAACTGATAAGATTTTACACCAGGCAGCCTTCGATGACTTTCCACTGCTCAGAGGCTAAAGGGCAAAGCCACCCCCCACCCCCGCTTGCCACGTTTCTCCTTGCCTTCTCTCTCCCTTGAGCTACAACTGCCTTCTTCCCTCCCCAAATACATCCAGCTGGTCACAGCCCCTTTGCTGCTGCTCCTCTGGGATGACACACACTCCTACACCATCTGAGACCTGAAGCAAGAGCAGCAGCTCCCTAGAAAACTCCCGCTCGCCAGGAGCCCTTCCTGGATCCCACTTTTGTTATACACGCTCCAGCGTTAGCCACCTCCCAGCTTTAAGTGACACTGACCACACTGCTAACTGTATGATTACGGGGTGACTCTGGCCAATGTCACCATCCCTACTAGACTCCAAGGACCCCCGAAGCCAAAGACCTTGGCTGCTTCTGCTCACCAGCACCAGTAGGGTGTCCAGCACATTCACAGATGTACAATCAATATTTGGCGAATCAATAAATGAATAGATACCAAGCAAGAAAACTTAGAGCTTTTAGGAGTATTTGGCCAAAATCCACACAAGGAAACCAAAACAAAACAAAAAAACATACCAAAGATTCTGAATTCTGATTCATCTACAACATTCTCATTAACAAAGCATTTTCGCAGGCTACCGCTAGCCAGGTGTCACCTAAGTCCCCTACACAGCAGATGGACAAGGCCACCCTGAGGGCCGCACAGAGCCGCTATATGCTAATTCACTGTTAATTACAGCCTCTCCTTGAACTGCAGGAGGAGCCTCGTTCTATAGGGAAGGCCGCGCCAATTAGGCACATTCACAAAGGAATATTTTAAAGTAATTACCAGTTTATATTAATCCTTCTTTTAATGTATCAGCAGATCACCTGGAATAATAGCAATAAAGTGGTTCTAGTTACCTGTGATTTATTTCCTCTTTTACTCCCTTCCTTACAATTTCTTGTAGTTTTTTTTTAGGGAGAATGGGGAGATAAAGGGAGAGAGGAAAGAAGGCTTTACTATTTACCTAGAAACACTCTCCTTGGCCTCTACCTCCTTAAGGGGAATGAAGAGTTCTGTTGGTTTCTGAATCCACAGTTTCTACTCAAAAAGATATATGTCTTCTCATTGAAGGAAGCAAAAGGCTTGGGTAACAGCTCTCAAAATACGCATTAAGTGTAAACAGCTTTGGATTTTAAGATATAACCCATTTTTTGGCCGGGCGCGGTGGCTCAAGCCTGTAATCCCAGCACTTTGGGAGGCCGAGACGGGCGGATCATGAGGTCAGGAGATCGAGACCATCCTGGCTAATACGGTGAAACCCCGTCTCTACTAAAAAATACAAAAAACTAGCCGGGCGACGAGGCGGGCGCCTGTAGTCCCAGCTACTCGGGAGGCTGAGGCAGAAGAATGGCGTGAACCCGGGAGGCGGAGCTTGCAGTGAGCTGAGAGCCGGCCACTGCACTCCAGCCTGGGCGGCAGAGCAAGACTCCGTCTCAAAAAAAAAAAAAAAAAAAAAAGATATAACCCATTTTCTTACCAAATAAGCTGCCAAATTAAAAGGTGCTTACATCCCCAGGTCTGCTTGCCTCAAAAATCTCAGGTAAAGAACATTAAATGTGGCTGAGTGCAGTGGCACAGACCTGTAATCCCAGCACTTTTGGAAGCCGAGGCAGGCGGATTACTTGAGGCCAGGAGTTCAAGACCAGGCTGGCCTGCATGGCGAAACCCAGTCTTTACTAAAAATACAAAAATTAGCTGGGCATGGTGGTGCCTGCCTATAATCCCAGCTATTTGGGAGGCAGAGGTTACAGTAAGCTGAGATCGTACCACTGCACTCCAGCCTGGGCAACAGCGTGAGCTCCATTTCCACACACACAAAAAAAAAAAACAGCAAAACTCTCTCGTTACAATCTATATCTATTTGCTCACCTCACCTGGGAAAGAGAGGTTAACTCCAAATCAGAAGGACATCCTCAGGCATCATCAGAGACGCCTCACAATGGAGAGATAAAAGGCCACAAACATAACCTGGGCTGAGTTTCAATTGGAAGCAGAAGCCAGAATCCAGAGACGTGGGGTCATTCCCCCCACGAGATCACAACATCACTGGCAGGCCAACCTGGAAGCAGGTGCTGGGCAGGCGTCCAGCATGCAAGCCCAGGTGGGACTCAGGACACCTGGCTGGCTGGCCACCCCATGCAGAAGGATCACTGCACCTCAAGCGACGCTGGATGCACTGGTCTGGAATTCCAAAGTTTGGTCCATGTGAACCACAACTGTTCTTACATGAGTTTTACGCATTTGCAGGTTCTGAGGAGTCAGGGAGACCCCCACACAGTCACGTTCTTTTCCCTTAGCACCTGAATACAATTAGCTATTAAGTACGTATTTGTCAGTTTGAATAAGTACAAAGGCAAAGACCAATTCATAGATCATCTGGAAGGGTCCAGCACTCTAGGCGTTGCCCCTGAGATCTCATTACCAGGGCCAAGGGCTCCAGCTGACATAAATTATTTACTGCTGTCCTTGCCCTCTGATTATGCACACACATTAAATGCAACCAAGGGGCATCTGAGCCCCACTTTAACCAGGCACCGCCTCCACGCCACAGGAGAGGGGCAATCAATTCACAAGCACCCCTGAGATGAAAGGTGCTGGCGTAAAATCTGTACACTCTCTCTTTCAGCACAGCAAACCCGCCCAAGCAGCAGATTACCTGGGCTTCACTGAGAAAAGAAAACGCGTGAAACAATGAGCCATCTGGAAAACAAAGACCTGAAATTGCACTCAGATTACGATTACAAGTAGAAAATAAAGCATGTCTGATTGTTCTCCAGTGAGACTGCAGGCTGCAGACCAGAATGATTTTACATAATTATTAACATCAATATTGATGGAGGACTGCCTAGCAGGGAGGCCGCTGGGCCGGGTGTGTG
The DNA here is from genome assembly GCF_007565055.1 of Rhinopithecus roxellana. Taxonomy (NCBI): domain Eukaryota; kingdom Metazoa; phylum Chordata; class Mammalia; order Primates; family Cercopithecidae; genus Rhinopithecus; species Rhinopithecus roxellana. The sequence continues at coordinate 63,083,590 of NC_044562.1, forward strand.
ACCGCAGCCTAGGATGTGGTCTCAACCCTTAAACCGTGCCCACAAGTATGCCAAACAGCAATGCTTCAGTCACAGAACAGTGACCATATGTTCCACAACTGGAACAGGGAGGGAAGGATTTCTTTGTCTCCTATGTACATCTATTTATATGAAAACTCCTACAAAGGTATAAATGAAAATCATTAATATCATTGACGAATGCTCTTTAAAGAAATTAAGACAGTTATACGAAATCTAGATTTTAGCAGAAACTCAAGGTTGTTTTTTTCTCTATGTAATGTTCCTCACAATTGGTTTACTATCCTGCTTATCAATCAAAAGATCCAAGCCTCTCTGGGCTCCCTGCTCAGAGGACACATATGGAGAGGGATTCTCCAATGACACCACGTCTGTAATCTGCAGGCCTGGGCACCACAGGGAAGTACATGGGCATCACAAATCACCACCTCAAAGCAGGAATCAGAACCACCCACCCCATGTTACCACAGGTGTGTGCAAATGCAGACAAACCACTCCTCCAAAAATCAGCTCCTTAATAATTATTCATTATGAAAATAGGAAGGCTGCACTGAGGATGACCATGACCTTGAAATATTAACATCATTTTCTATTATATTCATTGGAGCATCCTGACCTCAAGGGGCTTGCAATCTGAAAGGGAGACTCTTCATCTCCAAGGAAAGTGTTATGTGGGCCAAAAGGGAGTCAAACCAAGAACACCTTTGCAGCTGCCTAAGAAGGTGCTCTGGCAAGACAGCATGGAAGTGGTAGCCCCGACGCTGGGCGGGGGAACATTTCAACTGGCAAAATGAAGTGAGAGGTGGAGGACCCAGTGGGGCAGAGTCCTCCTCTCAGAGCAGTGTAAGGTCAACACACTAGCACACCCAGGGAGCTGACTGGGCTACGGGGACACAGGCAGGCAGTCAGCAGGATGCCGGAGGTCATGGTGCACAGTTTCAATGCAGAAGAAGGTGCCTTGGGAAGAAAGCCAAGCCAACGTCAGTCAACCATCCCACTGGGTGGCTCTTCAGAGGGGCTGAAAAGGATCATAGGCAGGGGACACCTGAAACAAAACTGGGCTACAGGAAAAGAATGAGAAGGTTGTGGGCAGGGGGTGGTGTCAAGGCAGAAAGCAGGGCCTGCAAGAGTTTTCTGAACCAGAGCACACCTGTGGCACAGTCTTAGCGCACCTCCTCGCCAGCCCAGGGTCTCAGCTCCAGGTCAGGGAGCTCACAGGAGCGCAGGGCGTTGACGGTGGGTCTGCATTGTGGATGTGTGTGGAAGCACTGTGCTATGGGCTGTATTGAGCTCTCCTGAAATTCGTATATTAAAGCTCTAACCCCCAATGCGATGGTATCTGAGGTGGGATCTTTGGAAGGTAATCAGGGTTGGACAAGGTCATAAGGATGGGGCCCTCATGATGGGATCAGCACCCTTATAAAAGGAGATAGCAGAGAGCTGGCATGCTCTGCACCACGTGAGGATAGCAAAACAGCAGACATCTAGAAGCCAGGACAAGAGTCTCTCCAGAGCCTAACCGTGCCAGCACCCTGATCTTGGACTTCAGCCTCTAGAACTGTGAGAAAATGAATTTCTGTGGTTTAAGGCACCCAGCATCTGGTATTTTGGTACGGCGGCCCAAGCAGACAAATGCACGGTGGACTCCAAGATGACCAAGTATCAGGGCACAGCAGATCCTGCCTGGCCAACTAAGAAGCCAGAGCCGTGTTCGGTGCAGACTCAAGCAGGCACACAGGATGACTGTGGTTCTATCAGGCAGCAGTCAACACAGAGCAGAAGCCAGAAGCTGGGCTGGAGCTTACTCCAAAGGTGGAGACAAGCCTGTCACCATATCTGTAACTAGGAGCTCAAAGTGCTGGCCCTGCACAGAGTCGGGACAAATGCAGGAAAAGCACTGCTGCTGACAGCTTTACAATTATCCCACCCTAGCTAAATGGAGCTGTCGCCCAGTGCCAAACTGTCCCTGAGGAAGGAGACGTCAGGTATTCCAAGGTGGCTGGCCACTCACTCCCTGCACCCAGCCCAATGACTTCACCTCATGCACCCGGCAAGCAAGACTCCATTTACCCACCTCTGAAACACAAAGCCAAGAGTTGCGCCTTCAATCCTGCCAAGAGACACATATGCCCACAGCCTTCTGCTACACTTTCTGGCCTGTGAGATGGGAGCGAAAGTGGCCACATAACTTCTGAGCCAGAGCATGCAACGGCCAACAGAAGATCTCCAGGGCTCCTGTTCCTCCGGTACAGAACCAGGGACGTTTACAATAAGGATGCTTCCCCAGCCCGGAACCTCAGGGCACTGAGACAGGCAGGAGTCCCTCTGCCATCCTCAGCACGCATGTAGGTCCGGGGTCAGAGCGAAGAACAGGACTTCTCTACTGAAAACTCAAGACGTGTGGCTGCCTATGACCACAGCACACCCAGCCTGCCTTCCCCACACCCTCTCGTGCTTCTTCCACAGCCCAGCCCCTAGTTCTTACGTCTTGGAATCTCGAATGATCGTGCCCAGCAGACCTTGCTATTTTCTCCACCAGTTGTGGAGGCTTCCTGCTCATTCTGAAGCTCTCCGTGCCCCATGTCTCCATGTCCTCTGGCCATTTCAATAGGACTTCTCATGCTAGGGGCTCAATTTCATTGTGTTCTCTTCCAAGCGCCACCAGTGGCCACGTCCGCTTTTCCTTATGTTCCCATGGCTTGTTTACGGTCACCATCAGTGATCAAGAAAAAGTGCTCAGAAAGCTGCCTCACCAGGACCTGGTCCCAAACTCTCCTGACCATCAAGAAAGAAAACTGCCAAAAATAAGGCAAGAACGTAACAAATTCACCAGTCCCCTGTGATAAGCACCCTTCCCAGTGACAAAGCTCTGTGCAAAAATGCAGAACTTGACCACTGCCTCCTTCCTCCCTCCATGATCTCTTAAATTTGCTCTTCTGTAATTATTACTACTACTTCTACTACTATTATTCCCAGTACTATTGTTTGCATAGTTGGGGGTATTAGGAATTGGGGGGAAGTCAAGAACAAGCTGAAAGGTTTTATGGCCGAAGTTGGGTCATGCCAGCTCAAACCTTCGGACAATCTATTTGAATTTCACCCTCGTCCCCTGATCTTCCAGGCCTCTGACAGACTGACATCAAGGCCTGCCATCAGATATATTCCATGGAAAATCACTCCTCTCCCCCCTACTAAGAAAGTAAGGAGAAGAACAATTTTTTGGTTGGAAGCCAAGTAGCAGCAGGGCCTCTGGAATCCGGAGACGTCGTTCCTGTCTTGGCTCTGTTGTTTCCTGGGCCTGGGACCCCGGATGCATCCCCCAGTCTTGCAACCTCTCTGGACGTCATCAGCTCCCTGATGTCCTCCCATCCATTCAGAGGGTAGGGTTGGTCTCACTGGGAGAGGCAGAGGGTCCCAGCCCAACGCTGGGCCAGGGGGGCCGCTGCCGTGGGACCCGGGACCTGACCACCCACTCCCTGAGCATCTCCAGGTCTCCATGGCCTGGAGCAGCTCCACCTCCTGAAGGCCTCACCCCACAGAATCCCAGCCAAGCCCTCTCAGCTGGTCTCCAATCAGCGGGTTTCCTCCCAGAGCCAGATCACACGGGGGTGGGGGGGAAGACACAATGGAATTTTACAGAATACGGCCATGGATCCAGCCTGCTCTGATTCTGACAGTCTCCAGCATGTTTGCCAACACACTTTCCCTGCAAGATGAAGAAGGGCTGCTAGACGTGAGCCAAGGAGAGAAGAGATGCTGAGGCTCCGCAAGGGGATGCTCCAGAGGCATCACTCTGTGAAGCCCAAAATGAAAAGTGAGTAAAGCTAAAAACGACCCAGTCAACATACAGACGATGCCAACCTGCCTACGCTCTGAGACAGGACGCTATGAAGTCGGGGTAAGCTCTTCAGCAGCCACCTCGTGTCTGAGATGCAGCAGGCACTCACTCACTCGAGGTACTTCCAAGTCAAAACTTGAAGATCTAGACGCATATTTTCAAAAGAATAATATTTGTTTTGGTAGAACACAACATCTAGATATTATCTATCCTTTTAAAAATCCTAAAATACTACTAAACCTCAAAGACTGTTCCCCGATAGTGACTTGGGGTCTGGGAATCCAAGCCTTCCACCAGCGCAGCAGTCTCCCACCCCGCTGCCCTTCCACCTCCAGGAGGCTGCCCTCGAGGCTGGCTTGCAGCTTCCCACACCCAAGCCTGCACTTAAAGTGCGATCCAGAGTCCTTGGTGGAGGCCCAAAGCTGTCCTCTTGTGTGCGCCAGCTGAAGGGGGCCTTACAAGGCTTGGGGTCTAGCCCCCTTCAGGTGACAGACAAGGTAAAGGCTGAGAAAGGTACCCCAAATCAATCTCCATCCTCTAACAGTGGATACCCAGGCCAATGGGCTCCTGGCAAGGCTACATGAAGTCAGAACAGCTCTCTTCCTGCCCTGGGCTCTGTGAGTTTGCTTGTTGCTGTGGGGAGTCCTAAAGGTAGGTTAATATTATTCTGTATAATAGCTAGATTTCCACATAACTGCGAGATTGCATGAATATAAGGTAAAGTTTGATCCAAGTACACTGTTATTAGCACACAACGGAATATTAGAACCCAAGTACTAGTGGGCTAAATCATGCATTGAGCTTCAACAAAATGTCCCATTTCCCACTTAGGATTCCCTGGCATGGTCTAGGGGCAGCCCTGGGTCAGGGCAGGGAGGGGGGCTCTGGATTTGGAAACAAAGGAACTCACTGTGGTCCCACCTCTGCCACTTAACAGATCCGGGAAACGTCCCTCACCCAGCTGACCCTGTTTTTTTGTCAGCGGGATGTAAACAATAATTTAATACCCATTTTTCTCACCTGACAGTCTCATGGGCCAGATGAGATAGTGTGTGTGAAACAGGTTTGTAAACAGTTGCAAACAATTTTAATTTAAGGTAAGCAGTGCTTTTTTTTTTTTTTTTTTTTTTTTTTTTTTGAGAGGGAGTCTTGCTCGGCGCTGTCATCAGGCTGGAGCGCAGTGGTGATCTCGGCTCACTGCAGCCTCTGCCTCAAGCGATTCCCCTGCCTCAGCCTCCCGAGTAGCTGGGACTGCAGGCGTGCGCCACCACGCCAGGCTAATTGTTTTGTATTTCAGTAGAGATGGGGTTTCGCCATGTCGGTCACACTGGTCTGGATTTCCTGACCCTCAGGTGATCCACCCGCCTCGGCCTCACAAAGCAGTGGGATTAAAAGCGTGAGCCACTACACCAACAGGTTTGTAAACAACGGTAAACAATTATAATTTAAGGTAAGCTGTGTTCCTTCTTTCTTTCAAGTTCTGGCACCAATGAATGCTTCTATGACTCAGGATTGGCTTTCGATTAATCGGTGACACGCAAGATTCATTCTGATGCCCAATCGCTTTTTTCAAAAAAGGTTCATTATGGATGTAATACTAGACATTCCAAACATACGCCCAGATGATGCTTTCACAGAAGTACTTCTTGGTCTCTGAATGGAGTAACTCATTCCTGCTACCCCAAACCCCCAAATCTACCAGAGGCTGGCTCCAGGGTGAAGGATATTCATCTCTGGCAAGCGGGTTTTGCTTTCCTTAAAAACAGATACGTGATCGGCTCTCAGCCGTCTGCTGTTGTGGAGAACGGAAGTCCTTTCTTCGGCCTCCTACATCACATTCACCAAGGAGTTCAAAAAGGACAGTCACAAACACATGTGAAGCAATGCCAAGGGTGATCAATGGAACGCAAGCCACTGGCCAGAGCAGAGGCCTCACTTCTCACCTGTGAAAGGCCGGGGAAATGGCCGATCTTGGGAACCATGATTACTCAACACTGTTTACAAGAACTCTTCTCTGCAGACCTACAAACATGTTTGCTTGTTTTGTTGTTTTCCTTATAAAACACATACTTATTGGAGAAAGTGTAGAAAATCCTTAAACAGTAGAAAGAAAAGCGCTGTAATTCCACCAGGCAAACACATCTTAGTGTCTGCAGACAGCATTAAGCAACCGGAGTGCCGTTCACCACCACGCCGCAGCCGAGGGAGGAGGGTGTGCGTGCCGCGTCGCCATGGCAACACAGGGCGTACACCGCGTCCTCTATACTCATCGGATCTGCGCTGAAATTCTAGAGTCATTGACTAATTGCTGGTTGAGAACAAATGTTAGACAACAAAAATGTGCTGACCGGGTACAGCTGGCAATTTTTACAAAAGCAACCTCTTCAAAGACCTCCCTGTTTCTGATGGAGAATGAGTCTAAAATGCCTAAATTTTTGTATGTGTGCCTGCATTTCTTCAATGTCGCTTTCCTTCTGGTCTCTCTTAGGATGTCTTGAATAACTGGTGTTTCCATCCGTTAGGAACCCACACTTGCCTTGGCAACAAGGTAGGGAGAAGATAAATGACACGGGGATACAAATGGGGGGTACCAGATAATGCCGTGCTGCACGACAAGCCGGAAGGGCCGGCATCGTCTGGTGAAGAACAGATTTTAGGATTAGCTAGAATCTTCACATGTGGCAAAATTCTGCTCTCTGGATGTCAGTTGTGCAGCCTTGGGGTGGTTACAAACTCCCTGAGCCTGGCTTTCCTCATCTGTAAAATGAGGATAATAAGAATAATAATATAAATGAAGATGAGGGGTGTGAAATGCAAAACAGCACAGCTCCTGGAACGCGGAAAGCACTCAGTTATTATTTATTACTTATTACCACTTATTTATTACTATTAAATGTTATCTGTCAAAAGAAACATGAGGCTGGGCGCAGTGGCTCACGCCTGTAATCCCAGCACCTTGGGAGGCTGAGGCAGGCAGATCGCTTGATTGAAGTCAGGAGTTGGTGACCAGCCTGGCCAACATGGTGAAACCTGTCTCTACTAAAAATATAAAAATTAGCTGGGCGTGGTGGCGCCCGCCTGTGGCCGGCTACTCGGGAGGCTGAGGAATGAGAATCACTTGAATCCGGGAGACGGAAGTTGCAGTAAGCTGAGATGGCGCCACTGCCCTCCAGCCTGGGGGACAGAGTGAGACTCGTCTCAAAAAAATAAAAAACAAAAATAAAAAAGCAGCATGAAAGTGCAACCTAAAGGAACTGGCATAAAGAGGACAGTAACAAGCACTTGTTTTTTGAGGCAGGGTCTCGCTCTGTTGCCCATGCTGAAGTGCACTGGCATAGTCATGGTTCATTGTAGCCTCAACCTCCCAGGCTCAAAGGATCCTCCTGCCTCAGCCTCCTGAGTAGCTGGCACTATAGGTGCACACCACCATGTTCAGCTAATTAAAAAAAATTTTTTTTTATAGATGGGGTCTCACTATGTTGCCCAGGCTGGTCTCAGATTCCTGGAGTAAAGCAATCCTTCCACCTTGGCTTCCCAAAGTGCCGGTATTACAGGCAAGAGCCACACTACTCTTTTTATATATGCCAGTGGGAGGAATGATACATCTGAACTAATTTTTTTTTAAATTCCATTCCTGATGCCAGATTCTGAAATATGCCTCAATTCTGATATATTTATCTTAAAAGAAAAAAAAATGAGCAAATTAATCGCATGGCTGGAGAGCTTCTAGCAAGATCCAGCTGCTACGCAATAGATTTTTCATTCTTCATCTCAGGGATGCTCAAAGAAACCAGAGTCACCAGTGTGTCATTCTGATGGGTGGGTGCCTATGCCAAGACGGCAACTTGCAGACGGTCAACCCACTCGATGGATGCATTCCTTTCTGACAAATGTGGTACGACCCACCTAACTAACGACCAAGAATTTCAGTGTTCAAATTCCCCATGAAACATTTCATAGCCAAAACACTTACAAGCAGGACTTCACAGATATGAGAGGAGAAAATACTTCACACATGGAGAGACACTCACCGTCAAGAGGAAAAGATAAAAAGCGACTTGTTTGAAAAACAAATCACTGAAAGTTGCCTATCTACGGCACTGAACATAACTTTTACACCCAAAAGAGAAGGTATCTAACTAAATAATTGCATTTCCTGGTGTATGCTACAGTTTCTTAAAGCATTTGCTCTATGACTTTCATACTGCTCCTAGCACCTGAACTGCGTAGCTATTCATTCTACATTAAGTCATTGAATAAATAATGTATTGAGCACTACGAAGCACCCATTCTGATCTCGGTGTTCGGCACACATCTGTGCACTCTGGTAGCTCACAGTTCCGCAGTGGTGCACAGACAAGAAAACAAATACAGTAAGTGCCTTAGTTCGTTTTTCATGCTACTGATATATACACACCCTAGGCTGGGTAATATATAAAGAAAAAGAGGTTTAATGGACTCACAGTTCCAAGTGGCTGGGGAGGCCTCACAATAATGGCAGAAAGTGAAAGGCGCATCTTACATGGCAGGCAAGAGACAAATGAGAGCCAAGCAAAAGGGGTTTCCCTTTATAAAACCATCAGATCTCATGAGACTTATTCACTACCATGAAAACAGTATGGGGAAACTGCCCCCATGATTCAATTATCCCCCACTGGGTCCTTCCCACAACATGTGGGAATTACGGAAGCCACAATTCAAGATGAGATTTGGGTGGGGACACAGCCAAACTGTATCAGTAAGAAATGTGTCCTATGGGCTAGACACGGTGGCTCACGCCTGTAATCCCAGCACTTTGGGAAGCTGAGGCGGGCGGATCATCTGAGGTCAGGAGTTCAAGACCTGCCTGACCAACATGGTGAAACCCCTTCTCTACTAAAAATACAAAAATTAGCCAGGTGTGGTGGCAAGTGCTTGTAATACCAGGTGCTCAGGAGGCTGAGGCACAAGAATCATTTGAAGCCAGGAGGCGGCAGTTGCAGTGAGCCGCGATCACGCCACTGCACTCCAGCCTGGGTGACTAGGCGAGATTCCATCTCAAAAAAAGAAAAAGAAATGTGTCCGATGCAGATAACTGCTACGGAAAATGGAAACAAGACAAGAGGAACTGTGGAGGTGGAGGAAACATGCACCGTTAGGCTGAACAGGGCGGTCGCACTGAGAAGCTGAGGTCTGAGCAAAGGCTTGAAGGAAGGGAAAAATGCAGGAAGAGGAAGGGCACTCAGGCAGAGGGCACGGCTGGTGCAAAGGCCCTGGGGCTAGTGTGCTAGAGGAACGGCAGGGACTGAGTGTGGCTGGAGTGGAGGGAATGAGGGTGAGCCTGGTGGGCAAAGAGGTAGCAGGGAAAGAAGGCCAAGCAGGGGTTAACAAAGTTCCACTGCCACAGGCCAGACAGTAGATAGTTTAGGTTTTGTGGACCAAGAGACAAAATCGAGGGAATTATGTAGGTCTCGTCACAACTACTGAATTCTGCCGATGTCACATGAAAGCAGCCACAGATAACATTTGAGCAAACAGGCATGGCTATGACCCAACATGGCTTTATTTGTGCTCACTGAAATACGAATTTCATATCATTGTCATGCACCACAAATTATTCTTTTGATTTCTTTCCCCAACTACTTAAAACCACAGCAACTGTGCTGAGCTAGAAAGCCATACAGAAGCAGGTGGCAGCAGTTTGCCAGTGCCTGCTCTGGGGCCCTATAGGCAATAGTAAGGACCCTGGTATTTATGCTGAGTATTTTGGAGACGCGCGGCAGGTGTGAGGCCCAGGAGTCATGTGACCGGACTTGGGTTTTAGGGGTCACCCTGGAGTCTCCTTTGAGAATGGACCTTTTGGGTTGAGGCATAGAGGTCACCTAAGAGGTCACTGCAGTGACCTGGGTGACATGGTGGCTGGATTGTGTTGAACCTCCAGGGTGACTGTACCAGAAACAGGGCCTGTTGGGAAGTAATTAACTTTTAAAGAGGTTGCCAAGGTTGGCCTCCAGTGATCTTCCCGCCTCAGCACTGGGATCACAAGTGTGAGCCCCCACACCTGGCTCCACGGACTGGTGATATGTTTTGGCTGTGTCTCCACCCAAATCTCATCTTGAATTGTAGCTCCCACAATTCGCATGTGTCATGGGAGGGACCCAGTAGGAGGTTACTGAATCATGGGGCTGGTTTCCCCTATACTGTTCTGTGGTAGTAAATAAATCTCACAGGATCTGATGGTTTTATAAACATAGGTTCCCCTGCACAAGCTCTCTTGCCTGCTGCCATGTAAGATGTGACTTTGTTCCTCATTCACCTTCCACTATGACTGTGAGGCCTCCCCAGCTATGTAGAACTGTGAGTCCGTTAAACCTCTTTCCTTTATAAATTACCCAGTCACAGGTATGTCTTTATCAGAAGTGTGAGAACAGACTAATACAACTGGTGTTCTTATAACAAGAGGAAGAGAGAGCAAACCTGTCTCCATGTGCTTCTCCTTCCCTCCTCACCTCTCTCCCCTCCCCCAAGCACAGAGAGGACGCAGTAAGGAGGAACCATCTGCGAGCCAGAAAGAGGGGCCCCTCCAGAAACGCCACCTTGACCTTGGATTTTCAACTTCTGCAACTATGAGCAAATATACTTCTGTTCAGCCACCCACTCTGTGGTCTCTGTCGTGACAGCCCAAGCTGACTAAGACAGCGGCATCCAGCGGAGGTGGGCAGGGCCGGACCCTGCAGGTACTGGGGCAGTGGCGTTTCTCAGCTGGGCTGGATACAGAAGGCAGTGAGAAGAGGAGAGGCGTTACCAGGACTCTGAGGTCTGGGGCCAGAACAAGCAGTAAAAACAAAGTGAGCACCAGCTGAGATGGGGAGGCTGCAGGTGAAACAATGGTGGATATGATGGTTAATACTGAGTGTCAACCTGACTGGATTGAAAGATGCAAAGTATTGATCCTGGGTGTGTCTGGGAGGGTGTTGCCAAAGGAGATTAACATTTGAGTCGGGCTGGGAAAGGCAGACCCACCCTTAATCTGGGTGGGCACCATCTAATCAGCTGCCAGCTAATACGAAGCAGGCAGAAAAACATGAATAGGCAAGACTGGCTTAGCCTCCCAGCGTACATCTTTCTCTCATGCTGGATGCTTCCTGCCCTCGAACATCGGACTCCCAAGTTCTTCAGCTTTGGGACTAGGACTGGCTTCCTTGCTCCTCAGCTTGCCGACAGCCTATTGTGGGACCTTGTGATCATGTGAGTTAATACTCCTTAATAAACTCCCCTTTATTATGTATCTGTCCTACTGGTTCCATCCCTCTAGAGAATCCTAACACAGCGGGGATGGTGGGGGTCTTAACGAGGAGGTATCTACAGGGATATGGGGGTTTACAGGGCAGTGGGTGGGTAAAAGGAGGGCTTCAGGTGAGGGCTCCCTGAGCTTGAGTTGCTAGTGAGTGTTTCCAGCACAGTCCATGAAGGCTGAAAAGGTAGTGCCAACACCTCCCTTAGGAGCAGCCCCCTGGAAGCAGGCACATTGATCGTTTGTGGGGTAAACAGAGGCCATAAATCATCCGAATTAGATCATCAGCTCTGGCCCTGCTGCCAGATGAGCTACAGACTATTTCCAGTGTCAGCTTTTTGGATTTTGGATAAGGGACTTGAACCTATAATTACTGAGTAAATAACAGCTACGAGAGAGGAAGAAAGGCTGGGATGGAGAGAGGGGCTCCCAGAGGCTGTTTCCATTCCCCGAAGTTGGCACCCGGAAGTTTCCTGTGGCTGCAGTTTGTACCTACTCGTCTTTAAAGTTGTCTGGAAGAATTGCCTGTTTTCAAATCATAGTGGAACCTCTGTCCTGAACACAGGCACCTCCCTGAGTCAGTTTCTCAGAAATTATTTTCCTCATCCTTCAGGGCTCCCCATCGTGGGTACCGGCACTGCCTCCACCAGGGGCGACTGACCGCACCATCGCATCCCAGGATCCCTGCTCATCTTCCCAGCCCTGGGGCAGGTGCTCTCTCTGAACCTGGAGGAGAAAAGCCCTCGGTCGTTGAATCTGCCTAGAAAGCCAGCGATCAGGTGGCATCAAGTGGGGCCCAGAAAGGGCACTGGCGGAAGTGACACTGGGCAAGTGGCCCGCAGGATTCCCTCTGAAGGACGAAAACAGGCTCTACGATCCACTCCCGGGAGGTTCTGGAGGCACGTGGGCCATGGCAGGGGATCCACAGTTCTGTGCAATTGTCCAAGGCAGAGTAACCATTCTGGACAAATCCTGATTTCGTGGGGGCTTTTTATAAACTTATTTTTGTGGCCATGGAATAAAGAGTAAGAGAGCTTTGCAGTCATTTCCCACATCACACATAACTGCCCTCTGCATGCGGCTAATTCATACCTCCTCCTGGGTCATCCAGAGCTCACCCTGCAGCACCCACTTCCCCAGCCTCCTCGACACCTGCCACACCTTCTCCAACACCAGACTCCTCCTGGGCAAAATTGGGGCAGAAAGGAAGCACACCGCCACCCAACACACAGTGTAAATGTACTCCTGGCCACATGCCCTCGGCCACTGAAATGAACAGCTGTGTGGGTTCTCACAGTATTTGTGGAAGGGACTGGCTGCGCAACCCGGGGTGCTTTCTACAAGCAGCTAGAAATGTCCTTTCTGGCGTCAAGTAAGTTCTCCACGAGGAAAACAGAAGCAGCATCTCAAACGGACTTACCGCCAGCATCTGAAGGCATGCGAGTAATAAACGCATTCCTACCTGCTCCGAGGACAGCAGTAAGCCCATCTGTGTATACCACCACACAGGGAAATGTCAACAAGAGGAAGACAGGCTCCCACTCATCCACCCAACCAAATATTTAAAGCAGCTGAGTCCATCCACAGCCCTAAATATTTAGATCAGTGAATAAAGAACTCGTTTCTCATGTGCTTTTTAAATAAAGCCATTGCTCGAGTACACACAGCAAGTGCGACAGGAATGAAGCCCTAGCTCTTCTCTCTGACCATCAGTGAGAAGTAACCAATCACCTCTCTCTGCCAGGGGATCTTGGGTTCACCAAGGGAGAGCAGCGCTCTAAGGACAATGAGGACTCTCCCGTGTGACCTGGACCACCACACTCACCTGCCCAAAGAAGCACCACACAATTTCAGAGCTCTCAGCTCCCGGATGTGAGGAAATGGCTCCTGACTTCTCCCAGGATAAAGCCCCAATTCCTCAACTTGCACTGATACCCTCCCTTCAGATCAGCAGAGTCCTATCTGCATGCGGTGACCTCCCACCCTCCCCACCCACCAAGCCCCATCACCTGCCTGGGCTCTGAATTTAATTTACAAGGAGCCCTTTGCTCACATCCTTAATCAAGGGCTCCCCATTCCTATGGTTCTTTCTGTTCAAATGCAAGATCTCGTTGCCAAATCAAGGTTTCCTAGAACTGTACTTTCTAAACATGGTGCCTTGTTCTTCATGGACAATATACAGAAAGTGAGAAGAGATCAACACCCCCCTGGAAGCACCTATTGTGGGACCTTGTGATTGTGTGAGTTAATACTACTCAATAAACACATATCCTATGTGTGTGTGTGTGTATATATATATATATATATATAATATACTACTCAATAAAGGCATATATATGTGTGTGTATAATATACTACTCAATAAACATATGTGTGATATATGACATAGGATATATACATATATCATATAGGATATACGCATATATACCCATATATAGAATAGATCATATATCATATATATTGGATATATATCCTATATATCACACATACACACATCCTATTAGTTCTGTCCCTCTAGAGAACCCTAATACAGTGGGGGTGTATTGGGGAAGGTTTCCCAAAAAGGTGGTCAGCAGACCTGGTTTCAACAATCTTCAGGGGTGATGTATGTTTTTAAATGGGTTTTCATTTTGAATAAAATCTAAAACAAATTATCTTAAAAAATAAGGACTTTGCCATGAGTCCGGCTGAGGTAGTGGGACTAAGACGTTCCACTGTGCACCAAACACACAGCTCTGGGCCACCATGCTGAGTGGCACAGTCAGCACCAGAGGGACGACTCCCTCACAGCAAAAACGCATCATCTGTACATTCAACATAAAGCAGCTCCTTTTCACATCTTTGCATTTAATTTGGCAATCCTGAGTTTATACTTGAGTAATCCCAGGACGATGAGTAAAAGAAAGTTAAGATTTGTTTTATGTCATCCAGTAAGTCCTCACTTCACATCACCAATAGGTTCCTGGAAACAGCAACTTTAAATGAGACGACGTACAATGCAACCAAGTTTCCCATAGGTTTATTTGATATAAACAAGAGTTAAGCTCCTATGGCTTATTTCTGGTCACAAAAACATCACCAAACGTCTAAATAAACACCAAAGCACTTCTAATATTAAACACTGCAATAAATGTGAGCTTGCATACATGTAAGAAAGATTAGTAAAAATAAGTAAAACAATTATTTACCCAATTACTCTAGTTCAGGGTGGTGGGTGGCTGGAGCCTGTCCCAGCAGCTCAGTGGGGGCCGGCAAGAACCAGGGCGCTGGCCAGGGCGCTGTTCCATCGTGGGGCCACTCACACATGCCCACACTCACTCAGACTGGGGCGCTGTAGACATGCCATTCACCTAATGTGCACAGCTTTGGGACGTGGACAGAAACCGGAGGACCTAAAGGAAACACGGGAGAACATGCACACGCCATACAGATGGGGCCCCAGCAGGAATCCATTTTTTTTCATCATCAGCATTAGAACAAATCCATGTTATTCGAGGGCGTGCTGTACATTTTTGGGTAACCCAAAAATAATAACAGTATCAATTGTGCAGTGAGGTGGTTACAATGTTCTCCTTTACAAGCAGTCTGGACAGTTACTTACAGCTGGGGACACTCCTCAGGGTCAACTAGTCTGAAGCTCAGGAGACAGAGAAAAAGGAAAGGAAGTGACGGAAAGACTGGCCAAGCAAGGGGTGCTTGCTGGGTGGCCAAGGTGTGTGGCCCTGGAGGCGCCAAGGCCCTGCACGAAGGGCTGTGTGTGACAGAGGACAAAGCAAACCCCGTCCTCATCTCTGGGAGCTGTGCTTGCAGACAGAAGGTGGCCCTGAGCACACAACACTCACTCCCAATCTTCTCCACGTGTCCTGAACACCTCCAGTGCCCCCAGCTCTGCCCTGGAGGCTGGCAACAAGGGTGATAACACTGAACCACAGGGCACCCCTGCCTTTGGTGGTTGAAGGGGCATCTTTCCAAATAGAAGAACTCTGGAGCTGGAGTCTGGAAACTTCACTCTTTTTGTTTTTTGTTTTTTTGACCAAGTGAGGTTTATTCCTAAAACGCAAAATTGGCTTAAATTTTTTTTTTTATTATTATTATACTTCAAGTTCTAGGGAACATGTGCACAACGTGCAGGTTTGTTACACATGTGTACATGTGCCATGCTGGTGTGCTTTCAATCTCCATTCCCTTAATCTGGCTGTGATGAGTCAGCCGGGGTTGCTGTCACAAAGACAGAGGCACTTCCACAACACACATTTACCTCTCACCGTTCTGGCAGCTGGAAGTCCAAGCTCAAGGGACTGGTCAATTTGGTTCCTGGTGAGGCCTCTTCCTGCAGAAGCCGTATCTCCTCATGATGTCCTCATAGGGTACAGACCAAGCACTCCTGAGGGGCATTCATGCCACCACGAGGGGTCCACCCCCGTGACCTAACACCTCCCACAGACCCCATCTCCTAATACCATCCCACTGCGGGGTGGGGCTTCCACATACAAATGCGAGGTGGGACACAATTTAGCCCACAGCCCCAGCCTTAGGAAACATCGTTGGTTTTCTCATCTTTAGGACTGGCGCATAAGAGAGGAAGAGTGAAAGCTGATTGACCTCCGAGGTTTCTTTTCTATCTAAAAGTCTATCGTTCTAAAAATAAATTTAACAAATGCATCAGATACAGCCCATATGATGACAGAGCACCTGCAGTCAGGAACCTGGGAGGGGTCTCTCCAACTCTGTCTGCCTCTCCCCAGACCAGGGACCAGCAGCCGGGGCGCTACCTGCCACTCACCAGAAACACAAACTCTCAGGCCCACCCTGCCTTGCTGAATCCAAATCTGCAGGTAAAAAGGTCCCAAGGTGACTCCAGGCACACGGCAGTCTGAGCAGCTGAAGTAAGTCTCTGGATGCCCCTCTCAGGTAGACTCCCGTCCTCAAGGTCCTTGGGGCTGCAGTCTGAGACTCTATTTCCTCGTATCTCTGTAGGGCCCCACAGGCATCTGGATAGTCCCACCTGTCTAGTTTGAGCATCTGTTAAATAAGAGTGAATACACATCCATGGCCAGATTCTGATTCCGTTTAATCTTAATCGCCTTAGATGGAGTTGGGAATGTTTACAGTGTTCACGGACAGCTGTGCCACTGACACTTGACATGAAGTCAGAGCGAAGGCTGTGCTTATCGGTGATTTCCATGGAAAGATGGCATCACTCTGTTAGGCGCACAGCAGGCTCTTAGGACACGCAATTTCACAGGGCTGTGATTTTCACAGCCACTTCCAAGACCATAGCTTCTAACATCGGAAACATCTGCCGGGTCCCTGTACACAGTACACAAAGTAATAGATTACTGCTTCATTCTGAGACGAAACACTTTGACCTTGTCCTTCTCCATCATAGTTTAAGAAGCTGCCCTAGTTTATGCTGATTTATTCTTAAACAGTTCTTAGCAAGGCAAGTAAATGTCTAATTTTTTTTAATTTTCAAAGACAAGTGAAACTTTCTCAAATAGCCTTTGCCACCTCATATCGCTATCAACTGCTAGTTTTTGTTAATTTCACATCAATCGTCAGCTACAAATATTTGTGCCGTATCAGCAGGGGATTTATTAGTGAGCAAGCTTTAGCGACGCATCTGCACAAACACCAAGCGTGAGGGACAGTTTGTTTATGCATCTCACTCCCTCCACCTGCTGGCGGCTGCTGGAAATGAGTCCCCCAAAAATCCAGGCTTCGGTTTGTACTAAGTGGCACCGACAAACCGACCTAGTACTGCTTTACTTAGCTACAAGTAACAGCATAATTGAAAGTGCTATACATGTTTTTCAGAACAAAAAAACACAGGAGCAGGCACATTAAGGCAGCAGCAGGCCCAGGAGTGCGAGTAAGGTGAGTTCTGGACTTCAGCCACACTTACTTCCCGAGAATGTATTTCAGTGTCCACTGGACCTACGCGCTTCGGGTCAGTTTCACGGTTTCCGGCCCCTCGGGGGTGTGCTCCCCAGGAAGCCTGTCTTTCTAAGAGTCAGCTGCCAACTGCTGCTGGTGAGAAGTCCAGGAGCTGTTTCCAGGCATCAAAATCATGTTGGCCAGATCCCTTACAAACCCTCAGTTTCCCTCCCCTTCCCCCGGAGGCTGGGCTGTACCTACTCCTCTCCCAAGCCCTCTGAGTCAAGGCTGCCCCTTATTCTCTGAAACCCCGTTTCTGGAAAAAACACTGGAGTTCTTCAGGTCTGCAATAGGCCCCTCTGGCTCCACACCTGCCTCACCTGGGCCATTCCATCCATATGCCGGGAGGCGCCCCTCTCCTCCTTGCCAGTGCCAACCTGGTGCTCTGGCTCTAGCTACCTCCTCTAGATAGCAGCAGATGAAATTTTCCTTAAAAAATATGTTGATACTCTTATTTATATCATTAAACAAAAAACAAACCAAAAAAAAAAAAAAAAAAAAAAAACAGCAATCTGGGCCGGGTGCAGTGGCTCCCACCTGTAATCCCAGCACTCTGGGAGGCCGAGGCAGGTAGATCACTTGAGGCCAGGAGTTCGAGACCAGCCTGGCCAACATGGTGAAACCCTGTCTTTACTAAAAATCAAAAAAACAAAACAAAACAAAACAAAACAAAATTAGCTGGGTGTGGTGGCATGCCTCTGTAATCCCTGCTACTTGGGAGGCCAAGGCAGGAGAATTGCTTGAACCCAGGAGATAGAGGTTGCAGTGAGCCAAGATCACGCCACTGCACACCAGCCTGGGTAACAGAGCAAGACTTCTTCTCAAAACAAACAAACAAAAAAACCCAGCAATCTGGAAAACTCCGCATCATATTGTCAATTCTTTAAAATTGATAAATGTCATGAAATGCTGAACACAGTGCCTGGCTCACAGAGATGCTCTACCCATCAGAGGAAGGAAGGACAGAAGAAAGGAAGCCAAAAGGAAACTATCATTTACAAAGAACAGCAAGAGACAGAAAGTTACTCCTTCTCTCAAGGAAGAAAGGACTGTACAGGGGAGGAGACGCTACCTCTGATCCTCATTTTGTTTTTCAGGTTTGATAATAAAACTAATATTTAAATACGAAAAAAAAAAAAAAAAACCCCACAATGCCTATTTGCTACAGATACTAGAATCTTCCTAGTCACCAGAAGGGGGCAGCATTTTAAAGGCCATGTAAAAACTGTTTATTCTGGCTCTACAGTAAGAAGCTCAAGTACTAAAGTCTATTTGAAAAGCAAACGCCTATCAGATTCTATTTAACATCTCAATCTCCACTTCCTTAATACCACTTGAAAACTATCCTTACTACATGTGCACCTGTGATTATTAAATAAAAAATTTCATTAAACTTACGTATACTCTTAAATTCACCTTAGAATTTGATTCATTTTTTTTTCCTTCTCTTCTTTTTCTTTTTGAAACAGGGTCTTGCTCTGTCCCCCAGGCTGGAGTTCAGTGGCACAATCATGGCTCACTGTAGCCTTGAACTCCTGGGCTCAAGTGATCCTCCTACCTCAGCCTCCCAAGTAGCTGGGACTACAGATGTTCACCATCATGCCCAGCTAATTTTTGATTTTTTTTTTTTTTTAAGAGATGTTGGTCTCACTATGTTGCCCGGGCTGGTCTTGAACTCCAGGCCTCATGCAATCCTCCCATCTTGGCCTCCCAAAGTGCTGGGATTACGGGAATGAGCCAGTGAGCGTGGTCCTTTTTACTTAATTAGCTGTAGTGCTACACAATTTGAATACACATTTTTGAAAACCTCAAAGCCAAAACACACAGTAGATATATTTATGTATGTATATACCCAAAAAACATATTTATGTTGTAGAGTTGGCAGGCATCATTTGCTTAAATGAAGCAAAAACCTTGAAGATTTTAACAGTTCATCAGAAACATTTAACATGTAAATCAAGCAGGAAAAAGTACTGTAATCTAAAACAATTAAAATTAGATTCTGTCCTCCCCACCTAAAAAAACTTACTAATATCACCATAACTCATTCTGAAATAAATTTTAAGCCTTTGCTTTTAAATCAGAGGTTGTTCTGTTCCACTTTTGTTTCCTAAGCTCAGTCTTGGGTCTCTGGGGTTAACACCATTCCTCCAGGTAACAGCCTATTTACCCAATCCAATTGTCACCCATGAGCTGCATGACAGAATCTTCCGGAGAGCTCAGGAAAAGCTGCCCGTCTGAATGCCAGCTTGGGAGCCACAGGTGATTCCGATTTACATCTCAGGTTGAGGGTGGATGATATCAGTAAGGATTATAGGCCCATAACCTGCACCCCTCTCCCTTACTTCCAAGCCCTCTCTCACCGGGTCAGGTGAACAGGGCCTTCAGCAGGTCAGGGTCACCTAAGGCTCATTTCAGACGCTTAGCGGCCCTCCAGGCCACCCTCCCTGCCACCTGATCATCCTTAACTGAAGCTGTCAGACAGCCTATCCTTATTTTGAGATGCCAAGTGTCTCCCTGAGACGCCAGTGTTCCTGGAAACTGTGCAGAAGGTGGTCCCCACCCCATCTTCCATTTCCCAAGGGGTGCTCTCTTCTGCAGATGAGCAGCCACCCAGCACCCTCACCCTGCAAGGGCACAGCTTTAGCCATCACGTCCCCAGGCAACCTCGGCCAGACACAGGCTTTGGGACTGAACCCTAAGATGCGCCCATATTCCGTGTGCAACATCAAGCAGTACTGAGGTCTCACCTCCCTGCCTTGACTCTGACATGGTTACTTCAGTTCAACACGCCTTCCGTGAAGCCAGCTTGGAATCTGCTCAAACCCACGAGAAAGTAAGGCCTGACTGGCTGATTCCTTAGGGAGAATCTCCAAGAGCTCATGCCACCAGCAGCAAGCCCGCAGTGAGCCCTAAAGGAGCCTGTCCTGGAGCCCAGCCCTCCAAAACCCTGGAAAGGCAAGGTCATCTTGTGGTTCAAAGCTCCTTCACCATCTTGCTCACTGCCCCCAGAACATGGCTCATCTACTCCTCCTTCTGGAGTATGGTGCCCAGAATTAAATGCAGCATCCAGGTGGCCAGGGCAGTGGAGGAGGAGCCTCCTCAGCTGCAGAGCAGGGATACTGAGCACAGCTCCTGGCCTCCGGTCACCCTCCCTCCCCAGGCCTTCCTGGCCACAGGGCGCTGTCCAGCCAAGCCTGGGCCCCTGTGAACCAGTGCCACTTCAATATATGACTGTATGAGTCTGTTCTTGCGTTGTCATAAAGGAATGCCCGAGGCTGGGTAATTTATAAAGAAAGAGGTTTATTTTGGCTCATGGTCCTGAAGGCCATACAGGAAGCTGGTAGCAGCATCTGCTCTTGCTGAGGGCCTCCCAGAGCTTCCAATCATGTGGGAAGGGGAAGGGGGAGCAGGGATGTCACATGGCAAGAGAGGAGTGAGAGAGAGAAGGGGGGGATACCAGACTCTTTTAAACAACCAAGTCTCTTGGCATCTAATACTGTATATTGTTTTGTAAAGGAAAATTAAAAACAAAACAAAACAGATCTCTCATGAACTATCAGAGCAAGAATTCACTCACTGACAAGGGGGTGGTGCTAAGACATTCATGAAGGATTCACCCCCATGACCCAAGCACCTGCACCGGGCCTCATTTCCAACACTGGAGATCACATTTCAAGGTGAGATTTGTAGGAGAAAATCATCCAAACCACATCAGTGACATTAGGCTGAAGAGGCCGTGGCTCATCCCAGACTCGAGGTCAAACAGCTGGCTGCAGCCTGGGGCACATTTGCCTCTGCGGAGTCAACATCACACCAAGAGAAGGAGGGATTAGGTCTCTAAACCCAAATCCGTGTGCCTTTGCTGCGCATTCTGGCCAGGGCCACCGCGTTTCAGACCCCAGACCCCGGCGGCACATTGCTTCCCACTCCACTCCTCCTCCACTCAGTCAATTCATTCCTTCACTGTTTACAGAATTTTAAAAACAGGGCCGGGAGCAGTGGCTCACGCCTGTAATCACAACACTCTGGGAGGCTGAGGTGGGCACGTCACCTGAGTCCAGGACTTCAAGATCAGCCTGGCCAACATGGCAAAACCCCATCTCTACTAAAAATGCAAAAATTAGCTGGGCGTGGTGGTGGGCGCCTGTAATCCCAGCTATTCGGGAGGCCGAGGCACAAGAATCACTTGAACCCAGATGGCAGAGGTTGCAGTGAACCGAGATCGCCCCACTGCACTCCAGCCTGGGCAACAGAGCGAGACTCTGTCTCAAAAAATTAAAAAATGTATTAAAAAAAAAAAAAAAAACAGAAATGAGTGGCCTATCCTGGCAGGTTCTGTTATCTTTAAACTCAAAAAGCAGGTTGTGGTGGAGAGTAAAATGCAGGGCATTGCTGGTGACCCCCAGAAGCCCTGTCTCTGGGCACGGTCACAGTCTCCAGCCTCCCATCCCTTCCAGTAGCACCTGTTCATCACCAGCTTCAACACCCAACTTCGCGGAGCTCAGGCCTCCTTCCATATCCCTAGGAGGTGCAGACACTGGGAATCTGTGCAGACACTCCCTGGTCAACTCGGCATCTGGCATAAAAGGATGGGCACCCTAAAGGTTAAGAATATTTATCTTTGGGCAGAGAGCTTATGGGTGCTTACATCAGTATTTTAAGAAAGACTAAAAACTAGTTCTGAAACTGGAGCTTTTAAACGTTACCACGGAGTAAAAATTCAGGCAGACAGCAACAGTGAGAGAAAAGAAAGGGCCAGGCATGGTGGCTCATGCCTGTAATCCCAGAACTTTGGGAGGCTGAGACGGGCAGATCACTTAGTCAGGGGATCGGGATCAGCCTGCTCAACATAGTGAAACCCCCTCTCTCCTAAAAACACAAAAATTAGCCGGATGTGGTGGCACTCACCTGTAATCCCAGCTACTCGGGAGGTTGAGGCAGGAGAATCGCTAGAACCCGGGAGGCAAAGGCTGCAGTGAGCTGAGATTGTGCCACTGCACTCCAGCCTGGGCAACAGAGCGAGATACCATCTCAAAAAAAAAAGGAAAAGACACTTCCTACTCATTCCCAACCCCTTTCCTAGAGGCGGGCCTCTCTCTCTCTCCAGATGCTCTGAATTCTGGCTACCCCAACTCTGAGTGAGTCCTGGCGGTGCCCTCCTGGCTAAAAAACGCTAAAATGACCACTGCATCCTCCAGTTATCTCCAATCTCTCTCTGTCTCTCTCTCTCTCTCTCTCTGTGTGTGTGTGTGTGTAAACACACACATATATATATATATATATATATCTCAAAATATGTATGTTTTTTGAGATGGGGTTTCACTGTGTCATCCAGAATAATTATAAAATGCAAAGATAGCCCTTCCCAAAGAGGACGTGCCACCTAGAGCGGACATGGTCTTCCTGCCCATGAAGAACCAGGAGTTACACTTGAAAAGTTTGGTTGGACGGGAAATTCAGAAATAAGCCATTAACTGGGACCAGCACTGGCGCAGTGGCTCATGCCTGTAATCCCAACACTTTGGGATGACAACGTGGGCGGATCACCTGAGGTCAGGAGTTCGAGACCAGCCTGGCCAAAATGGTAAAACTCTATCTCTACTAAAAATACAAAAAAGTTAGCCAGGCGTGGTGACAGGCGCCTGTAATCCCAACTACTTGGGAGGCTGAGGCAGGAGAATCACTTGAACCCGGGAGGCAGGGGTTGCAGTGAGCCAAGACTGCGCCACTGCACTCCAGCCTAGGCAACAAGAACAAAACTCCATCTCAAAAAAACAAAAGAACAAACAAACAAACAAAAAATACGCTATTAAGTGGTATTTCTCAAAATCTCCCTTTCTGCCAGCACTGGGGCTCCTGATACTTCCAGAGGCCCTGAGCCCTGAACCCAAGAGGAACCAGAAAGGGCATTTCAGGGTCTCCCAGAGCAAGGAGCACCTGGGAAATCTGGCAGAGCTATTCAAGGTCAAGAAAACACAGTTGTATTTCAATAGGAAAACAACTCAGCACGAACACAACAAACAGTGGGAAATACAGACTGCTGAGAAACCTAGGGGCCAGGCAAAATTCTCAAACAAGCCAGGAAAGCAGGCCACTCGGGACCTTTCCCAGCCAGAAGATTCTTTAAAGGTCTTGTCAGTAATCACAATCCCCAACGTGCTGTGTAAAGGAGGCAGAACACTGTCTGCAGAGCTGACTGCAAATTTCAGTGAATAATGACATGTATGACATTCTTGATCTATAATTTACTCTAGTAATCTCCAAATCAAAGATGGATTTTAAAGGAACAGAAAGATAACCATTTGTGCTACTCTGTGAATTTAACAAAATTCAGAAATTTTTCCAAAAAGGAATGAGTCAAAATGAATATGGTATAATTTGTTAGTAACTCAGCTATAGAAGACTGTTAATAGCTCTTTGAAAACCCGATTATTTTTTACCCAGATTTTACTATATGGAGGGGGTTAAGTGTGAGAGGCCAGATACGGCCAGGGTGTAACAGTCACCGGGAGTCCTGGGTGTTAAGGGGTCTCGAACGTCTCAGCATCAAGGGTGAGGGAAGTGACAGTATGTTGACATTAAAGAAAGAAATGGGAAGGGTGGTTGAGTGTAGGGAAGTGGTAAGAAAAGAAACCCTAATCTTCCCTTTGTTCTGATGTTTTATCCACAATGAATCCTGAGAACTAACTTCCCAGTAACAATTTTCATTTAACAGCAGCAGAATGAAATAACTGATGCAAATGCGCACTTTGTTTTTTTCTTTTTTGTTTTGAGACAGGGTCTCACTCTGTCACCCAAGCTGAATGCAGTGGTGCAATCTCGGTTCATCATAACCTCCATCTCCCGGGTTCAAGCAATTCTCCTGCCTCAGCCTCCCGAGTAGCTGAGACTACAGGCATGCGCCACCACACCCAACTAATTTTTGTATTTTTAGTAGAGACAGGGTTTCACTATGTTGGTAAGGCTGGTCTCAACTCCTGACCTCAGGTGATCCACGTGCGTCGGCCTCCCAATGGGCTGGGATGACAGGCGTGAGCCACCGCGCCTGGTCGCAAATGAGCATTTCTAAGGCCGCCAGATGACTTCCCTTCCATTTATGGGAAGCTGCAGGCATGAAAGGAGCAGCAGGACCTGGAGACCCCTTTGGGGCTGAGCGTTAGCTCCTGACCCTCACACTGGCCTCTTAAGCCCATACTTAAGTGAAACAGGTTGTTGTGAGATTTTTTTTTTTTTTAAGGCCGAGTTTTGCTCTTGTTGCCCAGGCTGGAGTGAAATGGCGCTATCTCAGCTCAATGCAACCTCCACCTCCAG
Organism: Rhinopithecus roxellana; assembly: GCF_007565055.1. Taxonomy (NCBI): domain Eukaryota; kingdom Metazoa; phylum Chordata; class Mammalia; order Primates; family Cercopithecidae; genus Rhinopithecus; species Rhinopithecus roxellana. Next base: position 63,107,970 of record NC_044562.1, read on the forward strand.
TGTTCAAGCAATTCTCCTGCCTCAGCCTCCTGAGTAGCTGGGATTACAGGTACCTGCCACGACGCCTGGTTAATTTTTAAAAATATTTTTAGTAGAGACGGGTTTCACCATGTTGGCCAGGGTGGTTTCAAGCTGCTGACCTCAAGTGATCCACCCACCTTGGCCTCCCAAAGTTCTGGAATTATAGGCGTGAGCCACCGTGCCCGGCCTGCTGTGAGACTTAAACAAAATAATGCATTTCTGGTCCTTCAAAGAGCACCTAGCACATGGTGAGCATCCCACTGCCCTGAGCTCAGAATCCCAACCTCCCACCTATGGTTACTACAGGGAAGAGGAGCAACTGAACAGAAAGCTGCTGCCTCTCATTCTCCGTCACTCTCCAGCTGTTTGCAGCTCCATCTGCTTAAAAGACAGGAGTCCTCTCTTCACCCCTCAGAAACTCGGTCCGACTTTTCCACCCAGAATGCTCTGCACGGAATGAGGAGACAAGAAGTGCCTGCTCAGTTAACAAGTGAAATCAAGGTGAGTCTATTATTACCACCATGTTTCTGTTTGGGTAATACCTTCTCCCTACAAATGGCTCAAAAACTATTCAATTCAAACCACTGACTCATCCATTCAAATAAGGATTTTGTGAGCATTTAAACTGCACTAGAATTAACTAGAGATGGAGCTAGACAGAGTAAATGTGTTTGTTTTCATGGGACTCAAAACTGCCACCCTAGTAATTTCCTGCCTCCGGATCTGGTTGCTAGTTACACACGTGAGTTCATCCAAGCTGTATGCTGACAGGCCGTGCATGGTATGTGACTTACACTCCAACAAAACCCGTCCTCGAGAAAACTCCTTCACTCAGGTCTTTTCCAGCCAACCGCCCTCCTGTTCTATCAGGAATGGGAGGATTTATCCCCCAAGCTAAGCTTCCTCTGACGGAAGAGCTTTGCCCCATCTCTTAGTGCTCTGTTGTTCACGTACAGAAACCGTACTGTGCAGGGAGAGTCCTGCACAGCCTTACTCTGCCAACACAAGTTGGAAATGCTGAACACCAAGGTCCAGGACAGTGTGTGGATTATCACCAACAGACCTCCGTCTGCAAGGGCCTTCAGGTCACATGGGCCTGTGCACACCATCCTCTGGCGTCAGCCTCTGCATGGACACAAGGAGCACACAAGACACTCGCTCGCAGCAGCCCTGACTGCTATGAATTCGAGGCCCAGACATCACATAACATCTGCCTCCACCTTGCCTTCCACAGGGGAGTCCAAATATTTGGGGAGGTCACAGCCTCTTCAGGCTCAACAATCGTCTCTTTCCCAGCTCCACACACACCCGGGGGTTGCGGCAGGGGGCCCACCTGCATCCTTCATGGAATGAGTTTGCAGAGGGCAAAGTGGGTGGTCTGGTCAGTGCAGAGTACAGCAGGCTTCTCTCTGCTCTCTTCTGGATAACATGCCCGTATCGTGGGCTGAGGGCTCACCCTGTTCACGTGTATGCACGCGCGCACGCACACACGGCAGTGTTGACTTACACTCAGCCAACGGCCGACCTAAATCCTTACATTTACTGTTTTTTCCAGGAGGGGGTTTTTTCAGCCACTTCCCCAACCTGCATTTGACTCACTCATGAAGCTCCTAAATCACCTTCCCACTCAAGCCCAACACCAAATCTGCTGCCAGAACCTGTCTAAATACACTTCTCAGTGACAGCTGCAATCCTGAAACCTGAGAATTTAACTGATTTCTCCAAGTAGTTTGGTTTGCCAACCCATGCAGGATTTACTGGGTTTTTAACAACTCACCTGTGCTCTCCAGGCCCTCCAATTAAACAGAAAGGGTGAGACTGCCTTTACTTCGGGTCCGCACAAAATAATAAGCCAACCCTGCAGCAGAAGGTAAGACAGTGGTGGACGGTAAAAGTCGGCATGTGATCGGTTTGAATGCACCTGTTGGTTTTTACCTGCAAGTTTTTCTAAAGGTAAAAGTACATTTAAGTAAAAATGGACTCAAATTTCTGTGGAGCCTTTTTAAGTACCTCTTCCCAACCCTAGATTGAATCACCTATTCCCTGCAGATGATGATGTAATGATCAAAATGAATGTGAACTCAAAGAGACAAAATACTAAGCCTCAGAACGCATTCAGGCTGCACAATGGCCCCCAGAGATGCCCACAGACTCACTCCTGGAACCTGAGAGTCTGTGGCTCCACGTGGCAAAGCCACTGTGTGCATGTGATTAGGTGAAAGACTTTGAGATGGGGGTTTTGTGACGATTCTGGATTACACAGGTGGGTCTAATGTAATCACAGGAGGTCAAGGTCAGAGCAGGCCACGCAGCTACCGCGGCAGAGGTCAGAGTGATACAGAGCTAAGGCCAGGAATGCAGCAGTCACTGAAGCAGGAAAAAGCAAGAAAATCGAGGCCAGAGCCTCCAAAAGGAGCACAGCCTTTGATTTTAGGCCTGTAAGACCCATTTGGAGCTTCTGAGCTTCAGAACTGTACTAAACCTATGCTGTTTTAAGCCATTTAGTGTGTGGTAATTTGTTACAACAGCAATGAGAAACGAATCCACAGCCAAAAGAGGGAAAGACCAAAGCTAAAGAAAAAGGTCAGAGCTACAAGAAATCCACAAGAGTCTCTATCAGAGAGTCAGAAAGAAGGTTGCAAGAAGCTAGGGGCAGCAGCAGAAGCACTGGACCTAAGAGGGCCAGGGGGTGATGCCTAAAAGGAGTTTTTTGGTTTTGGATTTTCTTTTAAAAAAAAAGAGGTAATGGCTTAGCCACAATACACTGGGTAGCCACACAATAGCCAACGGCCTCCAAGTTTCCACTGAGAAAAGCAATAAAAGCAGAGACCACGTGGCAATGGGAGAGGGAGGAGTGAGCAGCAAATAGGTACTCAGAGGTCATGGGTAACTGTGGGGAGGGTTAGCACTGCTGTAATCAAGTACTACAGACCAGGTGGCTCAAACAGCAGAAACGTATTCCCCCGCAGTTCTGGAAGCCAGAAGTTCAAAAAATCAAGATGTCTGCAGGACCGTGCTCCTCATGAAGGCTGGGGGAGGGGATCTCTCCTTGCCTCTTCCTAGCACGGCTTGCTCCGGCCTCTGCCTCCATCGTGACCTGGCCCTTCCTGCCTGTTGCTGTCGCAACCTCCCTCTTCTCAGATGAACACTGATCACTGGATCAGGACCCACTCCAATCTAGTATGACCTCATCTTAACTAATTACAGGCAAAGGCCCTGTCTCCAAGTATGGCCACACACACGACTACCAAGGTTAGGACTTGAACATCACTATTTTGGGGGACACATTTCAACCCACAACAGTCTTCCCTCAACCCTGTTCCTATAAGAACAAAGAGTGTAGAACTTAAATCACTCGTTAATGTAATTATCATGTTCAATGACAGGCCTGGACACAGGCTTTCCCAAGGCCTTCTTTCTTCACAGATTTCCATGCAAAAAAAAAAAAAAGTGGCTTATTAAGGGTCATGCTTCATATTCTTAGTGAGGCAAGGCTGGAAGACGGCCTGATGTCATGCTCTGCAGAAACCGCAAGGGTATCATGAGCTACGTCTGCACTCTCCAGGAGGCTCTGCCACTACTGTGTTTTCAATCCTGATAATGCAATGTAGGCAATTCGACAATTAAAAACAGGCCCTGGCCAGGTGTGGTGGCTCATGCCCATAATCCCAGCACTCTGGGGGGCTGAGGCAGGAGGATCATTTAAGTCCAGGAGTTCAAAGAGCAGCCTGGGCAGCAAAGTGAGACCCCATCTTCTTTTGTTGTTTTTTTAAGACATGATCTCATTTTGTCACCCAGGCTGGAGTGCAGTGGTACAATCTTGGCTCACTGCAACCTCCGCCTCCTGGGTTCCAGCGATTCTGCCTCAGCCTCCTGAGTAGCGGGGATTATAGGCACACCACCACACCCAGCTAGTTTCTGTATTTTTAGTAGAGACGGGGTTTCACTGTATTAGCCAGACTGGTCTCGAACTCCTGGCCTCAAGTCATCCACCTGCCTCAGCCTCCCAAACTGCTGGGATTACAGGAATGAGCCACCACACCAAGCCTCTGAGACCCCATCTTTAACAAAAAAAAAAAAAAAAAAAAAAAAAAATTAGCCAGGAATGGTGGTGCACGCTTGTGGCCCCAGCTACACGAGAGCCTGAGTATGAGGCTGAGTATGCTCTCTTCCTATCAGGCCAATAACCACCGGCCTGAAGCAGCCGCATAGGTTCAAATGAGTTTCTCTGGTAAGATCACCATGGCCAGGGTTCTGTGGCAGTGAGACTAACCCAGGCAGGGGACCCACACCTGATCCTGGCCCCCTTGGAGTGGCCCCAGAGCCCCTGGCTTCTGGCCTTTCCCTTTATGAGTCAAGGACAAATGAGGATTATTCTAGAAAATGCAGCTGGTCTGAAAGTGGCCAATTAACTAGGGAAAACTATTTCAACTTTAACACACAGGGGTCCTTGGCAGGTTCCGAGCCAAATCCCCAACAATGTAATATGAGTGGAAAGCAGCCTTACAAGCTTCCTCCCGATTCCGGAACACGCTCCATCAAAGGCTCACCGAAATCCTTGCCAGCGCTACCTCCTGGAGTCAGTCAGTGCTAGAAAGCACTTTAGGAAATGCAGCAGAAAGCTGTGATCCTGGGAGGCTAGGACGGGAGACACAAGTGCCGGCCGGGCGCGGTGGCTCAAGCCTGTAATCCCAGCACTTTGGGAAGCCGAGATGGGCAGATCACGAGGTCAGGAGATCGAGACCATCCTGGCTAACACGGTGAAACCCCATCTCTACTAAAAAATACAAAAAACTAGCCGGGCGAGGGGGCGGGCGCCTGTAGTCCCAGCTACTCGGGAGGCTGAGGCAGGAAAATGGCGTAAACCCGGGAGGCGGAGCTTGCAGTGAGCTGAGATCCGGCCACTGTACTCCAGCCTGGGCGACAGAGCGAGACTCCGTCTCAAAAAAAACAAAAACAAAAAACAAAACAAAACAAAAAACCAAAAACAAGTGCCAACTCCTGCTAACAGCAATGAGAGTCCAATAAGGACCACGAGCCACTGCACTCTGACTTCTCCCAGGCTCCTTTGGCCATCGCTGCAGCAGCTAAATCCTTCCTTCTGAAGTACGTTCTGTGCGTTTGTTGTAAAACACTTTTAAGAAGTATTTATAGGTCCTCCCCCAAAGAATCCTTCTTTTATATCTGAGAAGCCCAAAATGTGGCATCCCTTTAATCTCAAGGCACCACACCTCACCACATAATTACATGCATGACCAACCAACCCCACAATCTGACTCAAGAGAGCTTCATCAATGCAACGAGCTCCCATGATGCCTAAGGGGACAGCCATGCTTCTCCATGAGGACTCATCAGCATTTAGGGCCAGTCACTTCATCAATGCAACGAGCTCCCATGATGCCTAAGGGGACAGCCATGCTTCTCCATGAGGACTCATCAGCATTTAGGGCCAGTCACTTATACACGGTGTGGCTCCTGTCCAGTACACTGCAAAGGTCAAGCAATCCTGGTCTTGGGCTTTAGTGACAACCTGAATGCCGGCACACAAAGCCACACCACCTCTGCAGGCAGCACCACGCAGCTGGGTAGAAAGGCTCAGCACACTCCTGCACCTGCCAAAGGTCAGGCTCAAGCTGGGGCAAGAATGGGTCAAAACCACAATCATGCGCTCCAGGACTCACATCTGGTGACCAGGGGCCCCACTAGGATCCAGGGGTCTCTGCTACTCGTACAGGGTAGACAGCCCCATAGCATCACTACAACTCCTGCCTGCTGCAATCACGTCTTCCCTGGGTGGAAGGAACATTTCATGTCTCCTAAAGACAGCGTTTAGTATGTTGGGTTGCTGAAGGACATCAACACTCAGGCCTTAAGAATTTCCTGAGGTGAACACAGAACAATAAACCTCCCCAGGTGCTAATTCAATAATCATAGTCCAGTTTTCTTCTTCCAGATTTTAAATTTTGACACCAATCATTGTGATGTTTGAGAACGATCATGTGACTGCAGGATATCCATGGTAACCTTGTTGTTTTCTTTCTTTTTTTTCTTTTTTTGAAGATGGAGCCTCACTCTGTCGCCCAGGCTGCAGTGCAGTAGTACGATCTCAGCTCACTGCAACCTCCACTTCCCGGGTTCAAGCAATTCTCCTGCCTCAGCCTCTTAAGTAGCTGGGATTACAGGCACACACCACTATGCCCGGCTAACTTTTTGTATTTTAGTAGAGACGGAATTTCACCGTGTTGCCCAGGCTGGTCTTGAACTCCTGAGTTCAGGCAATCTGCCTGCCTCGGCCTCCCAAAGTGCTGGGATTACAGGCGTGAGCCACTGTACCCGCCTATTTTCTTTTTAAATGGCCTCCTGGAACATATTTCCACCAGTTTCACACTCAATCCATTAAAAAAAAGAACAATATAAACAATCATATCCATGATCGAATTCTTATAAAGCTGGGAACAAAGACCGAGCCAGAAGTCCTGCACCTCCACTGAAGAGTGTGCAACCTCCAAGTCTCCATCTCTTTCTTTTTTTTTTTTTTTTTGACACAGACTTTCACTATTGTCACCCAGGCTAGAGAGCAATGGTAGGGTCTCAGCTCACTGCAACCTCTGCCTCCCAGGTTCGAATGATTTTCCTGCCTCAGCCTCCCAAGTAGCTGGGATTACAGGCACCCACCACCACACCTGGCATTTTTTTTTTTTTTCTTGAGATGGGGTTTCACCATGTTGGCCAGGCTGGTCTCAAACTTCTGACCTCAGGTGATCTGCCCACCTAGGCCTCCCAAAGCAGTCTCTGTTTCTTAAAAAGCCTCTACTCCACACCTCACAGATTATCATAAGGATCAGAGGATGCAATAATATATACAAAAGTGCTTTGTAAACTGTCAAGCCATGTGGTAAACACAGCAGTCACGAGTTATTCACCACACGAGGAGCAGGGCCACATTATGCCCTGAGGTCTAGAGCAAGAACCCACTGCTCAGAGACAGGATGATCACCTCTCACACCAGGTCAGATACATCCTCTCTAGATTTTTCTCTTTCCACCTTGAACTCAGGCTGTGTGATTTCATTCACTATTGCAATTGCTGACTGTCATCTAAGTGCCACTGTCAAAATATCAGAGGCCAAAGAAGTCAAAAAGAACTAAACACAAAAAGATAGCTATCATCAGGTAACAAAACCATTCTCAATAAACTCAGCTTCGAGAACTTCTGTACATGAAAATGCCCAGTCAGGCACAAGCAGCTGTGTTTTCATATGTTAATGTCGTTTGTTCTAAGAGGGAAGCACTCCCAGATACACTCAGCTAGAAGATACACTCAGCTAGCGTCTAGAAGACACTAGAATGGCGGAGTGGAAAGCGTGCCCTCCTCAACCACTGCCTCCAACAAGCACCAAGGGAAAAGCCGCAGCTGCCACTGTGAAGGAGATGCAAGAAAATGAAGAAATCAGCCCAACAAAATGTAAGCGGCTGGCATGTCTTCATTCTCACCACTAATGGGGAGAACAGTATGGCGGTTCTTCACAAAGTCAAATACAATTACCTTTCCACCCAACCACTCAGCTCCTAAGGATATACCCCAAAGAAGTGACAATGGTAACTCCAGCAAATCCCTGTACATGCACGTTCATAGCTATGAACACGGTTCCCTGTAGCCACATGGTTCCCTGTAGCCAAAAGATGGACACAGCCCAAACGCCCAACAACAGATGAATGAACGAACAAAATGTGGTCCCTCCATACAGTGAAATATCATTCAGCTGTAGAAAGGAATGAAGCACCGATGCATGCCACAACCCTCGATGAATCTCAAAAACATTACACTAAGGGAAAGAGCCCAGTCACAAAAGGTCACATGTTGTATGGTTCTGTTTATATGAAATGTCCAGAATGGGCAAACCCACAGGAACAGAAGACGGCGGTCATCAGGGGCTAGGGAGAGGGGGAAACGGGCAATGATGGCCAAAGAGTATGGGGTTTCCCCTCGGGGGTGATGAAACTGTTTTGGAACTAGACAGGGGTGGGTGGTTACATCACATGGCGCGTGCACTAAATGCCAGGTAAGTGTTCACTTTTGTTTTTTTTTTTTTGTTTTTTTGTTGAGACGGAGTCTCGCTCTGTTGCCCAGGCTGGAGTGCAGTGGCCGGATCTCAGCTCACTGCAAGCTCCGCCTCCCGGGTTTATGCCATTCTCCTGCCTCAGCCTCCCAAGTAGCTGGGACTATAGGCACCCGCCACCTTGCTCGGCTAGTTTTTTGTATTTTTTTTTAGAGACGGGGTTACACTGTGTTAGCAAGGATGGTCTCGATCTCCTGACCTTGTGATCCGCCCGTCTCAGCCTCCCAAAGTGCTGGGATTACAGGCTTGAGCCACCGCGCCCGGCCTAAGTGTTCACTTTTAAATGGTTAACTTTATGTTATGTACATTTTGCCTCAATCCTCAATAATAATTTTTAACAACACCAAGAAGAGCCAAGTCACCCCCCTGGGATTGCAACCCACCGCTGTATGGATCACGCCCAAGTAAGGTTTGCTTTGTTTTTTAACAAAAAGGCTGGAGACCTCGGGGCATGGGAAGGACAGTGAAAGGTCATATCACGCCAGGAAGGACTAAAGCAAAAGTGTCGCCTGGTAAACTGTCAAGTACTGACGAGGTGCCTCAGAACGTGGCCTGGCCGCCCCAGGATGCTACTGTGTGGCATCAGAGTGAGACCGTCAGGGGTTTCCAAGGTGCCTCCCATGCGGAGAAAACTGGAGCCCGGCTCTGCAGAAGCCAGCTGGGTGTAAACAGAAGTGCCTTTCATTTCTGAAGCCCTCAGTGGGCAGGGGCTGACACAGTGTGTCCTTATACGAAAGTTTTACGACAGTAAACAAGCCACAGAAATGAGCGCTCCACGGTGACACATGCTGGGGAAGGCTGTTTCAGGATGATAATTTGGTTTCCTGGTTTTCTTTCCATGATGATTAAACTAGGTACCTTTTAACCGTAGCCAGTAATAAGAAAATCCTTAATTCTTCTAAGACTTAGACTAGCAAAGAGAAAGAAACAGAAGCAATTCAAATGACATACCTACATCGGTCTGTATGACTGACAGCTAGAGGGACAGGTAGACAAAGGTAAAATTTTGACCCTCAACAGTGAAAAACTATTGGGCTACACACAAATGTTTATTTAAATAGCTTATTGTAAAGACTTATTGTAAAGACTGAGTCTCGCTCTATTGCCCAGGTTGGAGTGCAGTGGCACAATCTCGGCTCACTGCAACCTCCACCTCCCAGGTTCAAGTGATTCTCCTGCCTCAGCCTCCCAAGTAGCTGGGATTACAGGCACCCACCACCACACCCGGCTAATTTTTGTATTTTTAGTAGAGACGAGGGTTCACCATGTTGGCCAGGCTGGTCTCGAACTCCTGACCTCAAGTGATCTGCCTGCCTCAGCCTCCCAAAGTGTTGGGGTGGCATAAGCCACTGTACCCAGCCTGTAATTTTTTAAACTACGGCGAAATACACATAAAATGCACCGTTCTGCCACTTTTAAGTGTGCAGCTCAGTGGCACTAAGTACCTTCACACTGTCACATGCTTACTATAAATTTTGAAGGTCTTAGTCATGTCACTGACTTCTCCCAGAACACCTGGGGGCAGGTAAGGGGAATAGGCATTGTGGTTCTTGGGTCGTGGGTTGGGAAGGAGAGGTCAGATCCTTGTCCACAAAGGTGTGGGGCACAGTGCAGGTGGGAGACGGGCACCGTGGAGCTCAGGCTGACTCTGACGGCAGTTTCATGACCTGGGGGGGCTCAGCTCCAACGGTGGCGGCCAAGTCCTTTATAGCTCTACTGATCAGTGGTGGTCCCAGAACTGAGCCCCCCCCCACCCCGAACTCTTCCCCCTGCTCCCAATCATGCTCGGACCCTCACAGCAGCAGGCAGGATAACAGTGGTACCCAGCTCCTCACCAGGGGCAGTCCTGACGGCGGGGCCAGCACAAGCAGGCACCTGGATGGTGTCAGGTGCGATCCAGGCGCCCCCATGCAGACACTGCTCCCTTCTCTGCAGCAGGAGCCTCAACAAACAGCCCCGCTCAGACCAGGCTCAGTGTTTGGTTTTTTTCATCCGTACAAAGGCGAACTATCAGGTCCCAGCGAGCAGACATGGGGCTTTTGTGCAGCACTGAAGGAGGGATTACATTTCAGGAATAGCAAACCTACTCTCTCTCCCAGGGGAGGCCAGCAGACAAGCCTGTGTTGAATGCACTTTTTGTTTACTGGTTCAATCACCCAAGCCTTCGAGGGGATGACGACACACACGTTCCACTCGGGGAATGTTCCGAATGCTCAGAGTTAACTGCCCAAACAAAAACAACCAGGGGAAGAGCCATGCAGTCAGGCAGCCACACAGCCATGCTCCGGGCAGTAAGGAACTCTCAGCTACCACCGACTCCAGCAAGCGACCAGGGACACAGGAGCTTCAGATCATTTCCAAACAAACACAGGACTCTGCTCCGAGCAGGCATTCAGTGAGAGGCAGCGTCTCATCTGGCAAAGGCTCTGGGCAGAAAGTCAAGAGAAAGGGGTTTAAATCAAAACCCTAAGGCCGTGGTGTCCAATACAGTAGTTCTAGCCACAGGTGCTACTGAGCACTAAAACGTGGCCAAATTGAAATGTGTGATGAATGAAGGTGACACAGCACCACCCAAAGCATCAGTACCAAACAGGATTATAGCATACCTCGTCCACAAATTCCAGATAATTGCAATGAAAGGATAATATTTTGGATATGTTGGATTAAACAGAGTTTATTAAAATTAATTTCATCTGTTTCTTTTTATTTTTTCTAATGTAGCTAGTAGAAAATTTTAAATGACCTATGTGGCTGGCATTCTACTTCCACTGGACAGAAGTACAAGGGGGTTCAAGAAAGTCTGATCTTTCAGGACAACAGAAATGCTTTCGGTGGTGGAGATGTGGAGGTGGAGTTCGGCATCTGGGGTACGGAGGGAAGACAGATACCTATGGAAGGAGGGGAGGAAGCAGAACTGACCACAGAGAGGCTGAACTGCCAGGCAAGCCTGAGGCCACCTTACCAATCCAACAGGGAGCAATGGAGAGGCCATCTGAATCGTCCCATGATGGGTCCAGATGGCCCTACCCTTCTGCCCTTCACACCCTGGAAGAACAGTCATGGGAAGATGGTCTGATAGGATGTGCCCTAAAGCTGGGCATCTCTCCATGAGGGGCTGCAGCTAATGATGCTCCCAGCAGCAGGGGCAACAGTCCTCCCTCAGAGGGGGCCCAGGCCAAGGCATCCCTCTCCTCTCCTCTCCTCTCCTCTCCTGAGTTCCACCTTGTTGCCTGCGGGACTCGAACCTGCCCTCCACGGCCTCTGAGGTTCTAGCAGCCTTTAGGGCACAGCATGACCCCTTGGGAACACTGCAGTCAACCAATATCTGAAACAAAGTTCTTAAAACCAGATTCAATAAGTCAACTCATAAAAATCAGGCAATGCTTCCAGCACATCAACAGTAGATATTCCCCAAGCACCACCTGCCTCGTGACCAGAACATACCATACTCGCCAAACTTCAGGGGAAACAGCAAGTGAGGACACAGCACACTAAGAAGCACGTGCTGAGTACAACACACACAAAAATAATCAATGCATCAGCTCTGAGTGAACCAGGTTAACACCTCCCGGCCCCCAACGCTTTTACAGAAAAGACTGGAGAGTAAAATGAATATGGCGACTGACGAACTGGACAAAGACTCACAGCACAGAGGCGACCAAAGCCCCCATCCTACCTTTGCCACTGGGGACCTGAGGCCCAGGGTTGCACCAGGTATGGACCCGGCCTCCTGCCTGGTGCCCTCCCAGCCTGGTGGCTCCTCCTGTTGCAGCCAGGCTCTAGGGAGCAGCAAATCACCCACAGTTGGTCTCTGCCACACAGCGGCTTATTGCAGGCTGTGCATGCACAGTGACACCCAGAGAGGCTTAGGTCCCTAAGACAAGAGAAAGGGATCCAAGAAGTTATGTGAGGGGACAACATGTCTTATAAAAATGCCACTGTTTTTTGTTTTTGTTTTTTTCACATCATCTTTTGAAAACAGAAAATAAGGTAACGTCTTATCTGATGTCGACAGGAGACAATTCAATGGAGACATACTTCCCTCCCCAATCTCAGGAAAGAGGTGGTTATTTTACAGAAAGAAAAAGGATGCCAGAAACAGAAAAAAGACATATCTCCATTTACTTGAAAAGAAAAAAAGCTGAAAAGAACCTTTGCAATAAAAAAGTGCTATAATTTTAGGCATGCAAACTTGTGCGTTCACACCTTTCCCTACGGCAGCCCTTTCTTCCAGGTTCCAGGAATAGAGCCGAGGGCGCATGTCTGAGGGCGCATCTCTGGACACCAGTGTCCAACACCTGGCCACCCGCAAGCACAGCTCACAGGCGAGGCAGAGCAACAGGACAAATGGGTATCTGAAGATATTGTTCAACAGTCTAGAATCACATTGGTCCTTAAAGGAGAAAGTCTTCAAGTTTCCTTGGCTCAGCTTTTCCCAAACTTCATGCACCACCTTTGTGGCTTCTGCCACATTCAAAGACCACCTAAACTATCAACTACTTCACCTCTCTTCAACTTTAAATTCTTTCAAATCTTAAGTTTATCCTAAGTATTAATATTTATGAACTCACACCTTTGGTGTCTTTTTAATACACATTAAAACATATACAAATAATCAACAAACATCACATGTAATTCAGGAATTTAGGAAACATTCATTATGCCAAGCTACATTTTCTACAACTATTGAGCAGCTGGAAAAATACCCACAAATCCAACCACCATCTCTTTATTCTCAATGTCATCTTTTTCTGGTTTGTCGTTTTTGTTTTTTGAGACAGGATCTCACTCTGTCACCCAGGCTGGCATGCAGTGGTACAATAGTGGCTCACTGCAGCCCCAACTTCCCAAGCTCCAGCGATCATCCCACTTCAGTCTCCCATGTAGCTGGGACCATAGGTGTGTGCCTCCACACCTGGTTGATTTTTGTATTTTTGGAAGAGTCGGGGCTTTGCCACGTTGCCTAGGCTGGTCTCGAACTCCTGAGCTCAGGTGATCCACTCGCCTCGGCCTCCCTAAGTGCTAGAATTACACGCGTGATCCACTGTGCCCAGACTCAACTAAGTTTAGATTCTAAACCAAAGGTCTCAGAAAATATTCAAAATTAGTTATTTGGTCTTGTGTGATTTTTTTCTTTTCTTTTTCTCGTTCATTCTCTCCTGGTGTACTTGCTCCATTATTCCTCTTAATACAGTCTCTTTAGAAAGCAAAAGGCCTTCCTTTTAGGGGTCAAATGTGCATAGCTATTCATTAACTGTTACACAGAACCAAAAAGGACCTAAAACAATACTGCTTGACTTTTTGAACAACCTGGTAAAAACTACCAAATCAAGGAAACCAAAGACTTCAGTGGTGGGAAGTGTTTAAAGAGATTTAAAGGTATAATCTGATCACAGCTATTAAAAGAGAAATTACACTGTCAAAAAGGGCTCTTACCAGTAGCTGAGATTTACTTTATCAGATAATGCACCTTCACTAATTACATTTTGTTATACAGTTTATGCATTTAGCAAAGAAAAAAAACTGCTTCACACATACAATTAAATCAATCCATTGAGGCCTTTCCCTTAAGGTAAGGGAACACTTTCAGCTCTTCTGTTCGGAAGATTTTAATGCCTGATGGCAGGAGTGGGGGTGGATCTCAAAGGCGTTTTTAGGATGATTACCCAAACGGTAAACAACCTGAAAAAGTCCGTCCAGGCCCTGATGCTTCAGGTTCCAGAATGCATTCACAGCTGAATGCCCAGCTTGGTCTGCGTGCTGCTAACGAAGCTGATGACAACTTTTAGGTGATGTCCCTGCAGGCTGTGGACCTCAGACAGGACAGGCCCCAAGGCACCCAGGCCCTGCCTCCCTGACAAGCTAACAGTCAGGGTCTGGTGAAGCCAGCGGGCTCCTGGCCAACACAGGAAGGGAGGGGTCAATGAAAAGGTTGTGTAGACAGCAGGGGAAAGCTGAACAGAATGCTACCCTGCAGGGAGGCTCTGCCAGGAGCCAGCTCCAGCCATGAATGTATGGGGTCTCCAGCCTCTCAGCTGGCCAGGCTCAGCACTGGGGCGAGGCAAGCATTTGGATTTAGGAATGCATGTTCCATGTGGTAACAGCTATCCTGACCAGCCACCCCTGACCTGACTCTCCAGATGAGCCGAGGCACACCTGCCAAGGCCACCACGCTGGTGACGGGGTGCACCCACGCCGTTTGCAGACCAGAATTCGGTCCTCCAGTGCCAGCAGTGTTGTTGCCACACTTTCTTCCGTACGCTTCCTTCTAACTATAATTACATCACTTAAATATCACACAAATTGATGAAATGGGAGTTTTAATAACAGTAACTATAATGACATCATCTGATTAAACATTATACACACTGACTAAATAAGAATTTAAATAAGAGGATTTTTTCCTCCGAAAATGAAGTTGAATGTTTTGATAAGTCTCAATGAAGACAAGCTGCTTAAAAAAAAAATGTAAGTAAGTGTAGGCAAGACAATTTTAAAGATGGAGCAGCAGCGGGTGCAGGGGCACACACCTGTAATCCCAGCACTGCAGGGGGCTAAGGTTAAAGGATCACTTCAGCCCAGGAATTTGAGACCAACCTGGGCAACAAAGTAAGACGCTGTCTCTATCAGGAAGTAAAAAAGTAACCAGGTGTGGTGGTACACGCCTGTCGCCCAGCCACTCTAGGATCGCTTGAGCCCAGGAGATCCAGGGTGTGTTGAGTTGTTTGTGCCACTGCACTGCAGCCCGGGTAATAGAGCGAGATAGTATCTTTAAAAAAAAAAAAAGAAAGAAAAAAAATTAAAAAAAGATGGAGCAGTGGGGGGAGTCTGAGAGCAGCTCTCATGCTGCTTCTCAATCACGTTCTAAAAGGAGTCTCAGGCAGAATGTCTGCTTGCCTGCCCCCAACGCCAGAAGCTCCCGCAGCCGAGCTGGTCCTGTTCACGTGTGTAGCCTTGCTCGGGGCTGGGCACACACTGGGCACACAGTAGGTCCTCCTTCATGGGGCTGAAGTCAGTGTGACACACACAACAGCCTGCCAGAGCAGGAAGACTCTAAGGGCAGCTGCTGTGGCATTCCAAATTGAGAGGTGACTTCTAGCCAAGGTGATGGGGAAGTTGGCCACTATTTTCTGGACAGGTGAGATTTTAGCTGGGGCAGAAGCCCAGGTGCAGAGAAGTGGGCAGGAAGCCCCTATGAGAGGGACTTCAGAGATGAAAACAGCAAGGGCAGGGGTGACGGGACCTGTAGGGTGTGGTGCAAAGGATGCAGGAGGCAGGACATCTAGAGGACAGAGGAGCACCCGCCGGAGAAGGGCGGTGGTGCCCAGTGGTGGAACCTGGCTGACGGATATCACTCCTATTGCCCAGAGAACTCCCCCACCAGTGCACAGCAACAGGGAGGTGCCAGTCATGGGGCTCAGTCACTCCGTGCCTGGTGCCCTGCAGGGGAGGCCAAATGCACTCCAATGCCACTCCCGAAATTATGTGCATCCAGAAAGTCCTAAGTCACACAGCCATGCTGCGGTGCAAGAGGCTGTCAACAAGAGCCAGCTGACGCACACAGGGCACGGCACGCAATCGCCCCCCCACAAGGGCTCTCAGTAATGCCACCTGGCAACGCTTTGCCAAGCAAAGCTCAATAACGTTCAGACCCAAATTAGAGGCTAAGCCTCGCCAAAGTCAGGAGCAGAGCTATGAGCTTTGAAAATCAGGTTGGATGTTTTGAGAAGTTTCAATCAAGACGAGTTGCTTTAAAAAAAAAAAAAAAAAGAATATATATATATGTATACACACACACACACACACACACAAGTGTGGGCAAGACAACTTTAAAGATGGAGCAGCAGCTGGATGTGGCAGCAAATGCCTGTAGTCCCAGCACTTTGGGAGGCCAAGATTGGAGGACCTTTTGAGCCTAGGAGTTTAAGACCAGCCTGGGCAACAAAGTAAAACCCTTTCAGAGGGCCACTTTGTTGGGGGAAGTGAAGCCTCTTTCCCTTCATTGAACACTGACTATATACTACAGTGTCTGCCTCTTCCCTTTCAGCAAGTCATCTCCCAGGTGAGTTGCCTTTAAAATGAAAATTCACAATTCCCCTGTAGCACAAAGAGCTACCCAGGCAATAAGTATTGGGAAAGAACCAAGGAAATGGGTTTAGATACAAAGGAAGTGTAGGTGGTTAATATTTTAACCTCAGCTGAACAAACACTGGCCAATAGAACTCTCAGCCATGACAGAAACCTTTCATTATCTGTGTGGTCCAATAAGGCAGCCATCAGCAGCACATGGTTATCAGGCCTGGAAAATGTGGCTAGTGCACCCAAGGAACTGAATCTTTCATTTAAATTTAGCCACATGAGGCCTATACTGGAGGATACACAGCTACAGCATATAGAGACAATCATTCATAAAATGCTTTACTATGCATAAGATACTGATATGGTGTGAATCCTTGTCCTAATCCCAAACTTCATGTCGAACTGTAACACCCAATGTTGGAGGTGCGGCCTGGTGGGAGGTGACTGGATCACGGGGGTGGATCCTCCATGAACGGCTTAGCACCATCCCCTTGGTGCTGTTGTTGTGATAGGGAGTTCTCATGAGATCTGGCTGTTTAAAAGTGTGTGGTACATCCCCCTACAACCTCCTCTTACTCCTACTCCAACCATGTGATACGTGGGCTCCCTCTTCACCTTCCGCGATGACTGTAAGTTCCCTGAGGCCACCCAGAAGCTGAGCAAATGCTGCCATGCTTCCTGTACAGCCTGCAGAACTGTGAGCCAGTTAAACCTGTTTTCTTTATAAATTACTCAGTCTCGGCTGGGCGAGGTGGCTGAAGCCTGTAATCCCAGCACTTTGGGAGGCCGAGATGGGCAGATCACGAGGTCAGGAGATCGAGACCATCCTGGCTAACACGGTGAAACCTGGTCTCTACTAAAAACTACAAAAAAACTAGCCGGGCGAGGTGGCGGCGCCTGTAGTCCCAGCTACCCGGGAGGCTGAGGCAGGAGAATGGCGTGAACCCGGGAGGCAGAGCTTGCAGTGAGCTGAGATCCGGCCACAGCACTCCAGCCTGGGTGACAGAGCGAGACTCTGTCTTAAAAATAAATAAATAAATAAATAAATAAATAAATAAATAAATAAATAAATAAATAAATAAAAATTACCCAGTCTCAGGTATTCCTTTATAGCAGTGTGAGAACAGATGAATGCAGATACCTAAGATTCCTCGAACAGCACTACTTGCCAGGCACCGGCCTAATCACCTACACGCACTGTCACACTGAATCCTGATAAAACGTTTTCAGATGTTTGCCATTATCTCCACTTCACAGAGGAAGAAACCGAGGCTAAAGGAAGCTGGAACCTAAATGGTCTTTGGATTTAAAAGAATCTTGGGACACCCAAAGAAACTTCATTTTAAAAAACTAGTCTCTAATGCCGAGGCCAAAGAGCAGCACTAAAACCACCACCAAACACACCTAGCAAGTGATCAAAAGAACGCTCGATGAGTACACTGCTTCTTCTCAAAGTCTCTGCAAAGACAGACAGGAATGGGAGGCTGGCTTTACATGGAATGTGCTTCCCACATTAAAAGGGACCCAAGCATATTTGTGTAATAAGTCTTTGTCCTCTTTTTAAGCAGAACTCTCACACACATTATAACTATAAGATAATGATCTGGCTTTAACATTCCTTTTGGTCAGCAACAGGGAGACCAGCATTAAGCAACCTGTTGTTTTCTTGAAAGGAACCTCCTGCCCCTACCTAGGCCCCATAAAGAAATGGCTTCCTAATGGAGGCGGAGGCTTGTAGGTGGCAACAGCTGCTGGTTGGGGGCTGCTCAAGCCTTCTCCACCAGGGCAGTAGCACCGATCATCGCTTTAGGAAGAAGAAATGTAACAACTTCTTCTCACGGAATTGGGCACGGCAAGTAAAGCAAAGGCTGGGGGGAAGCCTGGGAACTCATTGTGAAGAAAATGAAAATAACTTCCCTTTGATTCCCTCTTCAAAAAGAAAATCCCAAACTGAAAGAAACAGAGAAGGAAAGAAAAAGAGAACTGACTGAGTAACAAAGACGACAGGCGGTGCAAATATTTTGGATCCCGGGCCAGTCACACCAGGTTTTCCTTAGATATACAATTCTGCTTTTCATGTTCAATTCTATAAACATTCTAAATTTTTGCTGTTTTCACTAAGCAAGTAAAGAGACCACCAATCGGAAAAACAATAGCATCTACTTTCAGCTACTGATTAGCAATGGGGATTGGGGAGAACTCCAGAGAGCCTAAGAAATAAAAACTACCCAAGGCTCCGTCTTAGAACCTACAGGCTCCATACAAAGACCTGGAACTCCTGTGAGGGGCAAAACCCAGAAAGAGTTTGGCAAAGGTGTAAGACTGCAAACCCTCACACAGGGGCACAGTCCCTCCACGGATGTCCGTTCCCCGAACCTGTCCCCAGGAAGGTTTGCTCACAGACCATGCTCACGTGGGCAGAGGGCAGAATTCAGGGCTCAGAGGCATAAGAGGCCAGGTTCGTTTTCCATTTTGCCCTGTACTGCCTATAGAGCCACCAAAAGTCTCCCTGTGCCTTAGTTTCCTTATCTGTAAACCTGAATCCCGAAACCTACTTTGGAAGGTTGCTGGGAAGATTTAAGGATAACATACACAAGGGGACACCTGGCCAGGAGAGGCATCCACTTGGGGTCATGGACTTACTCCAAGATCCTTTCTAACAATGTGAGGGAAACGGAATCATGGGTGCCCCAAAATGTCCATGTCCCAACACCCAGAACCTATGAATATGCTGCTATATCCTTCTATGGCAAAAGGAACTTTGCTGGTGTGATTAAATTAATGGCATTGAGGTGAGGGTGTCTTGGACTATCCAGGGGGGTTCAATGTAATTACAGGCATCCTTGTAAGAGGAAGCAGTAAAGTTAGGGGTCAACATGATGATGGTACAGAGGGACAGAGAGGTGGGAAGATGCTCCATCCACTGCTGCCTTTCAGGATGAAAGCCAAGGACTGCAGGTGGCTTCTGGATGCTAGAAAAGGGAATGAAATGGATTCTCCCTGCACCCTCTAGAAAGAACACAGCTTTGTGGATGCATTTAAGGACTTCTGACCTCAAAGAGAATGACGTGTGCTGTTTTTTACCACTAAATATGTCGTAATCTGTTATAGCAGCAGTAAGAAACATCTGCAGTTGCTTCCTCTTACAACCAGCACCGAGCCAGCAGCGATCCACATCCTCCCCCAACACACACACAGCTTCTCCTTCCTGCCGTCTGGGTCTCGGTTCTTGCCAGGTGCCCGCCACATGCTAAGTGCTGTTGGCTTTAGGACATGGCTTCACTTCATCAAGGAGCTTCAGTTTCTTTCTCCGTAAAATGGAGACAAATTCTGGTTCAATGGGTTGTTGCGTCAACAGAGTAAGAGAACGGGCGTCCACGCTCCGCACAGTGCCTAGCCCACGGCAGGCAGCCCACGAACAGCAGCAGCTCAGATCCCACAGAGCTGCTCATCAACCTGCAAGCACCCCTTCGCCCTCAAGTTAGCTGGCAGAGCATCACCAAGCCCAGTAAGGAATGACATCCACGTGGGCCTCGATCTGACAACCTGACACCTTCAGGGGCCTCTTTTCATGCAGGCTGCAGCTCAGGATGCTGTCCAGGGGCCCGGAGGCCACTAGAGACATCACAAGGTCAGTGTTGAAATCCCCACTGAGTCACAGCCCCAGAGACTGAAGGGAACTGGCAGTGACACCCAGCCCACAGCACAACCTCCCAGGGGCCACATACCTGGCACTGCTTAAATACCCGCAAAGATGTTAGCTCCAAAGCCACCTTGTGGAAATGTCTCAGTTCTGCCCCAGAGCATCCTCTAGTGCACAGCCCTCCTGTTCTCAAGGCCCTCCGCGTATTGAGAGACCACTGTCACCTTTCCCCTCTCCACCTTCATCTTTGTCCTTTCCTCTCTCCTCCCCCACTTCCCCTACAGGCCCAGAGCCCTTGGTTTCCTCAGCTGCCCCCCACAGTGGACAATGCCCACTCTTCCCACCCCAATGCCACCTTCTTCCTGGCCACCACCATCAGATGCTCCTGCCCTGTAGCCCCTTCTCCCCACCACTCCCTGGGCCTCTAAATAGTCCACCAGTCCCACAGTATTCGACGGGCTGGGAGGAAGCAGGTTGAAAACATGGTGTTCACAGCTCCCCCGCTGCATACTGGCACAGACCTGAGACCCATGAAAAGATAGCTCCCATACAGATGTACGGCACAGGAACAGACACAGCGGGAGAAGCAAGCGTGCAGGTGTGGGTGGGGAGCTGTGGAACCTCTGCCAGGGACAGTGACTGGGGCTTGGAGAGAAGGATGACCAGGTAGGTGCTTGAGCTAAATGACACCCAGGGCCCATCTCCCAGCTGAGGGCAGGGCCCACCGGGACTCTGGAAGGGAAGGCCATGGGCCAGCTGAGGGCAGGATAGTCCTCTCCCGTGAACAAACACCGCTCGGCCTTTTCCCGTTCTCATGTCTGAACATCCTTCCAACTGAAACTGGGACAGGAAAGGAGAGGCAAAGACATCCGGCCCACACATCCAAGCTCTGTGCACACCCTCCGCCAAGGGCTGCCTGCTGGCCTGGGGGTGGGCACACTGGCAGTGTGCTCCCTTTAGGGGGACAGACCTGTGGGAGAGGTCCACACAGCCCCCTCAACCAGGCTCAGGCCTGTACTGGGGTGAACAGTGTCCTCCCAAAGTTCACACCCACCCAGAAGGCACACGCCAGGAAGAGGGCACCTGATAACAGAAGCAGAGACTGGAGTGACGCAGCTGCAAGGGATGTCCAGGATTGCTAGGGGCCACCAGAAGCCAGAAGAGGCTAGGAGGAATCCTGCCCTAGCTTCTGGAGGGAGCACAGCTCTGGGCACACCTTGATCTTGGGCTTCAGTCCTCCAGAACTGTGAGAGAATGACATTCTGTTGTTTTAAGCCACCTAGTTTGTGGCTGTTACGACAGTCATGGGAAACTGACACAGGACCCCCTTCCGGCAGGGAAACCTAGGGTCCACTCATGTTAACCCTAACAACTTCTGCCTGAATACGCATATCATGTTCCTCGAACAGCCTCTCCCCGGTCCCAGCTGGTCCTGCGGGATGAGGAAGGTGCTTAGCATACAACATAAATAAGAGAGGCAGGAGACAGATCTGCCTACTCACAGCACTGGTGACCTAGTCCTCTGTTTCATAAAATAAAGTGCTGGCCAAAACGCACGGCACACTCATGATTTGTGCTTTTCACTGTTTATGAATGCTTATCTGGAAATTAAAAAACAAAACAGTAAATCAATATTGATCTCGAGTTAATAATAGCAGCTATGGATGCAGCAGTCCTTCAGTCTGCCGTTGACTTTGCAATGCACTGAAAAATAATACAAGGCCGCGCGTGGTGGCTCACATCTGTAATCCCAACACTTTGGGAGGCTAAGGCAGTCTGAAACCAGACTGACCAACATGGAGAAACCCCGTCTGCACTAAAAATACAAAATTAGCCAGGCGTGGTGGCACATGCCTGTAATCCCAGCTACTTGGGAGGCTGAGGGAGGAGAATCGCTTGAATTCCAGAGGCGGACATTGCAGTGAACCTAGATCACGTCATTGCACTCCAGCCTGGGCGAAAGAGCGAAATTCTATCTCAAAATAATAATAATAATAATAATAATAATAATAATAATAATAATACAATCGAGGAATGGGCAAATGAAAGATGACACAAGCAGAGGAAAATATTGCTTATCGAATCTAGACAGGGTACAAGTACTCACTATAAAATTATTTCCACTTCTCTGTATGAAAGTTTTCATAATGAAATGTTGTAAAACAACAGTTCAGTTGTAAAACAATAGTTCAGTGGCAAAACATTCTTTAATAGTTTCTTAATATCTTAAGAGGCTGAGGTGGACAAATTGCCCACCAGCCTGGACAACATGGTAAAACCCGGTCTCTATCAAAATAAAAAATTAGCCAGGCATGGTGGCATGCACCTGTAGTCCCAGCGACTCAGGAGGCTGAGGTGGGAGAATGGTTTGAGCCTGGGAGGCTGAAGTTCCAGTGAGCAGAAATCATGCCACTGCACTCTAGCCTGGGTGACAGAGCCGACCCTGTCTCAAAAAGAAAAAAAATTCCAAAACATCTTTTAATGTCAATGACATGAGAAGCTTTTGGTATTGACGCTTTATAGCAGGCCTTTTAAGAGTATTTTCATCACAAATGACTAATGAGGTAAAGTGTCTTCACAATAACATTCACACACAGGAATCCCTGGTCAGTTCCTGCGAGCCCCGCCCCACCTTTCGTAGGTCACACTGTTAATTATGCTGGGTGGGCATGAGTGGTAACTGCACAGGCAACCCTGGAGATGAGAATCCTAAGATGGACCTGTTAAAATACCCCCTTCATTCCTATAAAACAGATACCACATAGCTAAGTGGGACCTCTTCACCTTGGTTTAAAATGCTGACAAGGGACAAAGAGCACCATGTGGCATGGGGCCAACGCCAGGCTCACACCTGGCCCTGCAAGACTGCTCCTGGCTCACACCTGGCCCTGTGAGGATGCTCCTGGCTCACACCTGGACCTGCGTGGATGATCCTGGTTCACACCGGGCCCTGCAAGGACGATCCTGGCTCACACCTGGACCTGAGAGGACGCTCCTGGCTCGCACCTGGACCTGAGAGGATGATCCTGGCTCATACCTGGACCTGGGTGGTGGTTCAGGCTCACACCTGGACCTGGGTGGTGGTCCAGGCTCACACCTGGCCCTAGGAGGATGATCCTGGCTCACAACTGGCCACGGGTGGTGGTTCAGGCTCACACCTTGGTCGTGGGTGCTGGCCCAGGCTCACACCTGGCCCTGAGAGGATGATCCAGGCTCACACCTTGGCCGTGGGTGCTGATCCAGGCTCATACCTGGTCATGGGTGGTGGTCCAGGCTCACAAGTAGCCCTGGGTGGTGGTCCAGTCTCACATCTGGCCATGGGTGGTGGTCCAGGCTCATACCTAGCCCTGGGTGGTGGGTGGTCCAGGCTCACATCTGGCCATGGGTGGTGGTCCAGGCTCATACCTGGTCATGGGTGGTGGTCCAGGCTCACATCTGGCCATGGGTGGTGGTCCAGGCTCACAAGTAGCCCTGGGTGGTGGTCCAGGCTCACATCTGGCCATGGGTGGTGGTCCAGGCTCATATCTAGCCCTGGGTGGTGGGTGGTCCAGGCTCACATCTGGCCATGGGTGGTGGTCCAGGCTCATACCTGGTCATGGGTGGTGGTCCAGGCTCACATCTGGCCATGGGTGGTGGTCCAGGCTCACATCTGGCCACGG
Organism: Rhinopithecus roxellana; assembly: GCF_007565055.1. Lineage (NCBI taxonomy): Eukaryota > Metazoa > Chordata > Mammalia > Primates > Cercopithecidae > Rhinopithecus > Rhinopithecus roxellana. The sequence goes on from NC_044562.1 coordinate 63,131,491, forward strand.
GTGGTGGTCCCGCTCATACCTGGCCCCCTGGCAGGCTCAAGGCAGGCAAGCCCTTAACTACATGTGAACTGGATGAAAAGTGGAAGAACCTTAAATTTAGGAGTAGCACTTGAAGATATACTCAGAAGTATAGACAGTTCCATGGAATTTGCAGGGAGCTTGTCTCGGGTATTTGGCCTGAGCAACTAAAATCCTTCCCCCACCGAAGGTACCTGCAGGCCTTCCTGGCCTACTGTATGGCAGAAGGAATCAACTTCTGCAGCCAAGAATGCTCAGTAATAGTAACAGTATCCCTGGAGAGTGTAAGGCTCAACAAGGCTGTCATGTAAGCCAGGTTTCTCAGTCCAAGGAAAGCATCCCGGCTGTCTCCCCTGGTCAGTAGTAGCCAGATCACTTTAGGATTAGATGGATAAAGGCCAGGGTCACGGTCATAAATAGATTTTAAAAGGTTGTGTGGGCTAAAGAAAAAACGTTCATGAGAAAAGGTAACTGAAAAGAGGAAGACCTACTGACTGGTTCGGAGACATTTTCTCCAAACGCAGAGCCACGCACTCGCCACGACACATGCACTCTCCCACAAAGAGGCTCCGGGAGCATCTGAGGACGGGTTTGGGAATCACAGACCTGTCCATACCCACCACCCGGCTTCCCAGTGATAGCCATGTGACCTGGAGCAAGCTTCTTAACCTGCCGGAACCTCAGTGGCCCCAGCTGTAAAAGAGGGTAACAGACCCACTTCACGGGGGTGTGACAAGGATTCAATCAAACAGTCCAATTCAGAGCCAGCACAGAGCCTAGCATATACCAGACCCTCAAGAAATGCTCCCTTCCTTCTCTCTCTCCATGCAGAGTTCCCTTCCCAAGCCATAGCCAAGTTCATTAGAATCAAGAGAATACAGCAAATTCCTAGAACTTACCCAGAGAGCCAAAATCACCCTATCCAAGAACAGGACGATCACTTTCTTAACAATCCAAGTCCCCTGGCCCCCGGCTATAATTTACACAGGAGAACGTTATAAAACGACAACTTCCTGTCCAACTGTAAAAATAGCCCAGTGTGTGCTGAGGACCCTGGATCCAATTAACACATTACTTTCCTCCACAGAAGGAGCCGAGGCATCTTAGTTTCTGCCTGGGCGGAGGAAAGGGGGGCTGATTAGCGGAGCTCGGGAAACTTCTTGGGGGGTCACCTGGGCAAGAGGCATGGCAGTGTGAGCTCAAGCCACGGCCAGGAGAGCGGGGCACAGAGGCAGACACAAGAGCAGTGATAAAAGAACCAGACACAGCAAAGAGGGGCAGGATGGAAAGAAATGACGTGCTAGGGACGCCCAGTGGGCCAGGGCTGGGGGGCACGGCCAAGGCCAGGCAGCTCAGGGGGTGCGAGGCATGAGAGATGCTGGAACTGCACGCCTCCCACGGACAACAGAGGTGCTGCATTCAGCACGAGGCAGGTCCTGTTTGCAGACTCCCCACAGGAGCCCCAGGCCAAAGTGACTGTACTTATTTTATTTTTATTATTTTTTGAGATAGGGTCTTGTTCTGTTGCCCCAGGCTGGTGTGCAGTGGCATGCTCCCAGCTCACTGCAATCTTGGCTTCCTGGGCTCAAAGGATTCTCCCGCCTCACAGACGCACACCACTATGCTGGGCTAATGTTTTTTTTTTTTTTTTTTTTTTTTTTACAGAGACGGGGTTCTCCCTATGTTGTCCAGGCTGGTCTTAACCTCCTGGGCTCAATTAATCCTCCCACCTCAGCCTCCCGAAGTTCTGGGATTACAGGCATGAGCCACAACACCAGCCAGTATCCCCATTTTAAAGATGAAAAACACAGAGGCATGGTGACTTGCCCAAGGTCGCCCAGCTGCAAAGGACCGGAGCCAGGACCGAACCGGAGCCATCTGGCTCCAGAGGCCCTGCTCTTAAAGAGGACTAAGGGTTTTCACAAAAGAAGGCATGTGGAGGAGGCTTTTGCGAAGGACTCAAAGATAGTCCTGAGTCTGCCAGGCCACCAGAAAGCGTGGGGCAGTGGAGGGAAGCAAGACTGCTGGGACTGGGGAGGCACCTTGGCGAGTTGACGGCAGGAAGGGAAAGCAGTCTCTCACACACCGTGCTCAGAAACACATGCCAGCAGTGCTATTCAGGAACAGGGCGCTCTGCCCCAAAACGCTCAAGAGGGAGGGGGGCTTCGGGGAACCATCTCTCCCCAAGGTTAGTGCCAAGTGGTGCAAAAAAAGACACGCTTTCCACTCCTTACACCACAGAGGCAAAAAGTATAATCACATGCTATAATCACTTGATTGCAGTCATAATATGTTATGATTTGACTACACTGCTTATCAAGGCATGAGAAAATAAAGGTACAGTTTCAATCACACTTAATGTAACACAGGAATCAAGGAATTGCTTTAAATTATGGTGAACAGCCTTAAAAGTTAACTAAAAACTGACTGATTTCCTTTAGAAGATTGCTTGACATAATCTTTTACATGCAAAAGTATAACACTACACATACCCCAATCTCTCAGCTCAAATATTTCGCTATCATTTGTTAAGATGTGTGTTTTTTCTTCCGGTTCTAGGAGCTTCGGGAGCAGCGGCTAAAGGTGCAGACATGGCCAAGTCCAAGAACCACACCACACACAACCAGTCCCGAAAATGGCACAGAAATGGTATCAAGAAACCCCGATCACAAAGATACGAATCTCTTAAGGGGCTGGACCCCAAGTTCCTGAGGAACATGCGCTTTGCCAAGAAGCACAACAAGAAGGGCCTAAAGAAGATGCAGGCCAACAACGCCAAGGCCATGAGTGCACGTGCCGAGGCTGTCAAGGCCCTCGTAAAGCCCAAGGAGGTTAAGCCCAAGATCCCAAAGGGTGTCAGCCGCAAGCTTGATCGACTTGCCTACATTGCCCACCCCAAGCTTGGGAAGCGTGCTCGTGCTCGCATTGCCAAGGGGCTCCGGCTGTGCCGGCCAAAGGCCAAGGCCAAGGATCAAACCAAGGCTCAGGCTGCAGCTCCAGTTTCAATTCCAGCTCAGGCTCCCAAAGGTGCCCAGGCCACTACAAAGGCTACAGAGTAGGTATCTCTGTGTGCCAACGTGAGGACAGAAGGACTGGTGCGACCCCCCACCCCCACCTCCGGGCTGCCATCTGCATGGCGCTGTGGTCCTCCTGTGCTGTTTGTACAAATAAACCTGAGGCAGGATTTGTTAGCCTCTGTCTATGAAAAAAAAAAAAAAGGTGTGTTTTTGCTATTTTGACAATGTCAAGGTATGAGCTGGTTTGCTTTGGAGAAAAACCTCAAGATAGTCCATGGAAGAGCCATAAATCTACGTTAAATTAAAAGCCTTGAATTTTGTAAAATATGACAGAAGTCCAACTGGGAAGGGTATAAAGAAACCTATGTTTCAACTTGACTGGAAGTCACGGCTTTCCTCTGCAAACAGAAGCAGCTTAGGCTCCGATCTGTCAACAGTTTTTAAATCAAAGGCCTTAGTTTCTGCCTTAAACACTAAGTCAATTACAGTTCTAATCCACAGAAGGTATGTAATGGGCCTCTATTTAAGTTTACAGATACTTTTTCCAAATACTGAATTAGCTATGTAATCCTCTCAACATCCTCCCCAGCTAGGCAGACAGCAAAAAGCCTCAACAATACTTGCCTGGGGCTGGGACTGTCCAGGGTTAGCCCTAAACCTTAGAAGGAAGCCAGGTACACCCATCCACAACCCTCCAGCCCTCCCCTTCTCCCAGCATCCCTCCAGGTCAGCAGCCAGAGGAAGCCAGAGATAAACAGTGTAACTATTAATAATTACACACCTGAACCAACGAGTAGGAATAAAGAAAAATTCTACCATGTCGGGAAGGCCCTCCCAACCTCACCCCCTAAGTCAGTGGAAGAGCTTAGCAAGCCCTCCTGCCTTTCCCCGCAGCCCCTGACCTACAAGGTTTCCAAAAGGTCATTTGTTTGTGGGTAGTTTAAAAAGTGGGGATACCCTTCCCTAAGGAAATAACATTGGAAACAGCGACTAGGTCCATGGACAACTCACTGAAACCTCCCCATCCCACAGTGAAACCGAAACTCTGTATTCACATAAAGAGCACAGGTGAGGAGGCAGTGAGACTGCGGAAGTCGACACAACAGAGAAGGCTAAATCGAGACCCTAGGCAGGGGTGCACCCAGCACCAGTCCTGGGAGACCTTGTCCCACACTCTCCCCTGCAGGAGCCACTGTCTCCTGCCGCAAGCCTTCTGTGCGTGGCCCAAATAACCAGGCAGTGGCATCCACTCCAAAGAAACACTCCCACCTTTATTGCCTGCACTGATATTCTGGACAACATTTTTTACGACTTTTTAAGGAGACATGAGAAACTGACAAGAGGGCGGAGCATCTGGTTGTGACCTGAGGTTTCCCGGAGCATCGCTTGGCCTAGTGGAGAAGGCAACATCTGAGGTTTACCAGGCTGGAAAGGGGAGGTGCACTCATCTCCTACTGCCACGGTGACCACTCAGCTGACTGGCTTAGCATGACGTGATTTCACTGTCTGACAGTTCTGAGGGTCACAAGTCCAACGTGGGTCTCACCAGGCTTACTCAGGTGTCAGCAGGGCTGTGCGCCCTTCAGGAGGCTCCAAGTTTCCTCACCTTTTCCATAACTTTTAGATGCCATCCACAGTCTTTGGCTGGTAGCCTCCCTCCATCATCAAAGCCAACAGCGCTGCAACTCTCTCACTCTCCTTCCACAGTCCCCTAACTCTCCTCTTTCACTTCCCTCTTCTACTTTTAAGTACTCTCATCATTTCATTGAGCCCACAAGATCATCCATCTCAAAGTTCTTAATCATATCAGTAAAGTCCCTTTGGCCATGTAAGGTAACATCATCACAAGTTCTGGGGATTAGGGGACAGGCATCTCGGGGCCATTTTTCTGCCTACCACAGTATGGGAAGGGATGGGGAGGGGAAGGGGGAGGCAAGGAGGGAGGGATGGAGAGGGGAGGGGGAGAGGGGAGAGGGGAAGGATGGGGGGAGGGGAGAGGAGAGGGGAAGGAGAGAAAGAGAGAGAGAAAAAGAGAAAGAAAGAAAGAAAGAAAGAAAGAAAGAAAGAAAGAAAGAAAGAAAGAAGAAAGAAAGAAAGAGAGAGAGAGAGAAAGAAAGAGAAAGAAAGAAGAAAGAAAGAAAAGAAAGAGAAAGAAAAAGAAAGAGAGAGAGAGAAGAGAGAGGAGGGAGGTTAGGGAGGGGGGGGAGGTGGCTTTCCTGTTCTAATTTCTTTTCTGCTATCTCTTATCTTCTTTCTTCTCTTCTTTCTCTTCTCCTTCTCTTTCTTCTACGTCTCTTCTCTTCGCTTAAGAGGGAGAATCAATCAATCGATCTAAGCATGCTGATACGAAGACAACCAAATATGCTATGGAGGGGAAAATAACCTGTACAACAATATTAATAGAATTTCATTTTCCTTTTAAAAAATTGACAATTACCCCATCTTATACCATATACAAAAAGTAAGTCAAAATCAAAGACCTAAATGTAAAATAAACCATCAGAAAGCTCTCAGAAGAAAACATAAGGAGTATATTCTCATGACCCTGGATTAGGCAGTGATTTCTTAAATATGACAACAAACTCCAAATAACCAAAGAAAAAAACAGGTAAATTAGATTTCATTAAAATGAAAAGCTTTAGTACCTCAAAGAACAATATCAATAACATTAATGGACAAACCACAGAAAAAAATATATTTGCAAATCATACATCTAATAAGTGTCTACTATCCAGAATCCATAAATAACTCCAACCACTCAACAATAAAAAGACCCAATTTAAAAACAATCAAAAGATTTGAATAGATATTACTCCTAAGATATACAAATGGCTGATAAGCATATTAAAAAAAAAAAAAGTCAACACCTTTAGCCACAAGGGAAATGCAAATCAAAACCACAGTGAGATACCACATCGTACCCACCAAAATGCTAAATTTCAGAGGTATAGAAAATTTCTGGGAGGCCATAACATAACCACGTAACAGTGGTCATGTCTGGGGATCTGGATGAGGGATCATGAGGGATATCCTTCAGCTTTGTATCTCCTGTGCTAATTTTTCCTACACTGAGTACACATTACTTTCATAATGAAAAACTGACTTTCAACCTTAGAGAAGAAAGTTCACAATGAGAGATACTGACACTAATGTCAACCAACCCACTGGCACAGGGCAAGCACCCACCAGCAGCTGCAGGCGTGTTCATCACAGAGGCCTCTGGCTTGCCGCAGAGAAGCCCATCAAGTACAAAACATCAGCACCTGCTTCTCAGAACAACCTTCCAAACAGTCTTGGCATACCCAAATCACCCCTTCATTGTATTTTTATAAAGTCTCAGCTGGCAAGTTTCTAAAAAATCTTCAAGCCAGCCGTGGCGGCGGCTTAGGCCTATAATCCCAGCCCTTTGGGAAGCTGAGGCGGGAGGATCGCTGAAGCCCAGGAGTTCAAGACCAGCCTGGGCAACATGGCAAGACCCCATCTATACACACACAAAAATACAAAATATTAGTCGGGTGTAGTGGTGCATGCCTGTAGTCCCAGCTACCTAGGAGGCTGAGGTGGGAGAATTTCTAAGCCGAGGAGTTCAAGACCAGCCTGGGCAACATAGCAAGACCCCATCTACATACACACAAAAATACAAACTATTAGTTGGGTGTAGTGGCGCATGCCTGTAGTCCCAGTTACCTAGGAGGCTGAGGTGGGAGAATTTCTTGAGCCTGGGAGGCAAAGGTTGCAGTGAGCGGAGATCACACCACTGTACTCCAGCCTAGGACACAGAGCAAGACCCTATCTTAAAAAAAAAAAAAAAAAATCTTCAATGACGTGTAATGAACTTTTTTTTTTCTTTATTAAGAACAGACATGTTTGAGGCTATGGTAATGATTTCACAGCACTCAACATTTGTAGATGTTCTCCTTCTACCCACAGTACCTTGGGGCTCCTCAGGAAATCAATTTGCACAGTGTATTTATGGCTGAAGGCATAACGGCATTATTGTAGGTTGCTGCGGCTGAAAGCGGTTGCATCTTTCTAATTGCACATTTCAAGGCAGAGTCCTTTGTGAGGAATGCGGTCCCCATCCCATAACATTGTTCCTATGGGAAAACCAGACTGAGCTTCCTGGAACTCAGTGTGGGGGAAAGTGGGCTGGCCTCTCTGAGGTCTTTTTATTTCTCCTGAAGGCTACAACTGGAGGGTAGAGGGGTTAAAGCAGAAAGGGAAAGGAAATGGATGGAGACGTGAGAACATTCTGGAAAAGCTCTGAGTATTTTCAAGGCCTTGAGAGGTCAGATTTCAAAACATATGGCTTTCCTGGTCACACTTTATTCTTGGAATCAATCATACACATATCTCCCCCAGAGATGCTGGGAGACAGGGAAACCGGAACCAAGAAACACACACAGAGGTCTCCAAAGCACAGACGCCTGTCAGGGACAGACAGCAGAGGTGATGAGGAGATGACAGAAAAGAAAAGGAAGAGATGACAGTACTCGAGGAGGAGAGCCTGGTCCATCCCCACTGAGCATCACACCCCCATCTACACACAGTCCATGAGGAACCGAATAATCCCCATAAATGTGCGTGTGTACCGCATACCCCTCAGGGCCAGGCACAGAGCAAGGCTCCTTTCCACACAGGGAAGGCCGCCATCCCCCTTCTCCACAGCCCATGCCTGGTCCTCTTCCCACTCACAGATGGACTCTGCCCCAGGTGTATCTGTCTCTAAAGACCACTTTGTTCGTCTAAACCTATCATTTTACAAACAGGCAGCCTCTGGAGGGAAGCTAACCTGTCCAGGACCTCACTCACATGGGGCAGGGCTCAAGGAAGCACCAATAGGTTCCTCAAACGTCATTTAAGTATCAACAGTTAACTGTGAATCTAAAGTGTCTAACTTCCCCTTGTCAAAATGTAGCCAAGTCCGTCGTTTTCATAAGGCACGACCCCAGCACGTACCATGAAGGTGCACACAGCCACAGAGCGGGACCTGAAGTGCCTGCTCTGGGGTCAGGATGTCTGGGTGGACCACAGAAAGTTCCTCGACCCTCTGTGCCCCAGTTTCCTTATCAAGACAGCAGGGAAAGTTCTAGGACAGGATGCTGGAAGGATTAAGTGGGCTTCTTCAGGTTAAGCACTGAGAGTTACTGGCACAGAGAAAAAGGCCAATAAATGTGTACTGACATCATTTCTCATTTTCCATTTTTTATAAGTTCTCTTTATATAAGTTCTCAAAAGCCAGAATCTTTGGAATGAACTCAGACTTCATGCCTTTTACCAAATCAAGATGACTCCAGAGTCCATCCCCAGCATCACCGTCTTCGGAGTGATTTCCCTTCCCAACGGTGATACATGAACAAGCCTTTCCAGTCTTAAATAAAATCAACACGTGGTGAGCAACAGCTTCCGAGGGGAAGGAACCGGGATCCCATGAAAGAGCCGGGCTCTGGGCATCCCCATGACCAGCCCAGCTCGGTTCCAGCCTTTTCCTCTCATTCCAAGTGGCAGATGTTCCCAGGGCTTCACCTCCCAGGATCATGAATGGCGGTTCACGTCCAACAGGCTCTGCTATGGAAGCAAGCAGGAGGCAGATCCGGTCAGCAAGACAACCAGACCCACGGGCTCCAGAGCTCATCCCAGGACCCAGTCTCGCAAGTCCCCAGTCCCGCATCAGCTGGGAAGGCCAAGCCTGCCTTCAGGATCCGCCCCCCAACCTCCAGAAAGCCCTGTGTTGCACCACAGAAGTAGCACTAAATGCTGTATCCTCAGAAAATGATCAAACCTGGATCTAAAATAAGACAGCCCTCAGTTCAAACCTGCCTTCTACACTGACAGTGAAGAGCAAAAGACCACACAAGCTTAGGTCAGGAATGTAACCAAAAGACACTTCCAGTAACACATTCACTCCAGGGTAAATAAGGGCCACTTCTCAAATACACAATAGGCCACGCCTTTTAGATTCATGACCTTACGGTCTGAGAAGTTTAATGTTCATCTTACTGTACTTCCTAAGGCAGGAGACACATATAACTATCTTACATTCGTTTGTGTTAATTTACATGTAGTAGCATATTATTTACATGCACATAGGGGAGAGAGGGAACCAGAGTATTGGAAAGGAAGACCACCTTCCACTGAACTCAGCAGAAGGCTCCGGATGCCTTCCCTCCCACCAGGTGCCTGGTTAGAGCAGAAAACAGATAAAAGGTTAGGCACTCATGACCCTCTACTGAAGTCCTTCTCTGGTTTGTGTCACCTGAGTCCCCAAGACTGCCTTGTCCCATCCTGAAGACTTAGGTGTGGACAACCTGGACGAGACTGGCCTGGGCCTTGGGGTCAGTGTCTCTCTTCTCTCTTCTGTAGCCACTGAAGCAAAGGGTGAGCCCCAGAATGCAGACGGCAGGTGTAGGCCAAGGACAAAGGGGACCCAGGGGGTCACAGGCTTGTTCTTGGACCTGGACCTGGGGGCTGATCAGTGGCCTGGACAGAAAGGGTGCTCTGTGATCAGTCGAGGCATGAGGAGGCAGCTCTGAGGAGCTGCTGCAGGTGTGCAGGCCAGGCCTCACCAGGCTGGCTCCCTCCCACATGCACAACCCTTCTTCAGGTCTCAGTCTCCCCGTCCATCCTTCTGGAGGCTTCCGGAAGTCACGCTGGAGGCATCGCTCTCCTGCAGGATGCTGTTTCTCCCTCACAGCTCCCAGGCAGCCCACAGGTAGAAACACAAGGACACAGCAGCCAGGTCTACATCGCTTTGCTTTTGAGGTCTAAGTATTGCTTTGCCTCATCGTGTACCTGGCCCAGAGCAGGTGCCCCAAATATTCCTCAGCCAGTGAACCAACCAACCAATCAATGCCCTGCACAAACCTGCAAACTCAAGTCTCACACACATGGGATGCCCCCAAATCAAGTCGCTATTTAACTTCTGTAACTCAGAAGTGAGTGATGACCTCCAAAATCTCCTCTCCTGAGCACTTCAGCCAACCAGGGCTTCACTATGGTCTGAATCACAGAGGGAGACTGACAAGGCCAAAGCAGAAGTTCAAAAATATGGTTTGGGCCAACTTCCTTATATTCTGTCAAAAGGAATCTGGTGAAAAGACCCCAAGGCCTGAAGAGCTCATGCACAGCCCGACCTCCAAACATGACTACCTCTTCCTGCTGCAGGACAGCTGGCGGTGGTGGACAGAATGACATAAGCTGCCTTCGCTTGCAGCCAGTGACCCCCATGCCACCCCCAGTCCAGCCCTGGATGTGCCTGGAGAGTGTGCCCCACATGCCTGTTCCCTGAGCTCCACCCACCCACCTGCTCGAGGTTCACGTGTGTCACTGGCAGGGACCAGGCATCTATGAGCATCTTCCGATGCACGTGGCCAGGCTTTGCAGACTGGACTGGGGACTGCCTTTACTCAGACACTAGAAATGGAGAGCAATGAACACAAAGAGACAGGGCAGGGTGGCAGGTTCTGTGCATCACAGAAGTGGGTGGGGACGGCAAGAAGGATGGCACTGCAGAGCAGGTACAAGCCTCTGGCTCCTTTAAGAGAGATTTCAGAAACATCCATCTGGCAACAGGAATCAGCAGCCCCTGTGGCTCTGCCTAGGAGCATCCAGGCTGGCTCTGGCGGCCACACTGTCCTCACCCCAGCCCTACCCCACAATGCTGAGAAGCCAATGCTCCACCACCTCTCAAGGACCCTCTACAATTAAACTGGCTGGAGAAGAGGCATTGTTTGAAAAACTCAAGAAACAGTTCCGGCCAAGTGCGGTGGCTCACACCTGTAATCCTGGCAATTTGGGAGGCCGAGGTGGCCGAATCACCTAAGGTCAGGAGTTCGAGACCAACCTGGCCAACATGGTAAAACCCCGTCTCCACTAAAAACACAAAAATGAGCCAGGCATGGTGGCAGGCGCCTGTAATCCCAGCTACTCAGGAGGCTGCGGCAGGAAAATTGCTTGAACCCAGGAGGCAGTGAGCCAAGACTGCACCACAGCACTCCAGCCTGGGCAACAAGAGCAAAACTCTGTCTCAAAAAAAAAAAAAAAAAAAAAAAAGAAAGAAAGAAAGAAACAGTTCCATGATTTTAAAAGGGAAAGGAAAGAGAAGAAAGAAACAGCTCCAACGGACATCAAGGCATTTTTCAAGGCACTTGGAACCTCCAACCACAGGCGTGTAAATGGACCATCCTCCCTAAAGCTGGAGCCTTGCTGGTGGTTTCCTGAAAGGCACTGGGAACAGCAGGCCCAGGTGCAGAGCGGGCTTCTGATTAACGGGCTGTAACACAGCAGCCTGGCCTGGCGTTTTCTTTCCTTCCCAGGAAATCAATGCCCGGGCGTGGGTGCCCCACCTCCACCTGGGGTTGTCAAGAGCTCACCCGTGGCCCCTAGGAGGGACCTCAAAACAAATGCCACTTGGCCCAGTCACATGCAAACTTCCCAAATAAGAAACCCAAATAAATGGTGCGGAGCATCTAAGCAGGCCACTCTCTGCTTCAGCGTGAGCACCACAAGGCAGGCTGGACCACGCTAATTAAAATGAGATGCTCAAGATCAGAGTTCCTAATTACCTGCCAAATTAATGTGCTGTCTTACAGGCTCCTTCTCCTTCTCCCAAAAGCCCTACCTTAACCCAACCTTTCTATTTTTGAAGATCACTTTCCCCAGAGCCCTTCTGCAGGCCTCCCGCAGCGACCGGGTGGTACTGGTTACAAACAAGCTTCCCCAAATTTCTGGCCAGAGGTAAGTCACCGACAAAAGCCTTTGTCCACCCAGTAAGGGGTCCAGGAGGGCTGACTTCAGAGGGCTGGTCTTGGTACAGGCCCCACCACGGGGTGGGGTGGGAGGCGGAGGCAACCGTGCTTTGGGATCCTTACATGGAAGTTTCTTTCACGCATCAATTGAACCAATTCACTATCAGGTGGAAATGCTACTTCAACTGCTCAGCATGAGGAGTGCCACTTACGAATGTCACATGATCTCACAGGTGCCCTGAACGCTCCTCTCCTGCACCCCACCCTCACCTGCTTGAGACTCTGGCACTTGGCTCTCTCCAAATCCAGGACCCGGGAGGCAACCTTCCAAATGGTGGCTCCAGACATAAACTGTACCTGGGTCACCAGGGACCAGGCTCCACTTCACACACAAATGCCACACCCCCAAATGTGAGCCAACAGGCCAGAGAGATGCGTGGACTTGCCTTCTTAGTATCGACAACGATGATTCTAGCTGGAGCAATTATTTACTAACTACTCACCATGTGCCAGTGACCTCGAATCAGTTCTTAACTAATCCTAGCAATACAATCATGTAGTTTTTAAAACTAACTGTGGGATTAAAGGAGAAGTATGTAAACAACTATGTTTTATTAAAAATTCACAGGAGCATCATGACCTGATCAAGACAAAAAAACTCACAACTTCCTCTGACCCCCACTGCCTCCCAGATGTCCACAGTCACGGGTCACCTCTTGATCTCAAACCCCTCCTCTTCTCCCAGCCCTTAATATAAAAAGCCTAAAATCTGTACTGACTTAAGACAGTACTTGAGAATGTTAGTTCACCATCTTCTTGGTTTTCAAATACACCTGCTTTTTCTCCCACCAACCCTAGTCTCTCAAGTCTGGCTTTCGAGTGGTAAGTAGCTGATTCTGTATTCAGTTACAGTATTAATGCCAATTGCAGATGAAATAAAGCAGAGGCTCAGAGGAACCACCCAGCTAGGGAGTTGACTGAAAACTGAAACCCAGATGTGGCTGTCCCCATACCCTTCACTGTGTCACACACACAATCAGATACATGTGTGTGGATGTATGTGTGTGAGAAGTTAGGGCCAAGACAGGCGCTGCCTCTCTGCACTCCTTGAGCCCACAACAAGGCCTCCGATGCTCTGCGGAGTCAGAACCCGGCTCAGCAGAGAGGGATGGGGCCCATCACACTCTCTGTCGGGCACTGCATTCTGTAGCTGGCTTTCTGAAACCCAACTCTCTCAACTTTGGCCACTGCTCTCTTCTCACTCTTCACCTCTCTGAACTCTCCTGGTCTCCTTTTCCTCCATTCTCCAGGTTAAGCCTCTCTGCATCCCTCACCCACAATCCAGCTCCAAACCTCTGCCAGGTGTGTGTGCACCTGCCCATCCCCCCACATCCCCAGTGCCTGGCCAATGGCAGCAGCATCCCCCTACACACATTGTGGGTGAGCTCATGAGGGCAACTGAAGCCAGGTGTGAATGAAGGAGTAGCAGAAAAAAATCCCACACTTCCCAGGAAGTCCATTCCCCAGTGCTCTGCACGGCACTCAAGCAGCCAATGGCGCTGCTTGGCTTGGTTTGTGTCTTCCTGAGCTCCAACAATGCCAAGCCTTAAACACATAATGGAATCCCACTTGCATTATAAGGGCACCAAGGCAGCACTCCAAACCTGGCTTCCTAAGCTATTTGCAGTTACTAAATGTCCCCGACAGAATTTCTTGGCGCCAATGTCTCTCTACTTCCTGCAGAAACTATTTCTCAACACCATCAATAGGCAGAACTGCAGGTGGTTCTCAGAAGCCCTGTCCAGAGTACCGCAGCCAGAGTTACAGGGCACTGAACAGCCAAGCACACAACACTCCCTGCAGTCCCCTTCCAGCGGGTGGCAGGCACCCGAGAAAAAACATTAGTTCTACAACTCCAACTAGAGTTATTTCAAGAAATCTTGCAAACTTCCTGTCTTTTTAAGAGGGTAAAATTAACCAGGAGAAAGCTGGGATCACCCTCCTGGCTCCTCACAGCTGAAGGACAGCAGTGGCCGCCTCCAGCTTCACAGGAAGCTCCTGAGGCCCAGCAATGCTCAGTTTGTGTTCTCCAGAGGACCCCCTTTCTACACCTTCGGGACCTACCAGTCAAGGTAAAGAGCAAAGGTAACATTCAGAGAAAGCCTTTTAGGGTTTATCCTGCTTTCCCTAAAGATGCTCCACTCACAAATGCTCAGCAAACATCCTGCAGGAAAGAAACAGCGCCCATCTGCCATGTGCCTTGGAAAGAAAAACGTTTTAATTAGTCTCACAAAGGGTCCTTAGAATGTATGCAGCTCAGGCTGGCAATGGTAGTTCACGCCTATAATCCCAGCACTTTGGGAGGCTGAGGTGGGTGTATCCCTCGAGCCCAGGAGTTAGAGACCAACCTGAGTATCACTGGGTGACACCTGTCTCTACAAAAAAAAAACATTAGCCAGGTGTGGTGGGACCTATAGTCCCAGCTACTTGGGAGGCTGAGCTGGGAGGACGACCTGAGCCTGGGAGGTTGAGGCTGCAGTGAGCTATGATCGAGTTACTGCACTCCAGCCTGAGTGACAGAGTGAGACCTCGTCTCAACGAAAAGAATTCGTCTAGCCCCTCTCTCCTCACCCTCTAAGAATCAACTCAAGAGATGCAGAGGCCTGGAAATCCTGATCCAAGAAGGCATACAAGTGAGACATGAGGACCTTTCCCAGGTGGCCTAACCTGAGATGACATCAAGCAACCAACTCATACCACTGGGGGCGGCCAGGGAGGTGGGATGCCCCCGACCCCCACTTCTCTTCCTCAGAAGCAACTCACTCTTAAGAAACACGATCTATGGCCAAGCGTGGTGGCTCATGCCTGTAATCCCAGCACTTTGAGAGGCCAGGGTGGGTGGATCACTTGGGACCAGGAGTTCAAGACCAGCCTGGCCAACATAATGAAACCCCATTTCTACTAAAATACAAACATGAGCTGGTTGTGGTGGTGCACGCCTGCAGTCCCAGCTATTCGGGAGGCTGAGGCAGGAGAATTGCTTGAACCCAGGAGGTGGAGGTGGCAGTGAGCTGAGACAGTGCCACTGCAGTCCAGCCTGGGCCACCGAGTGAGACCCCATCTCAAAAAAAAATAAGATAAAAATAAATAAACACTATCTCATCAGCATCAAAGAGCTCACTCTGGCCACAGGAAGGATCTGCGATCGTCACCACGTTCGGCATCGTGCGCGGAGATCCCCATGCCTCGGGTGTGGGCACTGCTGATCCTGTGCTATGGTCCTGCTGGGCCCTCTGCACCTCTGCGGCAAGCACACCTGTCTGTGGCTCCCAGGCTGAAGCCTGCGGACCCTCATCCACTCCAAGTCTGGAGTCAGCAGGTGTGCGGTGGGGCCCAAGAACTGGCATTCTAGCACACTCCGGATGGGCACTGACACTGCTGTGAATGGCATTTGAGGTGAGGAAGGCAGAGCTGGGACCAGGACCTGAGAGCCCGTGTGCACGCTCAGCTGACTCCCAATGACGAACAGCTATGAGAAGTCACTGGCAGTGATTTTATAAAGAGCTCAAAGGCAAAGAAACACAGAGTCCCAGAGAAAGAGTGCCAGAGGGGACCCTAGCACAAGGTATGAATGTGGGGACGTGCCCTCCTCGCCAGTCGGGGCTGCGGAGAACACTGTGATGAGGAGGTGTCTTGGGCTGCCTGTGTGCTCCGTGATAATCCATCTAAGACAGCCACGGGGGCTGGGAGTGTGCAGACTGCACACAGGATGCTGGTTCTGCCCCACTCAGGGTCTACTCCAGACATGGAATGCCACTCGATCTCTGAAGCAGCAACCCTACCCGTCCTTCCTGAAAATGTGCAACACAAGGACATTCATCATGTTATACAGCTGCAGACCACGAAAGAGTTATGTGAGACTACCAGAGCCAAGGAGCAAGGCCCAGGTAGTTCCTCCACCACTGAGGGCCGCCTCATACCTGTGGTTATCTGAGACCATCCCCAGCCTCTCATTACCCTCCACCTGTGCAGGGCGAGTCCTCCCACTCACTCCACCAATCCTCATGCTCCCGGGGATGTTAGGCCGCTGTGAGATGCAACTAGGGTGTTGTCTACACCTGTTTGCCAGAGTAAGAATCCTGAGAGGTGTCAACAGTTCTCCTATATAGACCGCGAGCTGCTAGGGGCACTCTTAAACTCAAGTGAATGCCCTGAAATTATCAACACATTTGCCAGGTGCTAAAATGTGAACAGTATTAGGCTCATTTTTTAAAAATTAGATGGTGCAGGCCAGGTGCAGTGGCTCACGCCTATAGTCCCAGCACTCTGGGAGGCCGAGGCGGGTGGATCACAAGGTCAGGAGATCGAGACCATCCTGGCTAACATGGTGAAACCCCGTCTCTAGTAAAAACACACAAAAAAATTAGCCGGGCGTGGTAGCAGGCGCCTGTAGTCCCAGCTACTCGGGAGGCTGAGGCAGGAGAATGGTGTGAATCTGGGAGGCGGAGCTTGCAGTGAGCCGAGATTGTGCCACTGCACTCCAGCCTGGGCAACAGAGCGAGACTCCATTTAAAAAAAAAAAAAAAAATTAGATGGTGCAAAGGAGTTTTAAAGAAACAAAAGTAATCCAAAGGAACAAAAGCTGCCCACAGGCAGGCAGAAGACGGACGAGCAATGCAACTCCCCACATGAAAGGCTGCCAGCACCACCTAGAACAGCAAGGCTGGGCTAAAGGCACAGGCTGGAAGCAAGGGTCTCCCGCTGGCTGGTGAACACCCTACATCGCCTCCCAATCTCAACAGCATCTCTCCAAGTAGCTGAGGGTGCTCTCTGGGGTTCTCTGACAGGAGGGGGATTAAGCAGTCTGCAACCCTGCATGCTGCCCTTCCCAGGTGAGAGCTGGCATCCCAGCAGGCTGCACTCGCCAGCTCTTCCCAGTCATCCCTGTCCTCCACGTTCCTCCCACCTTTGTCATCTACAGGAACCAGTCTCTTCTAGTTTGCATTCCTTAGAAATAAAAGGTCTGGAAAATCCCACTGAACATGGCACACCATCCTCAAAGAACTAGGAGGTATAAAATCTAAGAGGAAGCCTTGAATGATTCATGAGCTCCAAGTACCCTGGGGCAGAGCAGGTCCCAGTTTCTGCACAAGCTGCTCCGCAGTGCTTTCCACGCAGTCTTGGACCACCTTGCAGGCAGGGCAGGTCCTCTCTAGGGCAGGGGTCCAGATGCTTTTTCTGTAAGGATCAGGTGCAAACACAGCCAAAGGCAATATAAGCGAAAGGCTATGGCTGTGTTCCAATAACCCTTTATGTTAAAAAAAACGGGGCAGTGGCCTGAGTTGGCCGACCCGTGTCCCAGAGCACCCCTGGTCAGACACATGGGTACTCCTCTAATGAAGGGTGCACCCTCACATGCGCAGATAACTCAGGTTCTGCTGCCAAATGAGTGGGCTGCAACAATCAGTGCTTTGGGGTTTTCAAATTCCAGATAAGGGGCTGCAGGTCTTCATACATTGTGGTATTTATTTTTTTTTGAAGACGGAGTTTCATGTTTTTTGCCCAGGCTGGAGTGCAATGGCACGATCTTGGCTCACTGCAACCTCCGCTTCCTGGGTTCAAGTGATTCTCCTGCCTCAGCCTCCTGAGGAGCTAGGATTGCAGGTGCATGCCACCATGCCTGGCTAATTTTGTATTTTTAGTAGAGACGGGGTTTCACCATGTTGGCCAGGCTGGTCTCGAACTCCTGACCTCAGGTGATTTGCCCGCCTCCCAAAGTGCTGGGATTACAGGTGTAAGCCACTGCACCCGGCCCGTCGCTGCATTTCTGAAGGTAAGTTGGAGAGAGGTGAAAAGAATCTGAAAGTGGAGGAAAAGGAACTGGGAGAAAGTGAGCCCATTCAGTAGCACCAGCCTGTAGCGCATCTTACATGAGCGGCACTACAGGAACAGGAGAGCAGTGCGGCATGCAGGGCAGCCCTACCACTGCCGTTCCAACGGAGATGAGATGCAGTCTGCTGAGTGCTTGACTCAGCTCTCTGCCCTAGAACAGGAACAGCAGAGCAATCACGGCGTTTGTTTTCTTGCTGTAAGATGGACACAGCGATTTCTCATGACACTGGGGCAGAAACAGCAGCCTGACGCCAACCCTTTGACAACAGCTTGGCTAACAAATATTGTACCTGTCACCACTATACCTGCATTCTCATGAAATAATTTACGAACGATGTGCTAAACACAGACAGGCGTGGAATTTCACTGGGCTCTTTTCTGTTCAACCCACAGACACCGAGCATCTGCCTGTTGCCTCCACTACCAAGTTCACCCTGGCATTTGCAAATTCAGCTTCTCACAGGAGCAAGGGGAAATAAGGCCAATCCCACAGTAGAAAGGACTCATGGCCAAGCACGGTGGCTCACACCTGTAATCCCAGAACTTCGGGAGGCTGAGGAGGGCAGACCATTTGAGGTCAGGAGTTCGAGACCAGCCTGGCCAACATGGCAAAACCTCGTCTCTACTAAAAATACAAAAATTAGTCGGGCGTGGTGGTTGGTGCCTGTAATCCCAGTATTCTAGGAGGCCAAGACAGGCAGATCACCAGAGGTCAGGAGTTTGAGACCAATCTGGCCAATATGGTGAAACTCCGTCTTTACTAAAAATACGAAAATTAGCCAGGTGTGGTGGTGCATGCCTGCAATCCCACCTACTCTGGAGGCTGAGGCAGGAGAATCGCTTGAACCCGGGAGGCAGAGGTTGCAGTGAGCCGAGATCACACCACCGCACTCCAGTCTGGGTGACAAAGCGAGACTCCATCTCAAAAAAACAAATATAAAAATAAGTCAATGTAAGCAGCCTGGAGTTTTATTCAGGTGTTGGGAGAAAAAATAATTAAAAACAGGTAAAGACTTGCTACAGAGATTTCTTAAAGCCTTCAAGAATCAGAAAAAGAAAGTGTGTAACTCTGGACATGGGCCTCAAGTGGCTAGCTCATCTCCTTGGAGCTAATGGTGTCCCAAAGCCACCGCCTGTCCGCGCCCTGGTCTGTGTTGGAGCGTAGAAAGCATCTCTCCACCGTGGGGTCTTACCCTACGATCCTAAAATCATGGGGATTTTTTCCCTGTTAAACAGTCAAAGACTCCTAGATCTCTGCGGGGAAGCCTCTTTCTGCTGAAGCGGTTCAGCTCTGCACAGCTCTACGGCTGCCACAGCAGGTCCCCACGGTGGAGAGCTGAGGACTGCCAGTGAGCCGCCTGCACAGTCGGCTTCCACAAACTGCTTGGTTTTCCTTAACCTTCTTTTAACCTGCTTCAAGATGCACAGCAGCATCTACATAACAATCTTTTCATTTTGTCAAAGAAGAAACTGATGACCACCGAGGTAAAGTAACTTGCTAACCAAGAAAGAGCACACGGAGAGGTCTCAGACTGACAGCTCCTTGTTCTGACCCACCCTGAGGTCATTCACGTGGTTCTGGACTCCACATCTGCTGGTGAGAAGACAAGTCATCGTCATCACTCCCAAGGACGCCCCCACACCCCCATCACCACCCCAGCCATGTCCCCACACTCACACCCTTACCATCACCACTAGCTGCGAAGAAACCTGAACCCTGGATGGAAATCACCATTCACCTTGGAAGGGCCCCAGCCTGGCTTCCCAGCAGAGATCTGCGACAGACGTGCGGATCCCAGGCACTGGCTCTGGGGCCATAATTCCTTCTCTTGTTAGGACATTAGGAACCACTAGGAGTGCAACCTGGCTAACTTAAATCTGGCTACTTACAGACTATACTTCCACTTTTCTTGTCCCTTCTGCCTCTGAAAAAAGACTCTTAAGCCATCTATTTCTCTTTGTGGGATATAATCAAGGACCTGAAAAAGCAGGATGGCCCCTTCAGGTGGCAACTGAGGGCCTGCTGGACACTCAGACATGGGGATCCTGTAGCTCCACCTTGGGCTCGGATGAACGATAGTCACACAAAATAAGAAATATGGCGCAGTGGCTCAAGCCTGTAATCCCAGCACTTTGGGAGGCCGAGACGGGCAGATCAAGAGGTCAGGAGATCGAGACCATCCTGGCTAACACGGTGAAACCCCGTCTCTACTAAAAATACAAAAAAAACTAGCCGGGCGAGGTGGCGGGCGCCTGTAGTCCCAGCTACTTGGGAGGCTGAGGCAGGAGAATGGCGTAAACCCGGGAGGCGGAGCTTGCAGTGAGCTGAGATCTGGCCACTGCACTCCAGTCCGGGCAACAGAGTGAGACTCCACCTCAAAAAAAAAAAAAAAAAAGAAAGAAAAGAGAGAAATCAAATGAATTCTAGCAGAACAGCCCGGATTGGTGTGGCCTGCTTTGATGAGAGCTGTCCTCCGTCCCTGAATTTCTGCCCTCCCCTTCACAGACAGACTTTTGCAGTTCATTTGAAAGCACACAGCACAGCTGGGCACAGACGGAACCTAACTCACTCCTCACAGCAGGCGAGGGCTGAAGAATCTTAAAGAATGAGGAGGATCTGGCCAAGGTGCCTACGGGCGAAGGGTGGGGAGCCATCCAGACAGAGGGGACCCTGCCTTCCTGTCTTCATGGTCAAGAGTCAGTCATTCAAGTACTCAGCAACGCCAACAATGCCTGGTGCTTTTTCGAGTACTCAGCAAAGCCAACGATGGCTGGTGCTTTGCAAGATATCGGAGGTGTGTGGACAGTGGTCCTGGGCCTCGGCACTTTCAGCACCAGCAGAGCCAAGACAGAATCCAGCTCCGTCCAGCATAAAGCAACATCCCACAGGCTGGAAGAAGCATGTCATTGCAGGTGAGAGGAGGGAAAGAGGACTCCAGCCAAGTAATCCGGGGGAGCACGGGAGCAATACGTGTTGATTTCCAGAGGCAGAATCTGCAGGGAGAGCTGCCAGGAAGGAACTCCACTCAGGGCAGTGACGCCCACGGCCCAGCGTCTTCAGAAAGAGCAAATGACTCTGGGAAACAGCAACGAAGTCGGAGTAAAACTAACAATGTGCTAGAAGCAGAAAACCCCAGCTGCTACTACTTCCCCTGCAGGTGCAAGAGACCCAGAAAGGTTCTGGCTCAGTCTCAAACTTCCTATAAGTAAACCTCTAAGGGCTCACACACCAGCCCTGCAGAACTGTGACAAGGAGGGAGGCACTGTTCTCCTGAACCTGGTAACCCTGCAATAATCATTGTTCCTTCCTTTCCAGGGCTACATACTCACACTCGGGCTGCACAGCTGAATTAAGCCGTGTTTCACCGATCACATTCTTGAACATTGAACACTATTTTCCACACGAGAAGGAGGTGATGGCCAAAACGATTTTACTCAGTGGCACTATTATTAACAAGCCCTTTGAACCTGTGTGCCGCTATTTAGAACAACTTGTACGGTGCCCATATCGTGGACCGCGTGGAGTCATATTTCCACTAACAGACCACGATCTAAACAACAAAGCAGCAAGAACCATGGTAAGGGACGGAAGGCTGGAACGGAAGGTTCAGAAAATTGTCTAATTCCACTATATAGAGTGTAAAAGACTTACTGGTATGTCAAATGACCCCTTACCCCATTAGAATACTGCTGAACTCAAACCTGAACTTTAAAACTACTCAAAATTTAACTTAAAACCTTCCCCACCACACCAAGAATACTCAAGTATTGAGAAGACAGCAACGTGACCCAGCAGAAACAAAGCAAGTCTGAAATCTGAGAGGAAAGGTCCCTCAAGTCAACATTCCAGCAGGAAGACAGATTTTCCACCAACTGGAAATTGGAGTTTGACAGTGATAGTGTGGGAGGGCCTCAGGCGAAGGGCTGCCTGGGAGAGGCAGCAGTGGTTTTGGGGGCCATCTACAATCCAGCAGGGGTACTCAGCAGGCCTCCCCACCTCCACCCGGCCCAAGATGCACTGTCCCACCTCGGTGGACCACTGATGGGATAACACCTGGATGACTTCGTGCATGACAGAGGAAGGGGCTCCGTGGTCAGTCCGGCTGGCTCCTCGCTTTGAGAAATGGATTTCCAGCGATGGAAGCCTCCTTCTAGCCACAATGACCGGGGGAAGATTCACATGTTCAGCCCAAGGGGACCGCTGAGGCCCCAAAGAGTATCCTTTCCTTCTAAAACTTACATGGTAGGAAACTCCTAGAGAGGAAGAAAGCCAGTCCCTGTGAGGCTCAGAACCTCGTAAGCAATGCCAGGAGGCACAAACCCAGGCGGTGCGGTGCTTGCACAAATTTAACAAAAGGGAGTCCACTGGCTCCCTTCTTGCCACACCACTTGACCTTCCCTGGACCAGTGGACAGGAGGAGACCCCTCCTGAAAGCCAGGGAAAGTCATATCTGAGCAATCTGTCACTCCTCATAAAGACATGCCGCCATTCACAAATGAAATGCCTTTTAAGCATTTGAGCATATTCAAGGTTAGCCTTATGAAAATGTCACCCCGAATCGCTCTGCATACAAACGTGTTTGTTTAAAGTGGGGGCAGGGGGTTACTCAACAGCCAGCACACGAGGAACGGGGCACGGCCAGAGCCAACCTGAACTAGGCCACAGCAGTGGCCTGGGCACAGGCAGCAGAGAGATAACTCTTCCTATTTGCAGCAAGCCCTTGGCCAGGTATCACCCTGGAACCATCCCGTGATTCCCTGACAAGTCTCTGTTTTTAGAGGGCACGTGTTGCCTGGATACAGCTCCTAGGGCCAGTGTGAGCTCGGATGGCTACCGCCCTGACACCACCACTCTAAGGAGCTCTCGTGCTGTTCCTACAGATGCACAGGCCTGAGGTGGTTTCAGCCCAGTCTCCCAGGCCTGCACGGAAGGGCTCCAGGAGACAGATCCTTGGAGAGTGAGGTCAACCCCCCACCTGCCTCACTGCTATCCCGGGCACTGTAACCAGGCACCAGCGCCACAGCTCCGGGCTGAGGAGAGGCCCAGGAAATACCCCCCGGCCAGCCACAGCCCTTGCTGCACAGCTCAATCCAGCATGGTTCTTCCCAGCCAGGTAGACAGGCCCAGCCCCAGCTTCTCCTCTGGATGCTCTGCCATGTCCTTCATCCCGTGATTAAGACTGAAACCAGCAGTTCTCCTCATACAGGGGGACACAGCCCATCAGCCAGAATTCCAGGCTCTGATTCAACTCTCTCCTGGAGATCATGCCCCACAGAAGTGGAAACTGAATACAGGGAAGCCACTAACTTTACCCTGAAGAACACGTACGTTCCGACTAGGTATTTCTCACTGATGCTGCCTGGCTCAGTCAAGCCCCCACTCAGAACCTGTGGGCGACACTGAGTCACTTTGGCTGCTGATGACTGTGATAATCTGACTACTGCCTGCATCCCAGCCGGGAAAGAGAAGCCGTGGGACACTCAACAGCCAACACCCAATGGGGGGCAGGGGGCGGGGATTGAGGGGGGAGCAGGGTCGCAATACCCAAGGAGGGAGGGAATGACTGTGGCTCCTGGCTCAACTCGCCAAACAGGTCCTGAAGAAAAGTCCGCCCTCAGCAAACAGGAAGTCAGGCTTCCAGGAGACCATCCCCAGGTCAGGAAAACAAGGACAAAAGCCCAATGCAACTGGACTCCTCCCCTTGGGTGATGCAATTCACACAGGTGAAAGTGAGATTTAGAGCCTTTTATGGGAGGGGCCTCAGTCCCAAGAGACACAGGGAGCAGTGTTGGGGGCTGAAGCACCATGGGGCCTGCAGGGGTCTCAAACGGCTTGGTACAAAAAACACATATATTTACATACACAGAGATTGATAAAGCAAATACAACAAACTAGTTTTTTTAAGTCTCCAAGAAAATCAACTTTTTAAGATCATATTTGCAAGCAATTCTCAGAACAGTCTATTTTTTGAAATGATTGTACATGTAAAATATTTTATTAAGAATTTTTAATCTGAATGGACATATCAAAGGTATGTATCAGTATCACATGGGTCAGGAGGATGTACGGACTTGGGATTTTTCCTTTTTAACAGTGAATAGGTATTATCAGACAGAGATGAGACTTTCTTTTTCGGTGATGGAGGCTGGGAGTTGATGAGCTCTTTTGATCCGGTAAAGATGGCGCTGTCTGAAGCTGCAGGAGGAAACGAGCTCCATTGATTGCTTCCTTTTCATCTGAGGATTCAATCCCGCTCATCCACACGAGGGCGGGTTCCCTGAAGGCCAAGGCCAAGACCCTGGCCCTGACCCTTGTGCTCAGGCTGGGTCTCTGCTCACAAGGCTTCAAACACCTAACTCCGGGCTCTCTGACAACTGGCCCCCACAGGGACCCACTGTCTGAACTGCACTTTGCTTCCTAGGTCTCGCTCTGAAGTCCAGCTGCAATAAATGAAAGTGAAAATACAAAGCACACAAACAGTTCCAGCCTTGGGGGCAATAACCCTGCTTCCACAAAGGATAACAACTTCCATCCTGGAACAATCTGGTCATTCGCAACTTAGGTCCTTATCCATTTAATATGTCAAGATAATATCCAGTGTCCGCAGAAAAAAATAAATAATGCAGCCGTCAGAAAGAACTAATGGAGGTCATACCGTGCAATTCATTAAATAGAACATTACATAGCAGTGGAAATGGATGAACTATAGCTATGCGATTACCATGACTCATTACCAAAAATCATGCTTAGCCAACAAAGCAAGTCACAGAACCACATACAGGTGAATAACATCTATATAAAGTTTACAGAAACAGGTAAAATTGAGCAATATATACTTTAGGGACATTATATACATAATGAGGTAGAGATTCAGATACAGATACAGGTATGTTAAGTGATAAAGTTAAGAATGGAAAAAGGAAATAATGAACAGAAGATTTAGGAAGGGGGTTGGGGGCGTGGACGCAAAGTAAATGGAGAAGAGGCCCACAAGATGCTTCAAGGTGCTTCATCCCATTTTAATTCAACAAGGATGTGCTCACCATTACTCTCTCCCAGGCACTGCAAGAGGAAGATTTTGTGAACATTTTCTCCAGCATTCCCCTCCAAAGAGAAAGCACCCAGGGAGGGAGCACAGCTTTCTAGCATCTTTAAAAACATCATTTATTTTGCATTTCTGATAACCAGGCCCTTTTCTCTTTTTTGATTCTATTAATTTCTTTTCAAATTCTCTCCTCAATTAGGATAAAGAAACGGATTGAGGCTGGGTACAATGGCTCACGCCTATAATCCCAACATTCTGGGAGGCTGAGGCGGGTGGATCACCTGAGGTCAGGAGCTCGAGACCAGCCTGGCCAACAATGGCAAAACCCCATCTTGACTAAAAATACAAAAATTAGCCAGGCATTGGTGGCGCGTGCCCGTAATCCCAGCTACTCGGGATGCTGAGGCATGAGAATTGCTTGAACTCAGGAGACAGAGGTTGCAGTGAGTTGAGACTGCACCACTGCACTGCAGCCTGGGCAACAGAGTAAGACTCTGTCTCAAAAAAAAAAAGAGGAAAAAGAAAAAGAAAAAAGAAAGAAAGAAAGAAAAGAACAACAAATGGATTGAGAGGAACAAAATGAGATGGTGGTGTCCCCACCTGCCACTGTACATCTGTCCATCCTGTCCTACCCCTTCCCCACCACCTTCCTAAGCAGGACACAGGGCAGTTCCCTGGGAGGGATGGGGCAGTCCAGAGACCTGTGGGCCTGAACGGAGGCCAGGAGGACTGCAGTGGATGACCAGGCGGAGGCACTAGACACTTCCTTGCCCCAGACTGAAAGGGCTTGCTTTCCTATTTCCAAAATAAGTGCAAGGGAAAGCTTCATGTCCTTTAGTTGCTCTTCATTTTCATTCCTATCCCTTCTGTCTCTCATGTCCCCCACTGGCACCCAGAACTAACACTCCTGACCCCAGGCCCCACAGCAAGTCCTTACCGAAGCGTCTCTCCTGGAAGCCTCTCTTCTTAGAACAAATGGTTGATAAAAGAGAGGTGAGTTGATCTAGATTCCAGCTACCTCCGCCCCACAGCTCAGTATCTCTGAGGACACAGCAGCCACCTGCACCACCTCACACCTGGGTCTCCTCCCTCCCACCCTAGAAGGGAAATATGGGAGAGGAGGTGGAAGAGAAAAAAATACCAAAATAGACACAATCCGAAAAATAACCGCACAACAAGGAAGGAGGGAGCATGACTTCCTGAAGAGGAGCAAGAACTGGAGGCAACAGGCCAGCACCCCTCACAAGGCAGCGCCAGGCAGGGATGAGACCCACGGCCCATCCCCATCCCTCAAAATGGGCATGGAGTTCAACCAGAAAGCTCCCTAAGAGATCCACTACCTGGCATGCGTCAAGACTGCAAAGCACTGTTGTCACTCCATGCCCTGTTGGTATCTCTAAGGCCATGACAATCCTGTGCATCATAAAAGTCCAGCTGCAGAAGGTAACCTTCCTAGTACACATTTTCCTGGCAGGCGTTGCAGAAAAAGTCCTGATTAGATGCAATCGGATGTGTGCAGAGCAATCTCTGCGAGGCTGCACAAGGTCTTGAGACCAACGCAGATCACTATTTTAAATTAGGAAAAGGCAGGTAGGCACGGGTTCTCTTTCTCACCCTGAAAGCTTGCAATTAGCAATGTAGCTGCCACTTGGCTGTGAACAAGAAGGTATAATATAAAACTCTCCCTTTAAGAAAGCAGTGAGTGAAACATGACCAAGTTTTTCTTTCTGCCTCCCACTAGGAAAAAAAATGGCTTTAAAATGCTATAAGAAAGTACTAACAGGTTCAAAAAGCCTTTTTCCACTTACTTGAAAAAACTTTTAAAATGCCATAATAAAGTAATAGTAAGTAAGCTTTCTCCACACTAGAATTCCAAGTCTGGCTCCAGGATACTAAATCCTATCTTGGACAACACACTTCCACAGTCTCTGCAAAAAGGAAAGCTCAAGGAAAGTAGGAACGCCGATGCGGGGATGGGAACGGGCGGCTCTACGAGATGAGTGAGGATGGCTCAGCCTCAACCAGAGGCAGAGGGAAGGTGGTCTCCGTGGCGGAGACTGGAGTTACCACCAGGTGATAATTTGCTCCACGCCTGCAACAAGGAGGAGACAGCAAGGCGTGCGGATGTCTGTGCAGAGAACAGGACCCCAAGACTTAGGGGGAAGGTGGTCTCCGTGGCGGAGACTGGAGTTACCACCAGGTGATAACTTGCTCCACGCCTGCAACAAGGAGGAGACAGCAAGGCGTGCGGATGTCTGTGCAGAGAACAGGACCCCAAGACTTAGGTCTCAGCCCCTTCCCCACCCCTCGGTGTACAAGCATGCACACACACACACACACACGCACACACACACACACACACGCAGTGGCTGAGGTTCTTCCTCCACAGCCTAGGAGAGGAGCAAGCATATTCTCCCACAGTCTGAGTAGAATCCAATGCATTTTGTGATCACATAACGCGAATCACATAAAAATAAGATGCTCTTTTTCCTTCGGCAGCCCCACAGACACAAGATGCCTCAGCCAGAAACGAACCTTGTCCCTGCCCTGGAAATTCCGATTTTACATTATAAGTCAGTAACACCCAATTCGTACAACCACAAACAGTGAAAGGCTCCAAATAAGCCTATAACCCTATTTTCTTTTCAGCAACATCACAGTATGGATTAGACTTCACAGCGATTCTCTGAATTTATCCTGGGAGAACAGGGTATAAGCTGAGATTTGGCTTTTATCTTGACTATGCAACAGTAATGGCTCTACCACGCATATTAGCAGCCTCAGAAAATATGAATTAACAGCTAACAAGAAACCTCTTAGTGCAGTTGGTACAAAATATCAGAAAAAGATGTCAAGCCTGCTATTAGGAGAAACCATGCTAGTTATTCCGATGACCGAAGCACACGATCTAAAATGTGGCTGACTTAATGCCGTGCAGAAAAATGGAGGGCAAAAGGGAGAGAAAAAAAACCACAAAACACACAAGTGACTGCCAGCAGTGAGTCCCTCCAATCACTCGGTGACTTTAGCCTGAAAACCTCCATGACCCTCAGCCAACAGTATCCCAATTGCTGAGATAATTATTAGACAAAATTTGGAACTCAACAATTTGGACGTGAAAGCACTACAGGATCAATATTAATATTGGTAAGTAATAAAAAGAAACAAACAGATCATTTTCACATGGAGAGCTGCAAGCTTTAAGATTTCTCCTATTTTACACGTGCCCAGCAATGGGGCAGCCAAGACATGAACACAAGGGCATGTAAATACGGTGCTGTCCTCTCCCCGCTACCTGAGCAGTCAGAGCTCCCCTGTCCTCATGACTCTTCAGCCTCCATGAGGCCCCACACTGCCTGGCCTCCCTGCTTCCCTGAGCTGACGCCAGCCCTCTCCCTCAAGCTCTGTGCTTCCTCAAGGCCTCTGCCTTTCTCTTCCTTGGGCCTGGAAGCAGCATCCACCCTCTCCCCTCCAGGCTCTGCAGCGGATGCCACCTTCCCAGCCAGGCTCCCGAGGTGCCCCTGGACCCACACACACATTCACACCGCCCCTGCTCTCATTGTTTTCCTTGCCACGTTTGCTAGCTGTGGTGCTGTATGTTTTACTAAATCGTGCTTATTGTTTATGTCCTCCACTCGTCCCCCAAAACATGAGCTCTGTGAAGATGTGTTTGAGTCTCTTTTGTTCATCATGGCATCCCCATCGCTGGACCTGGGCAGGCGCGGAGGAGCCGCTCATCAGGGACCTGCCTCACTAGAGAGGAATGAAGAAACGCACACACGGATAGATGGACTCATGGAGAAGCTGGCCGGACTCCCGCACCTGCCCACAGCGGAGAACCAGGGAGCCATGGCCTGTCCAACTGCAGAGGGAGGGGAGAGGTGGAAGAAAGCCGCAGTCCCTGGAAACTAAGAAAAGGTGAAACACCTTGTCCCCCAGCCACAGAAGTGAAAAACACTAACTCGTGAAGACTCAAGCGAATGCTCCTCTCTCTGTGGTTCACCACTGCATTTGGGGATGCCACACGGACTCCAAGACATCTTCACAGACCTCATGTTTTCAGGGACGGGTGGAGGACATAAGCAAGGGGTGTGTGTGTGTGAAGCATGCCACACACAAACCCAGAGGTCCTTCTGTATGTGTGTGGGATGCCACACAGAAACCCCAGGGTCCTGCTGTGTGTGTGTGTGTGTGTGTGTGTGTGTGTGTGTGTGTGTAGGATGCCACATACAAACCCCGGGGTCTTGCTATGTGTGTGGGTGTGTCTGTGTGTGTGTGTGTAGGATGCCAAACACAAACCCCGGGGTCCTTCTGTGTCTGTGTATGTGTGTAGGATGCCACACACAAACCGGGGGTCCTGCTGTGTGTGTGTGTGTCTATGTGTGTGTGTGCAGGATGCCACACAAACTCCGAGGTCCTTCTGTGTGTGTGTGTGTGTGTGTGTGTGTGTGTAGGATGCCACACAGAAACCCCGGGGTCCTGCTGTGTGTGTGGGTGGGTGTGTGTGTGTAGGATGCCACATACAAACCCCGGGGTCCTGCTGTGTGTGTGGGTGTGTCTGTGTGTGTGCGTAGGATGCCAAACACAAACCCCGGGGTCCTTCTGTGTCTGTGTATGTGTGTAGGATGCCACACACAAACCGGGGGTCCTGCTGTGTGTGTGTGTGTGTGTCTATGTGTGTGTGTGTGTGTAGGATGCCACACACAAACCCCAGGGTCCGTGTGTGTGTGTGTGTGCAGGATGCCACACAAACTCCGAGGTCCTTCTGTGTGTGTGTGTGTGTGTGTGTGTGTAGGATGCCACACATAAACCCTGGGGTCCTGCTGTGTGTGTGTGTGTGTGTGTGTGTGTGTGTGTGTGTAGGATGCCACACACAAACCCTGGGGTCCTGCTGTGTGTGTGTGTGTGTGTGTGTGTGCGTGTGCGTGTGCGTGTAGGATGCCACACAAACCCTGGGGTCTTTCTGTGTGTATTTGTGTGTGTAGGATGCCACACACAAACCCTGGGGTCCTGCTGCATGTGTGTGTGTGTATGTGAGCACACGCACATGTGTGTGTGTATGTGTAGGATGCCACCCACAAACCCCGGGGTCCTGCTGTGTGTGTGTGTGTGTGTGTGTGTGCAGGATGCCACACACAAACCCCCGGGTGCTGCTGTGTGTGTGTGTGTGTTTACGTGTAGGATGCCACACACAAACCCCAGGGTCCTGCTGTGTGTACTGGGAGGAAATCGTGAGAAAGCCACAAAGAAAGCAGCCCCTCCACCCCCACAGGGGCCTAGAGGAGGCACCACCAGGGGAACAGAAAGACATCTTGGAAGCGTGAGTCTTAAAGGTGAGGCTGGCTCCAGGAGAGCAGGAAGCAGATGGGGCGAGGGGCCTTACGTCCGCCAGACAAGGAGGGCAGGAAAGCCACTGTGGCCGGAACCTGGAGAGCTTCAAAGGCCAGGCTACCTGCGCGTGGGCTCCCAGTGGTGTCTGCCACTCCCAGAAGGTTCTGGAAAGCAGAGCCGCTGCCTGCCGGGCTATGTAGAGACTGAGCCCACTGCATGTCACACGCTCACTTATTAGGCATGAAAATACAAGTTTTGTGAAAGGCGGCAGAAAGGCTTTTCTATAGAAAATGAAAGTGAGTGGCTTGAATGGCAAAGAGCATTAAAGGGCTGGGGCTGGAGCTGGAGCTGGAGCGCAACGCGGGTGCCTGGCACAGCCCCGCCCGGCCCCCAGGGTCTTTGAGGAAACCTTTGGCCCCGCCACCGTTCCTTGCTACCTGCCGCGCAGAACAGAGACAGGGGAGGATAAAGAGGACAGGGATTTCATTTCATGTGTTTTTTTAAATCCAAAATACTACCCTAAGATCAATTCCTCCTGCACCTCGATGGGAAAAAGAAAAAGGGCAGTGAAGTTCTAATTTCATTTGGTAGTAACTGACATAATGAGGGTCAGGCGCCGCGACCTCACACCCTCTTCAATAAACTTGCTCGTCGCACGCAGTACTTCATTTTCTTGAACTCGGCTCTACCTGGAAGTTCGCACGCCCGCATTGAAAGAGACGTGCAGATGAAACGGGAGGCAGCAGCGAGGGCACTGTGAAAACTGCTCCGTCAGGTCCTCCGCTCCTGCAAAGGATGGGAGGCAACCTGGTGCGAGTGGCCCGGTGGAGAGAGGCTGACCTGGGCTGCCTGGCACATGCCCCTGCGGAAAAGTATTGGCCCTGGCAAGAATCCATTCACCTGGGGGGGCAGGTCCTTTTACATCTGCAGACACATGGGCTCCAACGTCAGCGAGGATGCGGGAACGGGCGAGAGGCATTTGCAGGGAAAAAGCATCCTGGGCTGCTCCCTAAGCACTAGTGTCTGCTTCCCACTGTCACTCGCTTGAGTGACACTATTTACAGAAAATGTCAATACAACTGATAACTCATCCTAAGACCCCTAAAGAGAGCAGGATGAGGCTAAAACAAGATACCCTGACAACTAAAGATGTAGACTGATACTACTCCCCAGGCACTGACGCCTGCACGGGCTGCCGTCGGCTCTTCCATGGATGACTGCCTTTGAATTTCCCCATGCCATGCTGAAGACGCACTACCACTATCCCTGTGTCCCTGAATGAGGAAACGGTGGCACCGTGTATCCCTGAGGCTTCAATGAAATGATTTGCACTGGGCATATATTATGATTAGACTGAACAATATAATTTATAGATGAATATGTATATAAACAAACCTCTAAGCTTCAAGCACTGATCAAAGGTAAATGACCTTGAGGCTGAAACAGGTTATGGAGACAAAAATACCAACCCAACAATGAACTATCAAACATGCATCTCCAAGAAAACATCGAACCTGGTAAAACAGCACAGCCACCCTTGGGCACTGCAGGCAGGTGCCACGGTATTTTTTTAGGTGTACATTTAATCCAATGAGTCCTCAGATGGACGCTGCTTTTTAAATAGTGGAAATGTCTGACCGACCCCTATCATCACGGCAGCGACCTCTTATTAAACATGGACTGTGTGCGAGTGACGTGGCAGCAGGCACTGTATTTATTTCCCCAGTCCTCCCCTCATCCCCACAATGAGCACACTATCGGTCCCATTTGGCAAAGAACACCGACCATCTGGCAAGCCCTTGGCCTGAGCCACCAGGGGTCGGCAGGAGGGCACAATCCAAACACGCCACGCTGATTCTGAGACAAAAGGGCATGGAGAACACGCAGTGAGTACTCCTTCTGCACCCAGAGGACTACTGTGACATCAACAGAGATGGTGTTTGGAGGCTCCAATCAAGTGCTACAGAAATGTTGGTTAGGGAGCTACCCATGTGGCTCCCCTGAAGCCCACTCCCTCCCTGGAGAAGTTCTTTGCACGAAGCATTGGTTTGGTTCAGCAGTTAAGCCACAATCAACATGGTTTAGGCAGCAAGCGCTTGTACAGCTCACAGTCCAAACCAACCAACTCTCTTGACCGTTATCCCCAAGTCCAAAATGGATGCTTGCAGCACAGAGGGGCCGGTGGGGAGGGATCCAACTCCTGGGAGCAGAGCTGAGGGGTGAAACCAGGGGACAGGAGCAGTAACAGCTCCTCACACATGAGAAAATCCTGACGCTGATTTCTTGCTGGCCTCCCAATGCCATTTTCTAAGCATTCCTTTTTATCAGAGCAAAACATGAAAGAACAAAGACCCAAAAAATATAATAAAGCCTGGCTGATGATTTTAAATACTGGAGTAGGATGCTTGCCATGTGTTTAATCTCAGCCAGAGTGTAATTTTGTTCAACATTCCAAGCAAAATCTTTGTTTTGATCCTTAGCATAAAATGCCACCCAGTTCCTAATGATCTGACATGCTTCTTTCTATACAATGGTAATTATAATATAGCAAACTAATGAGTAATGGGTGTACACATTTCCCTAAGACTGTTCTCCACTTGTCTGATACAGAAAAATTAGTCATTAAGCTTTCTTACATAATTTCCCATTAAAATCCGCTTCATTTCCTGCCTGCCACAAACATTTGGATGTATCTTCATTAATTTTTAAAAAATTAAAGTCAAAACCTCTTTCATCAGAATGTGGCTGATGATGGTTTTTAGC
The DNA here is from genome assembly GCF_007565055.1 of Rhinopithecus roxellana. Classification (NCBI taxonomy): domain Eukaryota; kingdom Metazoa; phylum Chordata; class Mammalia; order Primates; family Cercopithecidae; genus Rhinopithecus; species Rhinopithecus roxellana. The sequence continues at coordinate 63,164,305 of NC_044562.1, forward strand.
AAGCTTGACCATTTCTGGTTTTTAATGAACTATTACTGGATTTTTAAAAGATGTTTTCTTAAAATACTAACATCCACAGCAGAGCTGTAACTCCACACACATCCGTGACGCTCCTAACTTAACGCGGTCATGACTCCTGCCACATCGACTCACTCCCCACTATACATGGTTGTGGGTTTTTTTCCTTTATAAAAATCTATAGCAAGTTATTGATATTGACCAATTGATTTTTTTTCCCCTTCAAACAAAAGCATGACTAGTCTGAAGCATCAATGACAGAATGAAACCAAGGAAAGGGAAAGCCACAATTTCCAACATACAAAAGTAGCACTGGGTGGGTAACAAAGTAGCCCACGGCTGTTCACAGTCACTGGTAAGGACCACGGCCAGCCACGCACCGGCTGCCAGGAGGGAATGGCACGGCTCACTGCCCACTGCAGCCAGAGCCACGCTGTGCCCACGTACCAAACAAAGGGTAAGCTGAGGCAGGCAGGAGCTCTTGGTTTTCTTTTCACTTCTTTTACAACATTAACTTATGACATTTTTTATTTAAAGCATCCAAAGAGTGTTTTTAGTAGAGTTTGAGATGAGTCAATCTCAATACATCCGTGATTAAATATCAAGCAAACTTTTAAAAAGACAGTTTATGAAAAGGTGAGGACACAGAAAAATGTCGCTGTAGTAATAGGAGAAAAACTGGACAAACCACTGCATATGTGACACATACACAACCCTCATAAAACACAAAGGTAGGGCAGGTGCAGTGGCTCATGCCTGTAATCCTAGCATTTTGGGAGGCAGAGGCAGGAGGATCGCTTAAGCCCAAGTCTGACACCATTCTGGGTGAAACCCTATCTCTACAAAAACACAAAAATCAGCTAGGTGTGATGGCATGGGCCTGTAGTCCCAAGTATTTGGGAGGTGGAGGTGAGAGGATCACTTGAGCCAGGCAGGCAGAGGTTGCAGTGAGCTGAGATCACACCATTGTACTGCAGCCTGGGTAAGAGAGAGACATTGTCTCAGGAAAAAAAAAAAAAAAAAAAAAAAAAAAAAAAACCACAAAGGTAGGGAAAAAAAAATCCCCAAGAGTAACAGCAGGTACCTCCAGATGGATGAATTATAGGTGACTGTTTTCTTCTTCTTTATAGTTTTCCATAGTAGCATATAACACGCTGATACGGTTTTAAAAAGTTAAACTCATTTCCTGCAACATCTACTTTTTGTGATCAACTCTACCTTTTCTCCTGTATTTTCCTTTTTAGAATTCTAAAACTTAAACAAGAGTCTGCCAGGTGTCCGATCTAATGGGGACAGCCACTTCACAGGGCTGGAGTCCCTGCTTGCAATTTAAAAGCAAAGCTAGGCCGGGTGTGGTGGCTCACGCCTATAATCCCAGCACTTTGACAGGCGCATGGATCGCCTGAGGTCAGGAGTTCAAGACCAACACGGTGAAATCCCCGTCTCTCCTAAAAATACAAAAAATTAGCCAGGCATGGTGGCAGGCGCCTGTAATCCCAGCTACTCTGGGAGGCCGAGATGGGAGAATCGCTTGAACCCAGGAGGCGGAGGTTGCAGCAAGCCAAGATCGTGCCACTGCACTCCAGCCTGGGTGCCACAGCAAGACTCTGTCTCAAAAAAAAAAAAAGGCAAAGCTACCAGAGAACCAAAGGTGTCCCAATTCCCTTGTCCCACTGGATGTGGCACAAGTGAGGACACATGCACGAATCATTACCAAATTTCGGGGCCAAAGTGGCAGGTGACATGGGAGCGGGTCACTCATGAGCTACAGGACATGAAAAGAGAAGACTGATGCAGAGATGAGGACAGGAAGCCATGGAGCAGGGCGGAAAGGATGGGCAGTGAACACTCAACACCATGCGTGAGAGGGAGAATCCAGGAGCCAGAGTCTGCCCAGCTAGAAAAGCCATAGGAAGGAGTGAGACCTCTTCCATGCACGTGACCAGCAGTGTGAGGCTGGCTGCAAAAGTGCCAGTCATCTCATGAACTGCAAGATGAAGCACTGCCTCCCAGCAAAAAGAGGAGCTCCAGCCAGTGAAGAAGAGCCCAGAGGTATCACTGGACCAGAAGAATCCGCTGTGATCCCAAAGTCAGCCTCCTTGTGCTGAGTCTAGATTGGCAGACACGTGCATCAGCACTGTGCTAAATATCCCAACTCTTTGTTCAGCTACTGGTTTTCTCACTATACTTCCTAAACTGAAGTGGAAGTCTGTGGAGACCACCGAGAGGCTTTGGGTTGGCCAGTGTCCCCCTACCCTCACCCGGTGTTGAACTGGCTCAGCCCCAATGACAGCAGGTGTGCAGGGCCTCCCACAGTGAGGAAAGAGTCAGCCCTCAGGAGAAACATGGAGGAAGGAGACTGAGGTGGGCAGACACCACCCTCCCCAAAGATGCCTAAGTCCTAATCCCCGGGACCTGTGACTATGACTTTACATGATGAAGAGGCACTGTCGCTGTGATTAAGTTGGGGATTTTAAGACAGGGAAATTATTCAAGATTATCCAGATGGGCCCAGTGTAATCACAGGGGTCCTTATCAAATGAAAGAAGAAAGCAGAGGAGCTGGAGAAAGGGACATCAGGATGGAGTGGAGTGCAGAAGAAGGGATCAAAGATGCTACGTGGCTCATTTTGAAGACAGAGGAAGGGGCCATGAGCCAAGGAATGCGGGCAGCCTCTAGAAGCTGGAAAAGGCAAGGAAACAAATTCTCTCCTAGAGCCTGCAGAAGGAATACAGCCCCCTGATATTAGGAGCTGACCTCCACAACTGTAACAGAATAAATGTGTGTTGTTTGAAGCCACTGCATCTGGGGTAACCTTGTACAGCTGCAATGGGAAACAGAAACAGGGACCGAGATCACAAGGGCTCCCGTGAAAGCCCTTGTAACTACTACCTATCTAAAGCCAAAGCACAGTCTAAGGGGATATCACATGGCGCATATGACAAGTCAATAGTACATCGAAATCTTTCAGTCCTGAGTTCAGATACAGCAAGACTGGGAATGAGCTCAGCCTCTGCAGCAGCTGGCTCTGGTCAGTTCATGAACCTGCATTTGAGGCTAACTGCAGCTGTGGGATGATCCCCGTCTTGTAGTCCTATGGGGGGGTTTTACTGTCACTGGTACAAGACTCCTCAGTACACGGGTACAAGACTTGTACAAAACCATACAGAAGCTTCAGACTGCAAAGCCTCCAACAAGCCTTATTGTAGCCTTTCAATCTCCAGAGGACACGTAGTTGTTGAATCCCATCCTCATCACCCAACAAGGTGGACACTGCCTTTGCCCAGCCCAATTCTTGCACCAATCCAGCTCCGAGCCCTCCTCCCAACCACTCAGGCTGATGGGCCTGGGGCCTGGATTTCTGCCCACCCAGCTTCACTTCTCTCCTCAGCTGCCCAGCCACTGCTTCCAACATTCCCAACAGTCCAGAGCTGAGGATTCACATGCAGACCAATGTGTGCACCTCACACAGGGGGTCATCAGTGGGGGTCAGGTTAATAGTCATGAAATAACCTCAATGTGGGGGCTTCACTGCTCCCTTTCAGGTCCTGGATTCTGTGATGTGGGGAGCATGAGCTCTCAAGCGTTCTGTATTAACTGGAGTCTCATGCTAACTGTACAGCTGTCCCCCGTCCCAGACACTCCGCATGCTTGCGAGATCTGTACCTCCTGCCAATTCAATCCCCATCCACAGGCTCTAAGATCAGGCACCCCTGGACACCAAACCTGGATTCACCATTTGCCACTTTAATCCTTACAATGGCAATGACAGCATGGATTCTGTAAATTATTATAAGAGGTCACCCATGTACATAAGACACTTGGCAACAGTGGCTGTCCACTAAATTGTGGCTACGACAACCAACAGCACAAAGCAGCCTCCAGCATACACTGTAAGACTAGTTCCCTGGGAGGGCTGAGATCAACTTTCCACCACAGGAAAGGACCGGCGCCAAGGCAACACTTGCATGGCCACAGGGGCTCTGTCACAACGCAGCTAGGAAAGTTACCAGACAGCAGGGGTGCGGCCTAGGGGCCACGGAGTTACAGTCTCAAGCAAGGGGACTTGGTGTTTTGTGGCTCTCAGAAACAATTGGCACCACAGAGAAGGAAAGAGAGAAGACACACAGCAGGAGAAATCAAGTAATAACCAATAGCCAGACAATGATCACAAAAACTCACCCCACTGGCTGGGGGCGGTGGCTCATGCGTGTCATCCCAGCACTCTGGGAACCCAATGTGGGTGGATCACCTGAGGTCAGGAGTTTGAGACCGGCCTGACCAACATAGCAAAATCCCGTCTCTACTAAAAATACAAGATTAGCTGGGCATGGTGGCACATGACTGCAATCCTAGCTACTAGGGAGGCTAAGGCAGGAGAACCGCTTGCAACCTGGGAGGTAGAGGTTTCAGTGAGCCAAGATCACGCCACTGCAGTCCAGCCTGGGCGACAGAACGAAACTCCGTCTCAAAACAAACAAAAACTTAGCCCCACATACAAATGCACACAAGAGAAAGCTGGAGAGGTATGGTCTCCCAGAACTACTACACAAAACAAGCTGAGCAAACATCCTTTGTTGAGAAGCCAATCTTTCACTGACTAAAGGAAAACGACAAGCTCCCTGACATCTCGCCATATGCAACTCCCACACTGTGCTTCGACTTTTCCCTGCATGTCTGTCATTTTTCCATCTCACTCTCTAATTCTAGATCCGAAATCAGCCAAAAGTCCATAATCAATACCCTTATAAAGCATAAGAAATAAAAATAAAACCGCCAGTGGGAGGGGAGGGGGCAGGGGATGGAGCCTGAGTGCACAGATGGTGGCTGGAGCAGGGATTGCTGGGGTGAAAGAATTCATGCGCTCCAGCAGCCTGGCATGGCTCAGGAATGCCAACCACGCAGCCAGGTTCCCCCTAAGATGCAAGGTCCTGAATGTGGGGGGATGGGGAAGGAGGTCCATTCTGCTTGGAGGGTAAATTGGTACAAACTTTCTGGAGCTAATGCAACAATATGCTATTATTGTTAAAAACAAATTTTTGACAGACCAATTTTTGACAGATCCAGGACAACATTACAAAGAGCCTAATGAGGTTATCATGAAAATATCCTCACTGCATTGCCGAGAATAGTGAAAACTGAGAAGCGACTTACATGTCCAAAGAAGTGTGGCTAGTTAAGAAACATCTGTGTACTCAAGCTGATACAGATAGAATTTGGTGAAGACGCTCTACTTATTATACTGCTAGGTGTGAAACGCAGGGCATAAGGCTTACGAATACCTTTATACAAAGGAGCCTCTCTGTTCTAAGGTGTGAATGGGAGCAAGAAAAGAACATCTGTAATGACAGACACAAGAATTAAAATATCGCGTCTTGAAATGCTAGGCTGTGAGCATTTATTTTCGCCCTGTTTCTACTGTGAATAATCCTACAATGAACACAAATTATAGATGTTTAAAGTAGGCCAGGAGCGGTAGCGCACTCCAGTAATCCCAGCACTTTGGGAGGCCAAGATGGGCAGACGGCTTGAGCAAAAGAGTTCGAGACCAGCCTGGGCAACGTAGCGAGACCTTGTCTCCACAAAAAAATGCAAAAAAAAAAAAAATTAGCCAGGCACGACGGTGCATGCCCGTGGTCCCAGATACTCAAGAGGCTGAGGTGAGCGGATCGCCTGAACCTAGGGGGTCGAGGCTGCAGTGAACCATGATCGTGCCCCTGCACTCTAGCCTAGGCAACAGAGTGAGACCACGTCTCAATCAATCAATACGGTAAGTAAAGTCTGTTTCAAAATAATAGAACAGCCCTGACAGGCACAGGAATGGAGTATGATTTTTCCGGTGTTTTCCCCATTTATTAATAACTGTGTGATTTAGGTCAATTTAAGTGTGTAAGCAGCCCTACCTCCACACTGAGACGCCTGCCTGGCCAATGTCTTCATTCTGCTCCCTGAATCCTCCTCCTCTCATCACATGTCATCCACCATTTCTCATTTCCAGGGGATTTTCCAATATCCCATCCCTTATCTATTTCTACTGATTGCTGTATGTCACGGACAAAATATTAACTTGTCACAGGACAACTACTGTTTCATTTTTGCTTGATACAGCTTCACGGAAGACTCTGAGTTTGCCAGCGTTTCCATCTCAGAAGAAAAACGAGACTAGAATGCCTCCACCCCAAAAGTGTGGAGATAAGTCCTTTCCAAAACAAAACCACCATATCTGGTCTACCATTTCATTTCATCTGTGGAAGTTTTCCTATTTGTTTCTGGACACAACCCACCCACATATGATTTGACAGAAAAGTTGGTATTTTAACTTTTAGGTTTATCATAAATCGTAACTATTCTGAACCCAAAGAAGCAACAAGCACCTCAAATTTCCAACCTCAGGGTGGCAATGACCTTTTACCCATCACGCATGTTGTTCAGGTCCTCATCAGTATATCCCTTTGATATTAATGCACACACAGTAATTCCGTAAAGTTCTTATTACTTGTAAAAACGTTTTTTAATTTTTAAGGTTTTTTTTTACTTCTCCAAATAATTCATTCCTTGTCACCCTAACTTATTCACTAGAGGCTTGTTAAATCTTTTTATGTAACGAGATTTCAAGAGGAATAGTCTACAATTTCAAATGATTTTCTAAGTGCAAAAATAAAAATCTAATTCACAGTCTCCAGTCTCCGAGTAAACAGGTATGAGTTATAAGCAAAGGGAAGCTATTGGAAGAGACAGGCCAAGACATCTGTGGTGCACCAAAGCCCTTCACACACCCTCCCCCATGGAAGACCACAGGACCAAGAGCACAGCTGGTCTGCAGGTTCCTGTCAATCAAGAGAACCCAGATATGCCTCTAGATTCATCTGGCTGAGTGGCCTTTACTTTGAAAAAAGCCATCCAGATACAACTGCCTCTCAGTTCTCCACTTTATAAATCAGTCCTCTCTCCCGTAATGGAGACATTTGCTTAAGATCACATCAATATCTCCAGTTTCCAAAGAGGCACTGACATACAACACAAATTTAACATTAAACAGTTACTGCCCCAAAAGAGAGAAAGTAAATGAAAGTAATCAATCTCAATTTTCTGTGCTAAATTTCATGCCTGCCCCATGTACTAACCGTAAGAAATTTAACCCTGACATTTTAAGGTGACATTCAGATTCTGCAGACTAAGGAGGAACACACGATACATTTTAAAGCTTTTCTTAATTGAAAAATCCTATTTTGCAACAGAGACATTTTACCTAGAATCTGCAAAAAGAATTAGTTTTTCTAGGATTTAATAACTAGCTGGCGAACAATATCCAACAACTGGCCCAAGAAGACACCTGTTCACTGAAGAGTTTCTCTCCTCGCCCCCACCCCCACTAATTATGTTTGGGTCTAAGACAAGCCAATGAGGTCCCTACAAGAAAGGGGTGAGGTCCCTACAAGAGAGCGGTGATGTGTTACCTGCCATCAGGTTTTCTCTTGGACACAGGGTCCCTTCCTCGCTGGGCAGCAGGAGCTGTTGTTAGGCACCCTCTCCAGCGGTAAGCACGTTTTCCTACTTTACAGGAGGGAGCAACTCATCCACGTGGGGAAGGCATGGTAGGCGGGCAGTGGTGGGGTGGGGGTTAAACTTACCCATGGGGGCTGGGTGCAGCCCCGTGGCCTGTCTTCTCACAGCAAGGACGAGCAACTGCCCATCTACATCCACTGCTCTCCCCAGATTCTCAGCTCAAAGGCTCTAAACTTGACCCTACCATCAGGCTGTGCAAAAATATCGCATAGGACTGTACACTTTCACTCCCACGACACTGCAGCCTGGTAACTACCCTGTCTTGTTCCTGCCAAACCGGATAAGGAGGCAGGACTAAAAGTTACATCTGGGCCACAGTGGACCATGCTGTCCCCAGCCTCACTCTGGTGTGATCCTACTTGCTCTGGGCAGGACTTCTGATCAGAGCCCAAGTCCCTGGGTGTTGCTGGGTTCCAAGGGCAGCCAGATGCCGGGAGACAATGGTGGTCCACGGATGCCCGTGGTAAGAATACACATCAGCATTTCTGATGGAGCGTCTACAGTGACACAGCCCTTTCCACAGTCCCATGGAACTCAGCAAATGCCAGTCATCGTCCCCACCGCAAGGACAGGGAAGCAAGGCACAATCCCATATCCTGGTCAGGTCACAGGGTAGGGAGTGGGCCATTCAACCCAAGGCCACTGCCCCCAGCCACATCCTTGCAGGGTCATCCCCACTGGAAGGGTGGGGAGGCAGGCTGCAATCCCATACCCCGGTCAGGTCACAGGGTGGTCGGTGGGCCATTCAACCTGAGACCACCGTCCCCCTGCTACACCCATGCAGGGTAATCCTCCCTGGAAGGGCAGGGAAGCAGGGTGCAATCCCATACCCTGGTCAGGTCACACGGTGGTCAGTGGGCCTTTCAACCCAAGGTCACCTGACCACTGGTCACCACCCCCCAGCAGTACATGCAGCCTCCCCTGCAGACATCCATTCCCACCCCACTGCCTGACTGGGAACACCTGCCGTTTCACCCTTGGGTGAAACAAAGCCTTTCCCAAATTAGCTTGTCACAGTGAGGACCACTAAGGGCCAGGAGGGAGCCAAGCGGACAGCATGCACCTGGACGTGGGCACGGGAATCTGCACCGAGTAGCCGACCCTGCCAGGGACCATCCATCAAGTCCTAGGCCTTGACTCAGGGGCTGGTAAGAAGCAGTTCCTCTCAAAATTCACAACAATCACCACGCGGCACAGGTGAGCAAAGCCTACATCCCCACAGGGAAGGCAACGCTTTCTCCCCAAGAGCCCCCTGGGGCTCCAGCGGAAGGACAGCACCCTCACCCTGTTACGGGCTGAATGCGTGTGTCCCCCCGAATCCGTATGCTGAAGCCCTAAACCCAGTGTGATGGCATGAGGAAGTGGGGCCTCTGGGAGGTGGTCAGGTTTAGATGAAGTCATGGCAGTGAGGAGCATGATGGGATCAGTGCCCTTACAGGAAGAGGAAGAGACCAGCCTTTCTCTCTCTCTCTCCACCATGAGAGGCCACAGTGAGAAGGCAGCCATCTGTAAGCCAGGAAGACAGCCCTCACCTGAGCCTGCCCTCGCTGGCTCCCTCATCTCGGACTCCTAGCCTCCAGAACTGCGAGACGTCAACAACTATTGTTTAAGCCACTCAGTCTTAGGTGTTTTGTTACAGTAGCCCCAGCTAAGACATCCTGGTGGCATAATGTCACCCACAAGACATCCACCATGCCAACTGCCAATCCTGGGAGATATCAGAAGGATCTATCCTTCTCCTCTTCTGCCCGCAGGTTGCCCAGAGATGCAGGTCAAATCGTTCTAACAGTACCAAACAGATATCACCATAAAGTTCAGCTTTCCAGCCTTACAGAGAAAACAGGCTCAGGTACAAAGGCCAAGACGTCCTCCTTTCCTCTCATCTTGCTTGTCTTTCCCACTCAGCCATCTTCACACACCTTTCAGCCTCTCCCGTGCCTTGTGGCCAGCCTCTTCATCGGCATCACCCTGTCCCTGTAATCGCTCCCTCATCAGGGCCAGTATCCTCCAAGCACTCATCATACTCAAGTTTCTCCCAACCAAAAACCTGGCCTTCCTCATGGGCTGTCTTCCTTCCCTCCCCACCTTGGCTTCTCCAGGGTGTCTCCCATTCTCTTGTGTCCTCTCCTTCCTCACCTGCACCGTCACCACCATCATACCTCCTATGAACCATAAGATTGGTATTATCAAGACCCCACACGCACAGAAAGGCTGAGCATCTTACGGAGGAGAGGTACCTCAGAGCTGGTACAGACAGAAGCCCAGGAGGTCTAAGTTCACTGCGCCCACTCCTTACCACCTTTTTACCAAACCAGTGACCTCTCCAAATCCTCAACAGACGTGACATTCTCGCCACTCCATCTGGACTCCCTGTACACAGTTCCCGCTTCTAACAGAGCCTGGCCTAAGGCGGGCACACGAACAATGTTTACTGACGTTTAAGGAACTGCCAGGAAGCCTCATCACCCCTAAACAGACTCTAAGCCTCTTGAGGAAATGTTCTAGGCTTCTCAGAGCCCAGTCAGCCTCTAGGAATCAAAAAGACTGTACATCCTGATTACATCCGATGTATTCAAAAACCAAGCTGTGCCTCTCTGGCAAACATCCAAAAGTTTGACAACACCCTGTTGGGAAAGAGGCACTCACATATATTGCTGGTGGCACACTTATTATGGATGGGAATTTGGCAACCTTCAGCAAAACTACATGCACATTACCCTTTTGACTTAGCAATCCTCCTTTCTAGGCATCTATCCCAAAAATACATTGACAAGAAATAAGAAAAAGATAGATGCAGACTATACAGCACTATTTTTTAAATAGCAACACACACACACACAAAACAAACAAAAACAAGAAACTGGCTCAATCCCAACGTCTATCAATAGGGGACCTGTTAATAAATTGGAAACCGTTTCACAATGAGGCCTGTTCTGGAACCCACGCTATGGAGTGGTTTCTCGAACATGTTCCTAAAGTTAAAAAGGCAAATGAAAAACAGTGCATGGGAAGCTACATGTATCTAAGCAGAGGTTATGTTACATACTCATACACATGGATGTGCTTATATTTAAAAGAGACAATATAAACAATACTCATTAAAAAATATTTATAGGTGAAGAGAAGAAAACAAGGTAAAAAACTGACAAAGATAGAGTCTTTGAATTTATCTTTAAGAATCAAAGCCAGGACTCTTAGAATTTCTTTTGATGACGTGACACTGGTTCCACATAAATATTTAACTAGTTACATAAGTATTTCCCTAAAAATTGAAAATAAAGAAATGCATCTAAGTACATCTCCACCAGGATAGCAGAGTCACAGAGAAGACCAATTCCACATGACTTAAAACACAGTAACTGGAGTTCATCACCGAAAGTGAGACAAACCCTAAGGATGAAAATCATGTTGAACTCGTTCTGGTGGTCACACTGTTGGAAGCTGCGCTGGAGATGTCTTCTGAGAGTTGTCTGGGGAAGCCCAAAGCAAATGAGGAATTATGTTCGCGTCCCTGAAAACCCTGACTGCTAGAGAGAAGACCAATGTACTACACGAGCCTGGAGCATCTTTCCGTCTTTATCTTTCCTGTGACATCAGAAATTTAGGAAGCAGTCAATGTCATGTCAAGAGAACACAGGAGGCTTCCTGAAACGCTGCCACATGCCGAAGATGGGATCATTGGAGCATCCGTAACAGCTTCCATCGGAATGTAGCACGTACACTTAATCCGGAGAGTTCACAATGATCTAAAACTAATTAGTCAATTTTAACAGGAGTCTACTAAACCAACACTTGCTATTTTTACAATTAGTAAATAAAGAGGGTTATCTTGCCTTTCCTACATGACCTGAATGGTACTCTTTATAGATTATCTCATCTTAAACAAATAACAGCAAAAAAAAAAATGACAGGATTATAAAATCACCATTTTGCAACCCCTGACAAGCTAACTGGTCCAGACTGCCAACATGGACAAAGTGACAAATACAAGGTGGGATCCTCCTGATGAACCACACAGACCCGCCCAGGAAGGAGTCCAACCAAATCAAACAAAAGCTAAAAACCTAAACAAGCCTCCAAACACCCACTAATTTATAGGAAAATACAGGAGACAAAGGAGCATGCCAACTGACTCCAAGGGGAGGCAGTCAAAAAACTCCAGACCAGCAATGCTGGCTTCTGAACAAACACAGGCCCTGGGAAGGAGAGAAAGACGGTTGTGGAACCTACTCACTGGAGGAGTTTTGGAAGACGTCGCCACCAACTGCAACGTGCACACAGTATTTGACCCTGATTCAAAGAGGCAGACGGAGGGGAAAGTTATGGTAATCATGAGACAACTGGAAATGTGGGCACAGACTGGGCATCTGACCATATTAAGGAACTGCTCATTTTCTAGAGTGTGGTAATGGTCATGGGTGCTTTTTTAAGTTCTCATCTTTTAGAGATAGATACTGAAATATTTACAGATGAAATGGCAGGGTGTCTGAAATTCACTTCAAAATAATATTCAGGCCAGGCACAGTGACTCACGCCTGTAATCCCAGCACATTGCGAGGCCGAGATGGGCGAAATTACCTGAGGTCAGGAGTTTGAGAACAGCCTGGACAACATGATGAAATCCCATCGCTACTAAAAACACAAAAAAATTAGGCAGGTGTGGTGGTGGGCACCTGTAATCCCAGCTAATCGGGAGGCTGAGGCAGAAGAATTGCTTGAACCCAGGAGGTGGAGGTTGCAGTGAACCGAGATCGTGCCACTGCACTCCAGCCTGGGCAACAAGAGTGAGACCCTTCGGCTGCAGGAGCAGTGGGCATTCACGAACGGCACCCACGAGGCAAGCCTGCCAGTCCAGATGTGAAGTTTAACCTGAGGACGTGCAGCTGCTGTTAGCTATGCCACCATCCCTCTGGCTTATGATACAGAAAGTTATTATTACTTTGAGGATTAAAAAATTGATATCCAGGCTGGGCGCGGTGGCTCAAGCCTGTAATCCCAGCACTTTGGGAGGCCGAGACCGGCGGATCATGAGGTCAGGAGATCAAGACCATCCTGGCTAACACGGTGAAACCTTGTCTCTACTAAAAATACAAAAACTAGCCGGGCGAGGTGGCGGGCGCCTGTAGTCCCAGCTACTCTGGAGGCTGAGGCAGGAGAATGGCATAAATCCGGGAGGCAGAGCTTGCAGTGAGCTGAGATCCGGTCACTGCACTCCAGCCCGGGCGACAGAGCGAGACTCCGCCTCAAAAAAAAAAAAAATTGATATCCAAGCATTAATTTTTTCTGTTTGTGTGCAAGTGGAGGCTGTTTTCTTATTAAAACATTCAAAACATCACATGTCACTCTCCTTTCTCTTTGTCCTATGGCAGAAAACACCAGCTGAAGAGACATTTGCAAAGCTCCATGCCCCTCCCGAGGCTGACGGTGGGAAACAGCTGGCACCCGGTGACCTGCAGCTTCCGCCCTGGCTCTTCGTCAGAAAAAGAGGAAATCCAAGGAATTTCTATGAAACCAAATGCAGGGCGGGGCACACACATCACAAAAAGTCTTAGAAGAGAATATGGGAGGTAAGGAAATTGGTTGATTGCCAATTTTATTTGTCACTTTTTATATTCCTTATGAAAAACCTTTTCTAAAAGCATTCAGAGATCATTGTCAGTGGGAGAAAGAGAAGTCAAAGGCATCCGGTTGCCCAAAGCTGGGTTTTAAGATTTCTGATAAGCACCCAATCAATCAAACAGTGTAAACAGCTCCACTGTCTTCACGTGGATTAAACACCAGAGTTACAGAAACAACACAGTGAAACCAATGCAGCAGAAGAGTCGTCTTCGGGCAAAGGGGAGATGGCCACAGCCTTTCTGCGCTTTCTCTAAGAAAGCATTTCCAGCTCTCGGATTAAGGTCCCTGCACTGCACCTTCGGAGACTGGGACTGCCAGAGCTTCCACCCCTCACCTGTAAATGGGGGTAAGAACCCCAACCGAGGCAAGCCAGGACTCAGACTTCAATGGCAACTATGAGTACTACCTTTTTTTTTTGAAACAGAGTCTCACTCTGTCACCCAGGCTGGAGTGCAGAGGCACGATCTTGGCTCACTGCAACCTCCACTTCTTGGGTTCAAGAGATTCTCCTGCCTCAGCCTCCCGTGTAGCTAGGGTTACAGGTATGCGCCGCCATGCCTGATTTTTGTGTAGAAACGGGGTTTCACCATGTTGGTCAGTCTGGTCTCAAACTCCTGACCTCAACTGATCTGCCTGCCTCGGCCTCCAAGAGTGCTGGAATTACAGGTGCAAGCCACTGCACCTGGCCCAGAATTCTTTTTAAATAGAGTTTTAATTTTTTTCATCATCTAGTTTATATTTTTAAAACATGACTTTGATCTAAACAAATTCTTTTACTTTTTTTTTTTTTTTTTACAAAGTAAAGAGGATCTCCTGCCTCGTGGCTGCTACTTCTTTCCAGTAAAATTTAGTCCCTGCAACCTCAATTAAAATAAAATGATCATAAAGATCTATGTTGGGCACAGCTATGTTGTCAAAGCCCTGCTCTGGGTTAAGTGACGAAACACTCGTGATGCTACATCAGCGACAAATCCTCGGAAACCACCAGGGAGGGAGGATGCTGTACGGACTGCGCAGTATCCCCCAAATGCCTCTGCAGAGGCTCACGCCCCATGGTGACTGTCGCTGGAGATAAGGTCTTTAAGGAGGCAATCATGGTAATATGGGGGCTTAAGGGTGGGACCCTCGTCCAACAAGACTGGTGTCCTCCTGAGAATGGAGAAACACTGAAGACCACACACAAGGAAAAGAGCAGGTGAGACACAGAACGGGAAAAAACCAAACCTGCCAGTGCCTGGATCGTGGGCTCTTGGCCTCCAGAACTGTGAGAAAACACGTTTGGGCCTCCCAGTCTGTGGTATTTTGTCACAGCAGCCCGAGCTGACTCATGCAGGCGCCAAGCCCCTCCAAAGCCGCACGGCACCCGTGGCTGCAGCCTGCCATGCTGGTAGGTCTACCCTATAGGGCCAAAAATGCTTCTACCTGCAACTGCCCATCATTAACATCTGCATGGCTGTATGCAGGGGGGCAACCAAAGAAGAAAGTTCAGTCCTACTGCACCAACCCAGCTGACGGAACAGGGTCCCACAAAGCACTCTCCCAAACCGGGCAGCAACCCCACTTACTCCCAGAATACAGGGAAGTATTCTGAAGCCTGCCAGGGAGCTGAGTGGACCCGCATCCACTCACTCATCCACTCCATAAGCATTTGTCCCAGGGTCTCCAGGTGTGACGGGAAGCCAGGGTGCCTAGGGCCAGAGGCCACAAACACATTCCTGCTGGGTCCCGGAGGAGGGAGGCCAGCCAGGAATAGGGGTGGCATGAACTGCGCTCAGGCTGCAGGTGCCAAGCACTTACATTTGTTTCCTTTGGAGTAAAGCAAGAGGAAACTGAGGCTCCAACTTCAGATGGCTTTCCCAAAAGCACACAGCTAGAAGGAAGCTGCACCAGACTCCATTTGAGGACTCTTCTTAGACACGACATACACGGTGCACGACATACGCTGCCTCTCAACATGCAGCTGTACCGTGGAGGAGAAAGGAGAAAAGTGCCACAGGAGATTTAAAAAAAAAAAAAAAAAATGCTCCTGGGCCTGAGAGAGGGAAGGAGTACAGCATTTCTGTTTTATTTCTATGGGCTCAGGAGCAGAGCAGAACATTCAGGAAAGACATTCATTCTGCAAAGCCTTTACTGGGGATATACTATTCACCAGGCACGCATGTCAAAGAGGAGCCACGTGCCCAGAGGGATGGGAAGACAGCACATTCCAACCATGAAGTCGGGGAGCAGAAGGAAGCACCGGTGAGGGAGAGTCCATGGGAACCGCCGGGCCAGCAGTAGCAGCAGCAGCGGAGCCCATGCGGTAGAAGCACCTGAGCACTGAGGCACCCAGCCACCTGTCGCGATCCTCGGATGATTGGGCCACAGAGGCCGCACACCCCAGTAACCAACTTCTCCCCGCTCCTAGCAAGCCCTTAAGTCACTGTTGCTGAGCTCCCCTCACCCCCTTCAATATCTCTTTTCCACCAAGATGCAAAAGGCAACACCATCCTCTAGCATTTGCCCAGCACTATGTGTGTTTATTTCCTTCCTATTTGCAAGAAGTCATTCAAAATGTAGACAGCATCTTAATAGTTTGCACATGATATGCCTGCACACCTTCGGGTTAGCATCCGTGTCAAAAGTCACCAACGAACACATCACAATCTCTCCATTTCCATTCTCTTGTAAAGGCTGCAGAATGTCTGCCTCAACACTAAGCAGACTTTTTTCTGCAAAATTACAAGGAAACACTGAACAAGGGCAGATACACAAAATGATCCCCATGACGCCTGACGAACGACTCCGTGTTGAGACAGCAGCTAGTGACCCTTCCCACCCCAGTGGATCAGCGCTGTTACTGCCAGCTCAGTATCTACACCCCGTCTTTCAGAGAACCTTCCTTTGAGGACCTGCCCCGCTATTCTCTCTGCTGTCACTCTGATGAGGCTGTCCATGAAAGGCCTCCCCTGGCCAAGGAGTGGCAGAATCTGGGCCAATCAAATACTCTCCAGGCAACCCAAGCAGTGCCCTAAATACACAGGCAGCCTGTGCCTGTCCCCTGGGCCCCTGGTTCAGTCTACTCCAATGCCTCCATGCTCAAAGCCATCCCCACAACCTTCCAATAAAATCCACGTCTGCTGGAGTCAGCCAGAATGGGATTCTCATATTTTCAACCAAGGACCCAAAGAGTCAACTTACCACAGTCCCCAGCTGGAAGGGTAAACAAGTTCTGACAGTTCTAAAAGGCAAAGCCAAGGACCCAAAGAGTCAACTTACCACAGTCCCCAGCTGGAAGGGTAAACAAGTTCTGACAGTTCTAAAAGGCAAAGCCCATCTGCTAAAGGCAAACATTACCTAAATGTAAGGACTTTTTTAATGCCCTAAATTCTGATGGCAACTCCCAAAGAAAAGATTCCCAAAATGGTGGCCATGGCAACCTCAACGGCCTGAGTATACAAGTTCCCCAACGATCAATATGGCCGCAGCCCCCTTCTCTGGGACATGAGTCCTTGAACATCTGATCTAAACAACTGGTATGTTCCTTGTTGCTACACAGGCTGTGCCCTGCAGGCCAGAGTCCATCTCACCTCCCTCGTGCAGTTAAGCTCCACGGAGCTCTCACCATGTGTCCAGTCCTGGAGAAGACACTGGGGTTTGGTCCCTGAGCACCTTGAGCCCATGCTGGGGCGAGACGTGCAGTCCCCATCACAGCAAAGTGCACAGGCTACCAGGTGGCGGGCCCTGGCATCGCCAGCAGGAGCCATGGAAATGGCCTTGGGGAAGCAGGACTCTTGAGCTGGGTTGTGAAGGCGTCGGGTGGGTTAAGAAAAGAGGCTTGCCAAGGGGCAGGACTCAGGTGATCCAAAGCCACAGAAGGGGCCCCAGGCAGAGCAAGCAGCCTGCCAGGAACTGTGAGCCTGGTTCCTGGTATCCTACGCAACAAAGGTGCCACAGGCGGGGCGAGACCAGGCTGGAGAGCAGGCAGGGCCATAGCAAAGGGCCTGGCAGTCCAGCGAGGCAACTCCATTTCCATTTCTTTACTTCCTCCTGACTCCTTCTAAAAAGGCTTAAGGGTGAGGCCAAGGAATTTCAACTTCATTCTAAAAGCCCTAGTGAGCCATTTAAAGGCTTAAGCAGGTTGAGGTCTGGGTAGATTTATATTTTGGGATCTATTTATGGGTTAACCCAGCTGTCAAACATGAATTGCCACATCATTCTCTGAGAGGAGATGTGTGTGTGCGCATGCGGACCACACTGGCACACACCAAGGTGAGACTCAGGAAAATCGCCTGTGCTCAGTCATCTGAATACAGAAACATGTCTTCTGGACACATAAACACCCACAGGAAAGATACAGGGGAACATACAACCTCATCATAAAACATCTCAACAGGAGCCTGGGAGTTACCAAACTGTTAAAACTTGAAAAGTTACAAAATTGCTCTTTATTTGGAAGAGGACAATCATTCTTGGGAGGGTTGAGTGTGGGGGGACTGTGTGTTGTTGGGTCTTCAGATTTTTTAACTAAGAAAGGACTCCAACCTCATGGACATCATAATGGCAAACCAGTTTTGATGCTTCTAGACCCCATCAAGCACAGCTGGGTGGTATTCTATCCGCCAGCCAGGAATGCGCCCACTGGAACAGTCCAGGTTCCAGGTTTTGGTTTACCCACTGTTCCCCATGCCATGGCACCTGGATTGGGAGTGCCCAGAGCCATAGTACCCAAAGTGTGGCACCAAAATGGCAGCAGCAGCCTTTCCAGGGGACTCGTCAGCGAGGCAAGTTCCCAGGTCTCACCCCACACCCACTGAATCAGAACTTCTGTGGGTGGAGCCCAGTGATCTGCATTTCCTATTTTTTTTTTTTTTTTTTTTCTGAGACAGAGTCTCGCTCTGCCACCCAGGCTGCAGTGCAGTGGTGCAATCTCAGTTTGCTGCAACCTCCACCTCCTGGGTTCAAGGGATTCTCCTGCCTCAAGCTCCTGAATAGCTGGGATTATAGGTGCCTGCCACCACTACTGGCTGATTTTTGTATTTTTAGTAGAGACGGGGTTTCACCATGTTGGCCAAGCTGGTCTCGAACTCCTGACCTCAAGTGATCTGCCCACCTCGGCCTCCCAAAGTGTTGGGATTACAGGCATGAACCACCCGCATCCGCACAGTGATCTGCATTTTAACCCACCCTCAGTTGAAACACAGGTGACCTGAGGTGACCCTGATGCAGGCTAAAGTCTGAGAACCACTGATCTCAAACCTTTAAGACCACTTAACAGCAAGAAAAAGCTGGAGAAGCCACATCTGAACTAGAAAAGCACAAACGGGTCCAACAAAACTGCAAACTAGATTTTCTCAAAAATGACCCGAACTGCCACAAAATGAACTGGTCAGGATAAACTTGACCAGAATCAAGAGTGCCCAGCTCTAAACAGATGCTGCCGGAGGAATCTCACATGCAGAGGGCCCAGGCCAGCAGGGAGCCCTGCTCGTGCATTAATGGCACAGTGTGTTTTTTTTATAACATCCAAAGCACTTAAAAGAATAACATTTTCACTCATATATCTCAACAACTTCCTGGAAAGGAAGGCAAAGGGCAGATTCTCTGGCTGGCGCAAAGGTTACACGGTCAGAAGGGACCCAGGAGCCACCGAGCAGGGGCAGGCAGGATGGGAGGCCCAGGGAGCTCATCACCTACCTCCAGTTCAGACACCTTTGCCCAGCTGCCCACACCACGGCAAATCCTAACAGGGAAATCAAGGCAGGAATGGGGGAGGATGTGCATGGATTGATCGATCGATTGATTGGTTTTTAGTGATAGGGTCTCACTCTGTTGCCCAGGTTGGAGAGTGGTGGTGCAATCATGGCTCACTGCAGCCTCAACCTCCTAGGCTCAGGCAATCCTCCCACCTCAGTCTCCTGAGCAGCTGGGACCATAGGCAGCACCAACACACCTGGCTTTTTTTGTTTTTTAGTAGAGATGGGGGTCTCCCTATGTTACCCAGACTGGTCTTGAACTCCTAGCTTCAAGCAATCCTCCCACCTCGGTCTCCCAAAGTGTTGGGATCACAGGTGTGAGCCAATGCGCCTGCCCAATTTTCTTATTCTTATGTCAACAAAACAGTGTTTCCCCAAGCTTGGCATTCTCCCCTAAAAGTTAAAAAACAGATACTCAAAGAAACTCTCAAACTCCCAAACAAGATACAGCCATCTGCCCCACATTCTGCTGATGCAGCATCAGATCAAGAAGTGACTGACATGGCCACCGATGTGGACAATGACCATCACCACACAGACACACATTCATACACACATTCATACACTCACACACACACATTCACACTCTCACGCACTCACACATTCACACAAACACTGACACATTCACACTCACATTCACACACACACGCATTCACACATTCACACACTCACACATTCACATTCACACACTTGCACTCACAATCACACTCACGCATTCACACACATGCATTCACAAATTAACACACATTCATACACACTCATTCACACACATTCACACATTCTCACAGTCACACATTCACACATACACATTCACACACATCCACACACATTCACTCATTCACTCATTCTCCCACATATTCACATACACATTCACACATATACACACAATCTCACAAGCATGTTTTATAGGAACAAAATCCACAGTTTGGGGAAATTACACGGGTTTTTCTCCCCACCCTACAAACAGAACTGCCAGGGGAACTCTCTCGAATGCAGAATTGTCAAAAAGATTTATATATAAAAGTTTCCAGATTTTCTCTTGGCCAGAAAACAAGTGAGTAATTTCCCTGAGCCCAGCATAGGTTAATAATCAAAGAAGTTCGTTAGGAACTGCCCTGAGCTCAGGCTGCCAGGCGGTTAGTCATAAAGAGCTAGGTGGAATTTGCCTACTCAGGCAATGGGAGGAGAGAGAGAGTCACATCCCCACGGAGAAGCCGGTTTCCTAGAACACTTGTGGGCCAGGAGCTGGCTGAGCCCCCTGCTGCTCCCGGCTGCCCCCTCCCTGAGGGCCTGGGTCAGACCCCAGGGAACCAGGTATCCTTGCTCACCGAGAGGGCGGTCCCCTCTGGACACACAGGTAGACACACCTCTAGAAAATTCCACCAGTTCCCACCTGAAACAGAAGCGTGTACCAGAGTGACCCTTGGTGAGTGCAGATCAGAGGCTGAGGGGGTCACAGAGCTCATCTGACCTGGGGTTCTCAGTCTCAGGACGATGAAGACTCAGGGCTGCCCCCAGCATGGTGGGATCTTGGGCAGCGTCCCTCACCTCCACCTGCCACGTGCCAGTAACAACCACGCCACCCCAAAGTTGTAACAAACCGAAAATTGCCCCAGACATTGCCAGATGTCCTCTTGGGGGCTACAATGCTTGCACGCCATACCCACCCACCCCTAGCACCTTGTTGAAAACTGATCTTGGCCAAACATCTGGATTTACAGACAGGGAAACTGAGGTCAGAGGTCACAAGGAGAGGCACACTGGCTCTGCTCCCTTGGGTTCTGCGACCTTATAAGGTGGTCTTCAGTATGCACCTCTTTCTTGGGCTTCTCCTTTCCCTCTTCAGCCTCACCCCTACAGCCTCCCACCCCCTCATCAGTACAAGACACTTCACAGCCCAAGAGACACAGACGGCAAACACTCTTTCTGAAGGACAGCTGCTATCCCATCACTGCCAGAAGCCTGCTGAACTTAAGCCCAAAGTGGACACTGCTAGCGGGAGAGTAAAATCAACCAATTTGGAAAACAGTAGGCAGTTTACGTAAAAAATACACACCCACCACATCTCCCAGCCACTCCACTCCCAGGGATCTACCCAAGAGAAATGAAAGCACGTGCCCATATGTAGACTTGTGTGTGAATGTTCACAGCAGCTCTATTTGTAAAAGCCAAGAACCGGAAACAACTCCATCAATATCCATCTGCAGGATAAACACATTGTGGTAAATCCATACAATGGAACATTACTCAGCAATGAAAAAGAAAAAGCTACAGATATACATCACAACTTGAATGACCCTAAAAATCATCCTGCTGATTGAATGAAGCCAGTCAAAGAAGGGGTCCTTTACTGCAGTGGTCCCTAACCTTTTTGGCACCAGGGGCCAGTTTCGTGGAAGACAATTTTTCCAGTGATGAGAGGCAGGGGGATGGTTTCGTGATGATTCAAATGCATTACCTTTATTGTGCACCTTATTTCTATTATTACTACATTGTAACATATAATGAAATAATTCTACAACTCACCATAACGTAGAATCAGTGGGAGCCCTGAGCTTGTTTTCCTTCAACTCGATGGTCCCATCTGGGGGGGACGGGAGACGGCGGCAGATCATCGGGCATTAGTCTCATAAGGAGCGCCAAATCTAGATCCCTCATATGTGCTGTTCACAGCAGGGTTTGTGCTCTTATGAGAATCTAATGCCACCACTGATCTGACAGGAAGTGGAGCTCAGAGGGTAATGTATGGCACAGGGAATGGCTGTAAATACAGATGAAGCTTCACTTGCTGGCCTGCCACTCACCTCCTGCTGTGCGGCCTGGTTGCTAATAGGCCAGTACTGGTCCACGGCCCAGAGGTTGGGGACCCCCTTTTTAATGCATCTTATTTCTATTTAAATCTGGAAAATGCAAACTAATCCACAGTGACAGACAGCAGATGATTGCAAGCAGACAGGCAGAGGCGGTGTGGGTTGCAAAGGGGCACGAGGAAGTGTTGGGGTCAGGGAATGGTCACCTCCCATACCTCCGCTGTGGCTACACGGGTCAAAACTCATCAAATGGTAAACTTTCAAGAGTTGGAGTTTACTTTTTATGTAAATCGTACCTCTGGCTGGGCACAGTGGCTCACACCTATAATCCCAACATTTTGGGAAGATGAGGAGGGCGGATCACTTGAGGTCAGGAGTTCGAGACCAGCCTGGCCAACATGGTGAAACCCTGTCTCCACTAAAAATACAAAAATTAGCCGGGCGTGGTTGTGGATGTTTATACTCCCAGCTACTCAAGAGGCTGAGGAAGGTGAACTGCTTAAAGCCAGGAACCCGGGAGGCAGAGGTTACAGCGAGCCGAGATCATGCCACTACACTCAAGCCTAGGTGACAGAGCCAGACTCCATCTCAAATAAAAAAAAAAAAAAATCACACTTTTATAAAGAGGTAGACAAAAATCAAGTAAGTGCAGACAAAGCATTCCAACCATAAAACCCACCAGTAATTTTCACAGTAACTGTCAGTAATCGTTCACATCACATGAGTTCACACCACCCTCTAGGTAAGTCTGGTTCAAGCAGGTGAGGGTGGCTGCAGGTGAGCACACACCCCACACTGCTAGGCCGCCACTGAGTGGGAAGCAGATAGCACAGTCACCAGCACACCCCCCACTAAAGCGGTGGAGAGTCTGGCGACACTTGGCATCAGGCCCATGCACTGGATTCTGCCACTTCCGGCTCTGCCACCTTCCTCTGTGTAACCCTGGGCAAATCACTTTGATGCCCAGAGCATCCCTTTCTCCCTCTTTTGCTAATTACAGCACAGGGGGAAAGTAACTTCTATTTACATGTATAAAAAGTTAACTGCCCACTAACATCTCCATTATTAAAATGTCACAGAATTTGTGTGGCTTAAATGTAAGCTGTATTTTCAGCTAGCTAGGATTAAAGGTGTTGCAGATTTCCTAAACTCAGGTGAATTTTCAAAGGCATGCTGTTTGGAAATCCTCCCTCCTCCCGTACTGCGGAACCTGTAATCGCAGGCAGTCAGCTTGCCTCCATGCCTCCTCCTCATGTAATCAAAACCGTCAGTCAGCATCCCAGCCACCACCAACTCTCAGCAAGGGAATAAAAGTGAACCAACAGCTGTTATTTTCTTTATAACCTTGGTGAGTAAAAAACTGAGGGTGAATGTGAGTTTCAAAACACAAATTGAAATCTGCCGGAGAGCTGCAAACTGCAGAGAGAATTCCCCAAGTACTGTCTGCAGACTAATGGCCTGATTTCTGAAGTTTCCTTTTCTGCTTTATCAAAACATCAAAACTGTAGGTGGCATTACTTGGCATATACCTGAAGGAATACACATTGTTCTACCATAAAGACACATGCAATTAGTTATGTGTTCACTGTGGCACTACTCACAATAGCAAAGACACGGAATCAACCAAAATGCCCATCAGTGGTGGGCTGAATAAAGAAAATGTGGTACCTACACACCGTGGAGTACTATGCAGCCATAAAAAAAGGAAGGAGATCATGTCCTGTGCAGCAACATGGATGGAGCTGGAGACCAATATCATAAGCAAACCAGCAGAGGAACAGAAAACCAAATATCTCATGTTCTCACTTGAGCCAAACATTGACACAAAGAAAGGAACAACAGCCACCAAGGCCTAGCTGAGGGTGGAGGGTTGGAGGAGGCAAAGGACTGAAAAACTACCTATCAGGTACTGTACTTACTATGCGTGTGATGAAATAATCTATACACCAGACCCCCATGACACACAACTTACCTATGTAACACACCTGCATGTGTACCCCTGAAACTAAAAGCTTTTTAAAAAAATAAAAATAAAAACCCATGGGTGGCTGGTGTCCATGGGTCCTGAGTTCGAATCCTGCCTCTACCACCTTCAGGAGTGGGAAGATTCAGCAAGACTTTAAACTCTCCAGGCTGCAGGCTCCTGACCTGCCAAAGGAGGGTTCTACCACCTCTGTCTGGCAGTGACCAGGATAACAAAATGACACAAAGGACACCCAGCCCTGAACACGGTGTCCTGAGTGTCGTCCCCAAACACTCAGGTGGCAGGTGCTATTATGAATTTTATTCAGTGAGGGGAAGGGAAGAAACCAGGAGGATGGTTCAGGAAATGTCCCATAGAAATTTCTGGAATCTGGAGCAGGAGCAGCTGTCAGAGATGCCTGCAGGCAATGGTGTCACTTACAAGGCAAAACCGCACCGGCTGCTGCAGTAGAGCTGTGCCCCAGTCCAGCGGGACGCCCCCGACTTCTCCGCCAGCGCTCCCCTGCCATCACCATCCAGACTCTTGCCAGCTTCTCACTTATCCTCCTCACTCTTATGTCTTCTCGTCCTAAACACAGATTCATAACTAACGTCTGAATAAAACCACAGGTGACAGGGTGACAGGGACAAAAACTCCTTAGTTGGTCGGCACACAGGACACTCAGCAACTGCCCATCTATTAATGACAAGACAGATTCTGGGCAGCTGCTTCATTCAGGCCTGTGCAGGTACTGACGCTTAGCATTAAAGAGACGACTCACGACTACAGAGCAGTCACCCAAAGAAATGGCAGGAGGTCCTAAGTCAGGGTCGCCCCAGCGCAAGTGTAACCGGCTGCCCACGGGCTCCAGGAAGAAAGACTCAGCAAGTGGCCACTCCAGCTCCAGATCCCTCCAAGCTCAAGTCCTGCGAGAGACGATAATGTACACAAGACTGGAAGAAAAATGCACAGAAATAAACCCTGCCCATACCCTGTGGGCACACAGCTGAGGTCTCTATGTCACCTGCTCTGCCGTTCACTTCCCAAGGCTCCAGCCCTCATTCTCTCCCAGCTTTGCAAACCATCGACACAGGAAAGAGGATGAACATGGATGTGAACGAGGAAAACAAGAGTGTGTGCTTCGCTTTCGTGTGTGGTTTTGCGTCTCACTGGCCCTGCCCGTATAGACCCTGCTTCTGGCGGCTCCTAACCAAGAATGTTCCCAGTGGCATCCTATTTTCAAAACAAGAAACTGTTGGACAAATAAATTCAAGTTTCTACGTAAAATTCTGAAATTTATGTCCAGACACCCCCAAAAGACAATATCATAGTCATCGCAATTCAATTTTTTTTTGAGACAAGATCTCACTCTGTCACCCAGGGTGGAGTGCAGTGACGCAATCACAGCTCACTGCAGCCTGCAATTTCTTGGCTCATGCAATCCTCCTACCTCAGCCACCCAAGTAGCTAGGACTAATGGCACTCGCCACTGTGCCGAGACTGGTCTCAAACTCCTGGCCTCCAGCAATCCTCCCACTTTGGCCACCCAAAGTGCTGAGATTACAAGCATGAGCCACCGCATCCTGCTTCAAATTTTTTAAAATATTGAAACTCAAGCTAAATAAATAAATAAATAAATAAAATAGGGCCGGGCACAGTGATTCATGCCTGTAATCCCTGTACTTTGGGAGGTCAAGGTGGGTGGATCATCTGAGGTCAGGAGTTTGAGACCAGCCTGGCCAACCTGGTGAACCCCATCTCTACTAAAAATACAAAAATTAGCTGGGCGTGGTGGCGGGTGCCTGTAATCCCAGCTACTCGGGAGGCTGAGGCAGGAGAATCACTTGAACCCAGGAGGCAGAGGTTGCAGTGAGCTGAGATCGCACCATTGCACTCCAGCCTGGGTAGAAGAAAAAAAAATTAAAACATAAAATAAAAATTAAAAAAAAAAAACTCAGTATCTGGATCTAACAAGAATTATGTAACAAGAGCCAAGGTAACAGTAACCATGGAAAATGGGTCTTCTAAACATACATTTCTGGAAACGCTGACTGCAATGAGCTCCCTCCCTTACAACATCCCTGATGCTGTTCCCACAGCCCAGACCCCCGGTCACCAGCATCTCCATCCTGTGTGGTAACAGCTGGGTATCAAAGCACTCCCGGCCAGGCGCAGTGGTTCACGCCTGTAATCCCAGCACTTTGGGAGGC
Organism: Rhinopithecus roxellana; assembly: GCF_007565055.1. Lineage (NCBI taxonomy): Eukaryota > Metazoa > Chordata > Mammalia > Primates > Cercopithecidae > Rhinopithecus > Rhinopithecus roxellana. Next base: position 63,190,226 of record NC_044562.1, read on the forward strand.
CGAGGTGGGCGGATCACCTGAGGTTAGGAGTTCGACACCAGCCTGGCCAACATGGTGAAACCCCATCTCTACTAAAAATATAAAAATTAGCTGGGTGTGGTGGTACATGTCTGTAGCCCCAGCAACCCAGGAGGCTGAGACAGGAGAATCGTTTGAACCT